>NC_134356.1:262166749-262502251 GCF_048569485.1 Anomaloglossus baeobatrachus
CTGACAGCGAGAGAGGGACAGACAAAACAGAGAGAGACCGACAGACAGAGAGACCGACCGACGGACTGAGGGAGATTGACCGACATAGACAGGAAAGAAAGAATGACTGACAGCGCTAGAAAAAAGCACAAAACGTACACGGAGCATACAGAGATGCATCCGTGTCACGTATTGTGCGCACATAACCATTGACTTTCATGGTGTCTGCGTGTGCGTGTTCTGTGCAGAATACGGACATGCTTCCATGCAAAACGGAAACACATACGGATCACGGACACGGACACACGGACATTATGAAATAACGCACATGTGACCTCAAACATAGATTAACATTGGTGCACGTTTGGCCGTGTCTCCGGTACATACGAAAACGGGCCAAACACGCACGTGTTTCACGGACGTGTGAAGGGGGCCTCAGGTATAGTTTTGTAGAGAGGTCTGCACGGCGCCAGTAGTTCAATCAAATGAAATAGAGCGCTGACTACTGCGAGCACCGGCCTTAATTCTCACGCAGTCCACAGGCCTGTGGACCGCAAAAAAAAACTTGAGGGGCCACATGCGGCCCATGGGCAATGTGTTTAAGACCCCTGGTCTAGCCCATGTCCTATCTCTAGTCACAGAATGCAGACATGTATAACCTGTCTCTATATATCGATGATGGCAGGCGCTAAGAATTTGATTTCTCAATTACTTAAAGTGCTCCTGCTTGTAGCAATTCCGCTAAGAAAAGTGTAATATTTCATTTGAAAGACTCAAGCTATAGTGCATCTCAAAGAAGCAGACTATTCAGATGAAACCTTCAAGACTGATTTAGCACTCTACTGACATTAAAGTGGCAGTTCAGCTGAAAAATTCAGCATTTGTGCAAATTTAGCTGCAGATTTGTCAAGGCTTTCGCTACAGATCCCGGCCTTCTACTTTGAAGTTGGAATTTTCAGCAATTGAAATCAGCATGTGAATTTTTCCAAAGAAAATGTCATCAATTTGCTTGTACTCTATTACGCTACGGTTTTCTGTTAGAAAATGTATTTTTCATGCACGTAGATTATAAGTGGAAAAGCTGTAATCACGCCCCAATATCCCCGATTCTTAACGCCTACTGCTGGATTTGCTTTTTGAAGTTTCAAGCTCATTTCTTAGTTTCTTTATTATTAGAGTTTGATTAACACTAAACATTGAATAAAATGAATGCACATTAGCATGTTTTATAAACAGTAGACACCACGGACAAGAAATCCTTTTTATATAGTAACTAGTATACTAGTAATGAGCGAGCAAGCACAAAAGTGCTTGAGTGCTCAGTACTCGATTTGAGCATGCCGAACACTCGGAAATGCTTGACTCAAATACTGAGCACAATAGGAGTTAATAAGTGGCTCGAATATGTTTTAAAAACAATACACACCATTCACAAGAAATCCTTTTTTATATAATTACTAGTGATCACTGATGAGGGGTCAGCAAGGTCCTTGATGGTCCCCTTTGCTTGTAGCACCCTGATGGTCTCAGGGGCGCTACACAAGCATGTGGCTTCTTTTTTTTTTTCTCGCACCCACTGACCTGCATTGACAAGTCATGTCCGATAGATGAGTGCAATAGCAGCATTCTGCAATTTTATTCTTCACTCCAATTTGAGCTGAGGAAAAACTCGCAGATCCACTCTTCCTCACTGACTAACATTGGTCAGAGTGCAATGTAATTTTTTCTCAAATTGCACTCATCCGTTTGATACGCCAGTGTGAGAGCCCTCATATAGACATATTGACATGATAAGGGGTATGATTATCATTGTTGGCTTAGGTCAACTGGAGGCCATCCAGTCTGGCATACCCTCTGCTCTGATTAGCACCTCACTATCTATAGACATTGTATGTAGAGAAGGAAAATATACCTCATAGCCATAACTATTCGAATTAAAGTCACGGATGTCCACAATGGGGACTAACCGTGCCTAGCACTCCATAACATGTATTTAAAACAGGAGAATCAGAGTAATTAATTTGTAATATAATATATGTAATATGTAATATAATAATTGCAAAATATAACAATATTTATTGATGTATAAATACGAAAGACAACCAAGGGAAAAAATGGCCATTGTAAAAAAAACATTAAAAACACCATATAGATAAGGGGAAAGTAGCATGTAAGGCGGGACAGAAAAATAGCTGCATAGATGTAAGATATACAGTGCCTATAATTAGTATTCAACCCCCTGCAGATTTAGCAGGTTTGATAAGATGCAAATAAGTTAGAGCCTGCAAACTTCAAACAAGAGCAGGATTTATTAACAGATGCATAAATCTTACAAACCAACAAGTTATGTTGCTCAGTTAAATTTTAATAAATTTTCAACATAAAAGTGTGGGTCAATTATTATTCAACCCCTAGGTTTAATATTTTGTGGAATAACCCTTGTTTGCACTTACAGCTAATAATCGTCTTTTATAAGACCTGATCAGGCCGACACAGGTCTCTGGAGTTATCTTGGCCCACTCCTCCATGCAGATCTTCTCCAAGTTATCTAGGTTCTTTGGGTGTCTCATGTGGACTTTAATCTTGAGCTCCATCCACAAGTTTTCAATTGGGTTAAGGTCAGGAGACTGACTAGGCCACTGCAACACCTTGATTTTTTCCCTCTTGAACCAGGCCTTGGTTTTCTTGGCTGTGTGCTTTGGGTCATTGTCTTGTTGGAAGATGAAATGACGACCCATCTTAAGATCCTTGATGGAGGAGCGGAGATTCTTGGCCAAAATCTCCAGGTAAGCCGTGCTATCCATCTTCCCATGGATGCGGACCAGATGGCCAGGCCCCTTGGCTGAGAAACAGCCCCACAGCATGATGCTGCCACCACCATGCTTGACTGTAGGGATGGTATTCTTGGGGTCGTATGCAGTGCCATCCAGTCTCCAAACGTCACGTGTGTGGTTGGCACCAAAGATCTCGATATTGGTCTCATCAGACCAGAGAACCTTGAACCAGTCTGTCTCAGAGTCCTCCAAGTGATCATGAGCAAACTGTAGACGAGCCTTGACATGACGCTTTGAAAGTAAAGGGACCTTACGGGCACGTCTGGAACGGAGACCATTGCGGTGGAGTACGTTACTTATGGTATTGACTGAAACCAATGTCCCCACTACCATGAGATCTTCCCGGAGCTCCTTCCTTGTTGTCCTTGGGTTAGCCTTGACTCTTCGGACAAGCCTGGCCTCGGCACGGGTGGAAACTTTCAAAGGCTGTCCAGGCCGTGGAAGGCTAACAGTAGTTCCATAAGCCTTCCACTTCCGGATGATGCTCCCAACAGTGGAGACAGGTAGGCCCAACTCCTTGGAAAGGGTTTTGTACCCCTTGCCAGCCTTGTGACCCTCCACGATCTTGTCTCTGATGGCCTTGGAATGCTCCTTTGTCTTTCCCATGTTGACCAAGTATGAGTGCTGTTCACAAGTTTGGGGAGGGTCTTAATTAGTCAGAAAAGGCTGGAAAAAGAGATAATTAATCCAAACATGTGAAACTCATTGTTCTTTGTGCATGAAATACTTCTTAATACTTTAGGGGAACCAAACAGAATTCTTGTGGTTTGAGGGGTTGAATAATAAATGACCCTCTGAATAAACTTTTCACAATTTAAAAAAAAAAGTAAAAAAAGAAATAACATTCTTTTTTGCTGCAGTGCATTTCACACTTCCAGGCTGATCTACAGTCCAAATGTCACAATGCCAAGTTAATTCCGAATGTGTAAACCTGCTAAATCTGCAGGGGATTGAATACTACTTGTAGGCACTGTATGTTAGTGGTTACTTGAGTTCATTCAAATAAAAGTATCAGGTTGCCAACTGTATCTATTCATTCATTTTCAGATTCCCTGAAATTCAGTTTGCAACCGTTTCACACTTTTCTCATGTGGAGTGTCTCTTCTAGCAATGTCCGCTGGATAATGGTTCTATGAGTACTCTTAGTATACTTATAAAAGGTAGCCTTTTTTGTGAGTGGTTTCCTCCTTTTGATCCTTTCCCCACTTTTTACACTCTGATCTGCTGTGAAAATCCACCTCACCCTCCCTGATGTCAACACTAATGGGATGGAGACGTGGGGGGGAGCTGATCTACAGTCCAAATGTCACAATGCCAAGTTAATTCCGAATGTGTAAACCTGCTAAATCTGCAGGGGGTTGAATACTACTTGTAGGCACTGTATGTAACCAGAACCAGTGATGGCTGTCTCATATAGAATATATCATACATTATATAATATAATCTCATATAATATATATCATACATTAATACATCATGTGTAACACTTATGCGGGCGTCACACGAGACGATCTATCGTGCGATATGTCTTTGGGGTCACGGTTTTCGTGACGCACATCTGTCATCGCTTGCGACGTCGTCACATGTGACACCTATGAGCATCTGTAAATGATCGCAAATTGGTTATGAATCACGAATCGTGTACAGGTCGCTCATTTTTAAAAAATCGTTTATTTCTACTTTGCGCCGGTTGTTCATCGTACCCAGGGTAGCACACATCGCTCCATGTGACACCCCGGGAACGATGAACTGCAGTTAAGGCTGCTTTCACACTACGTCTTTTTAACATGCGTCCTGAACGTTTTTTTGCTGCAAAAGCGGATCCTGCTTTTACAGCAAAAAACGCATGCAAACGCATGTCTTATTTGCAGGATCCTGTCACTGGATGTTTAGGGGCGGGCATTGGAGTCATGTGATCGGGAGTGAGGGGAACTAAACGTGCCAGACTGGGAGCTGGCATCTGACAGCTGCGAGGCTCGTAACCAAGGTAAACATCGGGTATACTTGCTTGGATACCCGATATTTACTTTGGTTACAAGCGTCTGCAGCTGCTAGGAGCCGGGCTCCCTGCACACGTTACCAACGTAAACATCGGGTAACTAAGAGAAGTGGTTACCCGATGTTTACCTTGGTTACGAGTGTCCGCAGCTCTCAGGTGGGGGAGAGGGAGGGGGAGAGACAGAGACAGAGGGAGGAGAGAGACAGAGAGGGAGGAGAGAGAGGGAGGAGAGAGACAGAGAGGGAAGAGATAGAGGGACTGATCACGGAGGATGGCTTCTGTGCATGCTCAGTAGAGCAAGCAGGATCCTGCCTATCAGCATGCCAGCGTTCACCTGCGTTTGCATGCTGTTTAGTCAGGATCCAGCAATTTGCAGAAGTTGGACGCAGCTCAAAAACGCTACAAGTAGCGTTTTTGAAAGATGTTAAAAAACTGCAAGTCGCTGGATCCTCACTATAACGCACGCAAACGCAGGTGAACGCATGTTAACGCGAGTCCATTGCAAATGCATTGAAATGAAAACGCATTTGCACTGGATCCGTTTCTGTGTTAAAAAAACGTTCAGGACGCATGTTAAAAAGACGTAGTGTGAAAGCAGCCTTACCTGCGTGCTGCCGGAAATAAGGAATGAAGGAGGTGGGCGGGATGTTTACGTCCCGCTCATCTCCGCCCCTCCGCTTCTATTGGCCGGCCAATGTCCCTCCCCCTTCAGGAAGTGGATGTTCGCCGCCCACAGCGAGGTCGCTCAGCAGGTAAGTACGTGTGACGGGGGTTTAACGACTTTGTGCACCACGGGCAACTAATTGCCCATGACACACAAACGACGGGGGCGGGTATGATCGCTAGTACAATCGCACGATAGATCGTACCGTGTGAAGCCCGCATTAAATCAGCAAAGGAGACTGTTACGGTTGCGGTTGCTGCGAGCACTGGAGACTATGTCCAGAGTTCTTGCTACTGCACATGTGCGAGCGCTGGAGACTAAGTCCAGATTTCTTGCTACTGCACATGTGCGAGCGCTGGAGACTAAGTCCAGATTTCTTGCTACTGCACATGTGCGAGCGCCGGAGACTAAGTCCTATCTTGGAGCCATTGCACATGTGCGGGTGACATCATCGCTGACACGAGGTCACATGTCTCTGACACCTTCTATGCCGATTGGTCGCTGGTCATGTGCTTGTGACGCCTTGCTCGGTGATAGGCCAGCATGACGTCACTCCTGTCGTTCTGGCAGCGGATTGGCTCTGGTGTCCTCCATCTTGGATGAGGCACAGAGTCTATATAAGACCCTGACACACGCCGCATGGCGCTCAGTCCTCTTGGTTCATGCATGAGAGTAGACGCTCTGTGCACGTTCCTCTAGGCATCTCTCTGTCTATGCTAGGTGAGCGCTACCGACAGGGTAGCATTCTTATACCTTACAGCTTCGGCTGCTGTCCATATCCTTACCTCTTAGGGGAGCGGACATAGGCAGGTGCCTGAGGCACATGGTCTGGCTGGGCCTTGTGATTCGACTCGTAGGTGGACGTTGCCGCTAGGGTAACGTTCCTTATACTGCGTCTGGCAGTTGTTCGTATCCTCGCACACTAGGGGAGCGAACAGAGGTAGGAGCTTTGTGCGGCTTACGCTGCTGTTCGTCTCTTTTGCACCACTAGAAGAGCGGACCTAGGCAGGTGCCATATCTAGTGGTTCGTGTCCTCGCACACTAGTGGAGCGAACGCAGGTAGGAGCTTTGTGCGGCTTACGCTGCTGTTCGTCTCTTTTGCACCACTAGAAGAGCGGACCTAGGTAGGTGCCATTTCGCATACATTGCCTTTGTCTCTGTGATTATTAACAGAGATCACTCCACACACCCTCCAAGTAAGGGAGGAATTGCTTTACTTACTTATGAAATCCTTCTGTGAGTTAACAGAGGTATTGCACTCTGCCATAGTCTGCAGCAGAGTCTCTGCACGGTGGACCCTGACTGTCTGATATCTCTTTGGTTTTTATAATCAGACAGCCCCCGTAACATTAGGACTGAGCCAAGGGTCTGGCAGTTATGGCAGAATATCAGCAGTTACACCGTTACATATAAGTACTTGAGTCACGGCTCAAGAGTATAGAGGATAAACCTCAGACCATGGTGACAGCTGCACATGATCCTCGACTTGCTCTGCCAAACAGATATTCTGGCGATGCCAGATCATGTCGTGGTTTCATTAGTCAGTGTCAGATACACCTAGAGGTCAACTCTTCTCGACTTTCTTGATGCTCTTAAGGCGGTATTCATGGGTCCGTAGGTTATCCATGATGCGGCCCTGAGACTGTTAGAACTATCTCAGGGTTCGTTATCCACTAGTTCTTATGCCATTGCTTTTAGAACTCTGGTGGCAGAACTAGATTGGCCAGAGAAGGTGTTGATTCCTATCTTCTGGAGAGGGTTGGCAGGCTATGTCAAGGATGCTCTTGCTACTCGTGAGGTCCCTGCTTCTCTGGAGGACTTCATCACAGTAGCAACGAGGATCGATGTACGCCATAAGGAACGTAGACTCGAGGTCTCTTCCTCACGCCCTAAGCATCGGGTTATTCCAGTTGTTGAGGGTCCACTACCATCTTCCTCAGCATCTGAAACATCTCCCACTCCTATGGAGTTAGGTCATACGTTCTCCAGACTACGCAAGTCTGGTCCTCCTATATGTTACGTATGTCGTCAGGCTGGGCACTATGCCAACAAGTGTCCTAGTCGTCAGGGAAACTCCCTGGCCTAGTAACCATTAGAGGGGGGTTACTAGAGACGTCTTCTGCACCCTCTAAGTGTTGTATCCCAGGTCAGCTCTCGTTATCTGAGAATACATGGCCTATTATGGCTTTTGTGGATTCCGGAGCTGACGGGACTTTTGTGTCCTCAGGATTTGTAAAGGGACACAATATTCCCTCTATCATGTTAGAGGCGCCTATTCCTGTCCGTGTTGTTAATGGAACTATGTTGTCTGACTCCATTACATTGAGGACAGTTCCCTTGCGCCTTTCCCTGTCTCAGGGTCACATAGAGGAGATTTCTTTTCTTGTTTTGCCTGAGGGTATACACGACATCCTTCTGGGTCTTCCATGGCTTCGGACTCATGCTCCTCACATTGACTGGGAGTCTGACAGCATTATTAGTTGGGGTTCGAAATGTCAGTCCCGATGTCTTCCCTTACCACCTAAGGTCGTTGCGGTTGCATCAACTGATCTCTCTCCCATACCTACACCCTATTTAGATTTCTCTGACGTGTTCTCCAAACAGGGTGCTGAGGTTCTTCCACCCCATAGGCCGTATGACTGTGCCATAGACCTTATCCCAGGTTCGGTTCCACCTAAAGGCAGGGTTTACCCCCTGTCGATACCTGAGTCGGAGGCCATGTCGACCTATATAAGAGAGAGTTTAGAGAAGGGGTTCATTCGTAAGTCTGTCTCTCCCGCGGGAGCTGGGTTTTTCTTTGTTCGGAAGAAAGAGGGTGATTTGCGTCCCTGCATAGATTACAGGGGTCTCAACGCAATCACAATAAAGAACAAATACCCATTACCTTTAATTTCGGAGCTCTTTGACAGACTGAGAGGAGCTCAAGTTTTTACGAAGTTGGATCTGCGGGGTGCATATAACTTGGTACGAATTCGAAAGGGTGACGAATGGAAGACCGCTTTTAACACCCGAGACGGTCACTATGAATACCTCGTCATGCCTTTTGGGTTATGTAATGCACCCGCAGTATTTCAGGACTTCGTAAACGATGTGTTCAGGGATTTACTGTTATCCTCAGTAGTGGTGTATCTGGACGACATCCTGATTTTTTCTCCTGATCTGGAGACTCATCGTCAGGATGTCGTTCGTGTCCTTTCCCGTTTAAGGGAGCACTCATTGTTTGCTAAACTCGAGAAATGTGTATTCGAGCAGTCCTCATTGCCTTTTTTGGGTTACATTATCTCACAAGAGGGCCTGGCTATGGATCCTGCGAAGCTCTCTGCTGTCCTGCAATGGTCCGAACCTCATTCCTTGAAGGCGGTGCAACGCTTCTTAGGATTCATAAATTATTACAGGCAGTTCATACCCCATTTTTCTACTTTGGTGGCCCCTTTGGTGGCCTTGACTAAGAAAGGTGCTAATCCCAAAGCCTGGTCTACTGTGACATCTCAGGCTTTTGAGGCAGTAAAAAGACACTTTTCAACTGCTCCCGTTCTTCAAAGACCCGATGAGAGTAAGCCCTTCCTCTTAGAGGTTGATGCCTCTTCAGTGGGTGCTGGTGCGGTCTTGTATCAAAAGAACGGTGCAGGTAGAAAAAGGCCGTGTTTCTTCTTTGCTAAAACTTTTTCACCGGCAGAGAGAAACTATACCATTGGGGATAGGGAACTGCTTGCCTTGAGATTAGCCTTGGAGGAGTGGCGTCACTTGCTGGAAGGAGCGAAACATCCTTTCCAGGTCTATACAGACCATAAGAATCTGACGTACTTACAAACCGCTCAGCGTCTGAATCCTCGCCAAGCCCGCTGGTCCTTGTTTTTCTCCCGCTTTCACTTCTCCATCAACTATCTGTCTGGGAGTAAGAATAACAAGGCAGACGCCCTGTCTCGCTCTATGCTTTCTACCCAGGAAGAGATTGACGAACCTCGTCTTATCCTTCCCTCCAGGGTTTTTCATACGCTCTCCCCTGTGACGTTAGACCAAATCCCACCGGGCAAGACCTTTGTTCCGCCTGATCGACAGAATGATATACTGTCATGGGCCCACACCTCAAAGGTGGGTGGGCATTTTGGTATTAGGCGGACACGAGAGTTACTGGAGAGGTGGTATTGGTGGCCACACTTAGCCAGCCACGTCAAGAGATATGTCGGTTCCTGCTACTCGTGTGCTCGCAACCGTCCATTACGGCAGAGACCGGCTGGGCTCTTGCATCCTTTACCAGTGCCAGATAGACCATGGGAGGTGGTAGGCATGGACTTTGTGGGTGATCTTCCATGTTCACAGGGACATAGATTTGTGTGGGTCATTACGGACCATTTCTCCCGGATGGTTCATCTCGTACCGTTATCGAGAATACCATCTTCCAGGGTACTAGCCAAACTATTCCTCAAGCATGTCTTTAGGCTTCACGGGATGCCAGATCGTATCATTTGTGATAGAGGCCCGCAATTTACTTCCCGTTTCTGGCGAGATCTTTGTAGCCTTCTGCAAATTGAGTTGAATCTCTCTTCGGCATACCATCCGGAGACCAATGGTTTGGTTGAACGTACCAATCAATCTATGATTATATACCTTCGACACTTTGTTGCTGAGAATCACGATAACTGGTCCTCCCTCCTACCCTGGGCAGAATTTGCCCTTAACAATTCGCTGGCTGAGGCCACTGGGCAGACACCGTTCGTACTCAATAATGGGCAACACCCTAGGGTACCGGTACCGTTTCCCGCTGCTGCACCTCCTTCTCTTGTGGCCGACTGGGCAACTAATGCCAGAGAGGTTTGGGATCGGACTCAAGAGTCGATCCAAGCAGCTAAGGACCGTATGAAGACGGTGTCCGATCGGTTTCGTCGCCCGGCTCCTGTCTTTTCTCCAGGGGACCTTGTGTGGCTCTCTGCAAAACACGTGAGACTTAGAGTGAGCTCTGTCAAATTTGCTCCTCGCTTCCTGGGTCCTTATGAGGTTTTTCGACAGGTAAATCCTGTAGTCTACCAATTGAAGTTACCTGTCCATCTTAGGATTCATGACAAATTCCATGTCTCACTGCTAAAGCCGGCTATTTTACCTCACGCTCGTGAAGTGCACTCTCCTGCCTCTGATTCCTCTCGCTCTAGCTATGAGGTACGAGCCATAGTTGGTTCTAAGATGGTTAGAGGGCGCAGGTTCTTCTTGATAGATTGGGAGGGCTATGGCCCGGAACATCGCTCTTGGGAGCCTGAGGAGGTTGTCCATGCTCCCGACTTAGTTGCCGATTACCTGCATCGCCGGGAGGGGGGCCCTTGAGGGGGAGGTACTGTTACGGTTGCGGTTGCTGCGAGCACTGGAGACTATGTCCAGAGTTCTTGCTACTGCACATGTGCGAGCGCTGGAGACTAAGTCCAGATTTCTTGCTACTGCACATGTGCGAGCGCTGGAGACTAAGTCCAGATTTCTTGCTACTGCACATGTGCGAGCGCCGGAGACTAAGTCCTATCTTGGAGCCATTGCACATGTGCGGGTGACATCATCGCTGACACGAGGTCACATGTCTCTGACACCTTCTATGCCGATTGGTCGCTGGTCATGTACTTGTGATGCCTTGCTTGGTGATAGGCCAGCATGACGTCACTCCTGTCGTTCTGGCAGCGGATTGGCTCTGGTGTCCTCCATCTTGGATGAGGCACAGAGTCTATATAAGACCCTGACACACGCCGCATGGCGCTCAGTCCTCTTGGTTCATGCATGAGAGTAGACGCTCTGTGCACGTTCCTCTAGGCATCTCTCTGTCTATGCTAGGTGAGCGCTACCGGCAGGGTAGCGTTCTTATACCTTACTGCTTCGGCTGCTGTCCGTATCCTTACCTCTTAGGGGAGCGGACATAGGCAGGTGCCTGAGGCACATGGTCTGGCTGGGCCTTGTGATTCGACTCGTAGGTGGACGTTGCCGCTAGGGTAACGTTCCTTATACTGCGTCTGGCAGTTGTTCGTATCCTCGCACACTAGGGGAGCGAACAGAGGTAGGAGCTTTGTGCGGCTTACGCTGCTGTTCGTCTCTTTTGCACCACTAGAAGAGCGGACCTAGGCAGGTGCCATATCTAGTGGTTCGTGTCCTCGCACACTAGTGGAGCGAACGCAGGTAGGAGCTTTGTGCGGCTTACGCTGCTGTTCGTCTCTTTTGCACCACTAGAAGAGCGGACCTAGGTAGGTGCCATTTCGCATACATTGCCTTTGTCTCTGTGATTATTAACAGAGATCGTTCCACACACCCTCCAAGTAAGGGAGGAATTGCTTTACTTACTTATTATATCCTTCTGTGAGTTAACAGAGGTATTGCACTCTGCCATAGTCTGCAGCAGAGTCTCTGCACGGTGGACCCTGACTGTCTGATATCTCTTTGGTTTTTATAATCAGACAGCCCCCGTAACAGAGACATGACTTGTTGCATCTTGCCATAAATTACAATTAGACAAAAGCCCAATAGGCTAGAATAGATGTGTCTCAGCAATAGTAGTGATATAGCCTATAAAGTACAAAAATGGCAATAGGTAGTAAACATGTCACTGGAAGCAAAAAAGTGCTAAGTGTAATAGTACTGCATGTCCCAGTGCAGGGAATCCCCATAGAAATAAGCCCCCAAACCATCCAACGCACGTTTCGCCGTTATATGAATACCCTTGTGGATATGGCTTCATCAGGGAGGGAATGCAATTGTTGTAACACCGTTGAATTCAGGATCTCTTTATCTACGTCATTCTGCTCTCAGATGAGGTAGCGAAAACCTGCTGACAGAGTCCCTTTAATTATTTGTACTGCACAGTTTACCATATTTCATGAGCTGTCATCTGCTTAGTCCACTATAATGCAGATAATAAGTAGCTGTAACCAGTGCACAGAAAATCAATAAGCTTTCATCTCACTATGATTTCATACAGTATGTAGCAGCCAAAATTAAAAGTGTTCATACAATGTGACTTGTTTAATTACACATTTAATTGAAGTAGAAACGTATTAGAAATTGAAGATAAATTCACATTTGAAATTCCTTTTGTTACATTATTAATTAGTTGCAACTTCCATTGTAAAATGAAATGTTAGACTAGACTTTTATGGGAATTAACTAATTTTATTCAAAACCACCAAAATATTAACCCAGAAAAAAAGCAGAAATTGCTATCTTGAAAATGATGTACCATATAATATAGGAATATGATTAAAAATAAATCTCTAGTTTTCTAATTTGTTGTTGAAATGCATAAACTAATGAAGAAGTCACAAGGCAAAGAGTAACAAAGTACAAAAATTGAATTATCAATATTTTAAAAACTTAAAAGTGAATCTTCCTATTTTAAAGGTAATCTGTCAACTGTTTTTGCTAAGTAATATGACAATAGCATGATGTAGAGGCAGAGACGCTGAATCCAGACATGTGACTTATTAGACTGAGTGTTGCTGTGTCAATAAAATCAGTGTTTTATCAGCAGGAGTTTATCATTATATGACTTATGCCGGAGTCACACGGTACGATATATCGGGCGATATGTCGTCGAGGGTCACGTCGTTAGTGACACACATCCGGCATCGTCAGAGATATCGTACCGTGTGACACCTCCGAACGACTGTGAACAAGCAAAAATACTCACCTTATCGTTGCTCGTTGACACGTCGTTCATTTTCAAAATGTCAGTCCTTCTTCTGTGCTCCGGTTGTTTATCGTTCCCGAGGCAGCACACGTCGCTCCGTGTGACACCTCGGGAACGACGAACACAGCTTACCTGCGTCCCGCCGGCAATGCGGAAGGAAGGAGGTGGGCGGGATGTTTACGTCCCGCTCATCTCCGCCCCTCTGCTTCTATTGGCCGGCCACTGTGTGATGTCGCTGTGACGCCGAACGTCCCTCCCCCTTCAGGAAGAGGATGTTCGCCGCCCACAGCGAGGTCATCAAGGAGGTAATTACGTGTGACAGGGGTTTAACGACTTTGTGCGCCACGAGCAACTAATTGCCCGTGGCGCACAAACAACGGGGGCGGGTACGATCGCACGATAGATCGTTCCGTGTGACGCCGGCATAAGTGTTTCATATCTCCTAGTTAACTGCTCTGTGTAACCACGCCCCACCAGAGATATTTCTGTCAATGTACAGTGTACTGAAACAGCAGAAAAAAAGTCTTTAAATTTGCCTTATATTACATCATATCCCATGGCCCAAGAACCACCAACACCAAAGTAAGTTGCACATAGAAAAACTTTAATTGGTTGGGTCAAGCATATAAATATTACATGGGATATAAAAATTGTGACAAGAAGGTTAAATGACACAAAAGAGCGAATAAAAAACCCCATGTGGGGCTGCATGGATCAACTTAGGTGTACACAAAAGGGTGTACTCCCAGCAGGGCCAGTGTAAGTGCCTTTTACAAAACGCAGGTTCACCTAATCAAGAACTCTAGGCACATTACAAATAAATGAACAGGAATATATTCCCAGCAGAGCCAGTGTAAGTGCCTATACAAAAGATAAATTCACAGTCCGTGACAGAATAACACTTTAATAGATGACAATAGGCATGTTACTCACACACATCATCCGGTGAACAGGGATATGTTCCCAGCAAGGTCAGTGTAAATGCCATTGCAATAAACAGGTTCACAGTGAGTGATAGAGTAACACTTAAGTATATGAACATAGGCACACTGCCCAGGCATCTAGTCCAATGGACAGGGATATATTCCCAGCAGGGCCAGTGTACGTGCCTATATCATAAACAGGTTCACAGCAAATGACAGAGTAACACTTTAGTGCATGACAATAGGCACATTACACAAACACATGGTCCAGCGAACAGGGAAGTATTCCCAGCAAAACCAATGTAAGTGCCTTTCCAAGTTCACAGTAATGACAGGATAACACTTAGTACATAATCATCGGCACATTACCCAAACACATAGCCCGGTGGATATTCCACCAATTATAGCACTCACATGCAGTCACACAAGGGGAAAAAAGTCCCAATACGTATTTCGTGATGACTTCCTCAGGGGACCATGGACAAAAGGAGGGAAATGGTTGCATTTATACACTAGTGTATATTAGATCATTTGCAGCACCTGTCGCTGCTACAGAGCACTAAGGCACACTGAGCAGGCGTGGGTGGCTACTCCAGCATCACCTGGGCCAGGGAAAACCCCTTTGATGACGTCAATATTACCCAGGGGAAGCTTCAAGGAGAGCCACACACACTGCACATGTGCAGAGCCGCAAACAGGAAGTAAAGCTGCAAATGCCATGTCTACTCCTGGCAAAAGAAAGGGCAAATCGCATTGGGAATCATACAAAGTGCATAGCACTATAGAGGGATAAGAATACATATAATTACATCATAATTACATCCAGTACTGTATACATAGAGCGTAAGGACATTATTCATGCATATAACAACATATTAAACAGTAAGACGCAGTCCAGTGAACAATCTCATATAGACGATCAGGATATACTGTATTCCTTCCCAACTCATTCTCCAATGCAGGCAGACCACCAGGTTAGTGACACAGTTTAATATGTTGTTATATGCATGAATAATGTCCTTACGCTCTATGTATACAGTACTGGATGTAATTATGATGTAATTATATGTATTCTTATCCCTCTATAGTGCTATGCACTTTGTATGATTCCCAATGCGATTTGCCCTTTCTTTTGCCAGGAGTAGACATGGCATTTGCAGCTTTACTTCCTGTTTGCGGCTCTGCACATGTGCAGTGTGTGTGGCTCTCCTTGAAGCTTCCCCTGGGTAATATTGACGTCATCAAAGGGGTTTTCCCTGGCCCAGGTGATGCTGGAGTAGCCACCCACGCCTGCTCAGTGTGCCTTAGTGCTCTGTAGCAGCGACAGGTGCTGCAAATGATCTAATATACACTAGTGTATAAATGCAACCATTTCCCTCCTTTTGTCCATGGTCCCCTGAGGAAGTCATCACGAAATACGTATTGGGACTTTTTTCCCCTTGTGTGACTGCATGTGAGTGCTATAATTGGTGGAATATCCACCGGGCTATGTGTTTGGGTAATGTGCCGATGATTATGTACTAAGTGTTATCCTGTCATTACTGTGAACTTGGAAAGGCACTTACATTGGTTTTGCTGGGAATACTTCCCTGTTCGCTGGACCATGTGTTTGTGTAATGTGCCTATTGTCATGCACTAAAGTGTTACTCTGTCATTTGCTGTGAACCTGTTTATGATATAGGCACGTACACTGGCCCTGCTGGGAATATATCCCTGTCCATTGGACTAGATGCCTGGGCAGTGTGCCTATGTTCATATACTTAAGTGTTACTCTATCACTCACTGTGAACCTGTTTATTGCAATGGCATTTACACTGACCTTGCTGGGAACATATCCCTGTTCACCGGATGATGTGTGTGAGTAACATGCCTATTGTCATCTATTAAAGTGTTATTCTGTCACTGACTGTGAATTTATCTTTTGTATAGGCACTTACACTGGCTCTGCTGGGAATATATTCCTGTTCATTTATTTGTAATGTGCCTAGAGTTCTTGATTAGGTGAACCTGCGTTTTGTAAAAGGCACTTACACTGGCCCTGCTGGGAGTACACCCTTTTGTGTACACCTAAGTTGATCCATGCAGCCCCACATGGGGTTTTTTATTCGCTCTTTTGTGTCATTTAACCTTCTTACTTGTCACAATTTTTATATCCCATGTAATATTTATATGCTTGACCCAACCAATTAAAGTTTTTCTATGTGCAACTTACTTTGGTGTTGGTGGTTCTTGGGCCATGGGATATGATGTAATATAAGGCAAATTTAAAGACTTTTTTCTGCTGTTTCAATATGTCCCTGAAGTTGTTGCCTTTTACCTTATATAAGTCTGCTTTAACTGTCCTGGTTGTTGCTAATTGTCTCTCTCTGTGTTTTTTCACAGTTCTTTTTCCAGGCAGTATGGACTTTAAAGCCCGTGAATCCACGTGGCAAACTCAATTGAACCAGGTTTTTGACACAGAGGGCGAAGTGGACAATTCAGTGGATTCAAGAAATCATAGGGAGCTTTGCAACCAAGTCAAATCATTGTTCAACCGCAGAATGAGACTCTGGTGGAACAAGGCCTTCATGCAGCGCTATGTTGATCGGGGGTTAATACCTAGAGGGCTTAGGGTACAGGTCTTTCCCTCTTTCAGTGTCACGGATGAGACGTTTAAAAAGGACTGGGAGGAAGCAGCTTCTGCTTGCTCCAGGTCCTTTATGGGGCTTCTTATTAATAACAATGAGGCCTCTCTCCGTGCCATTGATGAGGAGATTTCTGTGTTACAAGACCGGACCACGAAGGAACTCACCCCCGCTGAGTTATCGAATTTCCATGAGACATTGAATAAGGAGTTTGTTAAATGGGAAAAGGAGTTGGTCTCTACCAAAACAAAAAAATATCAACGTGACGTTACTGATTATAAAAACCAGCAGGTGTATCGATGGAAGGGGACAACACGCCGGAGGAGACATTTTGTCGGACTCCCTAACTCCGTATCGGCCTCCTCCATCTCCTCAATGGAGGATGAAAGCTCTACATCTCAGGCTTCATCTAGACCTGTAACGAGAGGTTTTTCGGGTAAAAATAGACCCGATAAAACACCCCCAGCCCCTGGAAAATCTACCTTGGGAGCAATTCCAAAGAAGGGCAATTCCAACCAACTGGAGGTGATTAACTTGTCTCAGGTCCAACTGTCTGATGACCAGATTGAGGTCCTAAAATTAGGTTTAACCTTTGTACCTGATTGTAGTTTTGATCTTTTTACAGTCGCTAAGGACCTGAATCTGTTCCTCAGAAAGGTGGTTCTCCATAAAATACACGCTAGAGGATCCAGTCTGAATCCCTGTACCATGGAGAGGGAGGAGGAGGCTGTGCGGATACTTGAAGAATTGGAGGGACAGGCATCTGGTGAGTTGGATAATATTTTTCCTACACGTTTGTACCCGCGCTCCACCACGTTCCCCCCATTTTCGCTGTGCCCTCAGGTCCAAGTCTTCCATGACCTAGTTATGGGTGACTTGAGATCTCTCTCCAAGAGAGTAAAAAATAACAACCTTTCTGTTAAACATCGACGGGCCCTTGAGGAATTAAGGAAAATGGAGGGAGTAATCATTAAACCGGCGGACAAGGGGGGTAACGTGGTGGTCTGGCCATCTGCCATGTACGAGCGGGAGGTATATAAACAACTAAGAAATGCAGACTTTTACCAGATGCTGCCCTCTAATCCAACTAGTGTTTTCCTCACCCAGCTGATGCTCATACTCGAGAATGCTCTTGCCTCAGGTACCATTACTAAAAAGATGTATGATGGTCTCCTTCCAGATATGCCAGTAACACCCACGTTCTACCTCTTGCCTAAAATACATAAAAACCCTCGGGTTCCCCCTGGACGTCCGATTGTCTCTGGCATCGGAGGGCTATGCGATGCAGTATGCAAATTTATCGATTTCTATCTCCAACCTTTGGTTGAGACGCTGCCCTCCCATGTCAGAGACACTTCGGACGTCCTTAGGAGGATTGATGGCTTGACGGTTGAGCGTGGGATTTTGCTGGCGACTCTGGATGTTGAGACCTTATACACGAATATCTGTCACGAGCACGGCCTGCAGGCAGTTGAGTATTTCCTGGGTATGAGCAACTGGGCACCACCATTACAACACCTGATTCTGGAATTATTGGAGTTCGTACTGACGCACAACGCCTTCACCTTCGGTGAGCGGTTCTTCCTCCAGCGGCGCGGCACTGCGATGGGGGCGGCTTGCGCGCCGTCGTACGCAAACCTCTTCCTGGGATACTGGGAGAGGGAGGTTTTCGGCGACGGCGTGCCGGCCAGCTCCCATGTGCAGTGCTGGCTCCGCTTCATCGATGACATCTTTGTCATCTGGGGGGGGACCGCCCCGGAGCTTGAGGGCTTTGTGCGCCACTTGAACTCCAATTCTTATAACATCTACCTCACTTATCAGGCTGATCCGACTAGGGTCGATTTTTTGGACATTGGCATTTCCATTAATGATCAGGGTCTTCTGACCACTGACATCTATCGGAAACCCTCCTCTGTGAATGCTTTGTTACACGCATCTTCTGGCCATCCGCATTCGACCATCAATGCTGTCCCTACTGGGCAATTTATCCGTTTGAAACGGATTTGCTCAGAGACGGATACATTTGAGGGTAGGGCCAGTGAGATGCGTGATAGATTCAGGGAGAGAGGGTACAGCTCCAGATCCATTAAAAAGGCCTATAGTCGGGCTAAAGTAGCTCCGAGAGACCGACTTCTTTTACGTTTCAATCCTGATAAGACGAAGCCTGCTGAACCGAAGGTGCGTTTTATCTCCTCATTCAACCGTCAATGGGATCATATTCGTGGCATATTAACTAAGCACTGGTCTGTCTTACAAACGGAACCTGTGCTGAAAGATATGCTTCCAGACCGACCCCTCATGACGGCACGTCGGGGCCGGAGCCTACGTGATATGTTGGTCCACAGCCACTATGTGGCACAAAAGAAACCACCATTTATGATGGGACGTTCTATCTGTGGATCATTTCCATGTGGCTCATGCATTGCGTGCCGTCACGGTAACATCATCAGGGCAACATCCTTTGCCTCCTCGGACGGCTCCAAAACATTCGAGATCCGGCAATATATTTCTTGCAGTAGCACGGGCGTAATTTATTACGCTACGTGCGCTTGCGACTTAATATATGTCGGACTCACTAGTCGTGAATTGCGGGTCCGGACGAGGGAGCATACTAGGGACATCATCGCGGCTAAAAAAGCGAAACCTGAGGATGTTGATTCCCTGAAGACCATCCCCCGCCATTTTAGGGTGCATCACGGGTCTGACCCCTCAAGCTTTAAGGTGAGGGGGATTGACCGTGTACACCTTGGATTGAGGGGTGGTAATATTCATAAGGTGTTGGCACGGGTTGAATGTCGTTGGATATTTCTCCTCGACACAGTGGCCCCTCGAGGTTTGAATGAGAGGCAGACCTTTAGTTCCTATTTATAATCCAGTAGGTCTCGTCTGCGTTTGACATATACCCCATTACGGGCAATATTTGTTTGGTTGCGGATCCCTTGTGATTGAATCTGCTTTGTACATAATGGTTTTTATAAATATTTTTTTAACTGGATTCTTTGTCCTCTTTTTTTCTACAGTTGTCTACGTTTGTGCTCTTGGTGCAATATTTCTGTGTCACTAACCTGGTGGTCTGCCTGCATTGGAGAATGAGTTGGGAAGGAATACAGTATATCCTGATCGTCTATATGAGATTGTTCACTGGACTGCGTCTTACTGTTTAATATGTTGTTATATGCATGAATAATGTCCTTACGCTCTATGTATACAGTACTGGATGTAATTATGATGTAATTATATGTATTCTTATCCCTCTATAGTGCTATGCACTTTGTATGATTCCCAATGCGATTTGCCCTTTCTTTTGCCAGGAGTAGACATGGCATTTGCAGCTTTACTTCCTGTTTGCGGCTCTGCACATGTGCAGTGTGTGTGGCTCTCCTTGAAGCTTCCCCTGGGTAATATTGACGTCATCAAAGGGGTTTTCCCTGGCCCAGGTGATGCTGGAGTAGCCACCCACGCCTGCTCAGTGTGCCTTAGTGCTCTGTAGCAGCGACAGGTGCTGCAAATGATCTAATATACACTAGTGTATAAATGCAACCATTTCTCTCCTTTTGTCCATGGTCCCCTGAGGAAGTCATCACGAAATACGTATTGGGACTTTTTTCCCCTTGTGTGACTGCATGTGAGTGCTATAATTGGTGGAATATCCACCGGGCTATGTGTTTGGGTAATGTGCCTATGATTATGTACTAAGTGTTATCCTGTCATTACTGTGAACTTGGAAAGGCACTTACATTGGTTTTGCTGGGAATACTTCCCTGTTCGCTGGACCATGTGTTTGTGTAATGTGCCTATTGTCATGCACTAAAGTGTTACTCTGTCATTTGCTGTGAACCTGTTTATGATATAGGCACGTACACTGGCCCTGCTGGGAATATATCCCTGTCCATTGGACTAGATGCCTGGGCAGTGTGCCTATGTTCATATACTTAAGTGTTACTCTATCACTCACTGTGAACCTGTTTATTGCAATGGCATTTACACTGACCTTGCTGGGAACATATCCCTGTTCACCGGATGATGTGTGTGAGTAACATGCCTATTGTCATCTATTAAAGTGTTATTCTGTCACTGACTGTGAATTTATCTTTTGTATAGGCACTTACACTGGCTCTGCTGGGAATATATTCCTGTTCATTTATTTGTAATGTGCCTAGAGTTCTTGATTAGGTGAACCTGCGTTTTGTAAAAGGCACTTACACTGGCCCTGCTGGGAGTACACCCTTTTGTGTACACCTAAGTTGATCCATGCAGCCCCACATGGGGTTTTTTATTCGCTCTTTTGTGTCATTTAACCTTCTTACTTGTCACAATTTTTATATCCCATGTAATATTTATATGCTTGACCCAACCAATTAAAGTTTTTCTATGTGCAACTTACTTTGGTGTTGGTGGTTCTTGGGCCATGGGATATGATGTAATATAAGGCAAATTTAAAGACTTTTTTCTGCTGTTTCAATATGTCCCTGAAGTTGTTGCCTTTTACCTTATATAAGTCTGCTTTAACTGTCCTGGTTGTTGCTAATTGTCTCTCTCTGTGTTTTTTCACAGTTCTTTTTCCAGGCAGTATGGACTTTAAAGCCCGTGAATCCACGTGGCAAACTCAATTGAACCAGGTTTTTGACACAGAGGGCGAAGTGGACAATTCAGTGGATTCAAGAAATCATAGGGAGCTTTGCAACCAAGTCAAATCATTGTTCAACCGCAGAATGAGACTCTGGTGGAACAAGGCCTTCATGCAGCGCTATGTTGATCGGGGGTTAATACCTAGAGGGCTTAGGGTACAGGTCTTTCCCTCTTTCAGTGTCACGGATGAGACGTTTAAAAAGGACTGGGAGGAAGCAGCTTCTGCTTGCTCCAGGTCCTTTATGGGGCTTCTTATTAATAACAATGAGGCCTCTCTCCGTGCCATTGATGAGGAGATTTCTGTGTTACAAGACCGGACCACGAAGGAACTCACCCCCGCTGAGTTATCGAATTTCCATGAGACATTGAATAAGGAGTTTGTTAAATGGGAAAAGGAGTTGGTCTCTACCAAAACAAAAAAATATCAACGTGACGTTACTGATTATAAAAACCAGCAGGTGTATCGATGGAAGGGGACAACACGCCGGAGGAGACATTTTGTCGGACTCCCTAACTCCGTATCGGCCTCCTCCATCTCCTCAATGGAGGATGAAAGCTCTACATCTCAGGCTTCATCTAGACCTGTAACGAGAGGTTTTTCGGGTAAAAATAGACCCGATAAAACACCCCCAGCCCCTGGAAAATCTACCTTGGGAGCAATTCCAAAGAAGGGCAATTCCAACCAACTGGAGGTGATTAACTTGTCTCAGGTCCAACTGTCTGATGACCAGATTGAGGTCCTAAAATTAGGTTTAACCTTTGTACCTGATTGTAGTTTTGATCTTTTTACAGTCGCTAAGGACCTGAATCTGTTCCTCAGAAAGGTGGTTCTCCATAAAATACACGCTAGAGGATCCAGTCTGAATCCCTGTACCATGGAGAGGGAGGAGGAGGCTGTGCGGATACTTGAAGAATTGGAGGGACAGGCATCTGGTGAGTTGGATAATATTTTTCCTACACGTTTGTACCCGCGCTCCACCACGTTCCCCCCATTTTCGCTGTGCCCTCAGGTCCAAGTCTTCCATGACCTAGTTATGGGTGACTTGAGATCTCTCTCCAAGAGAGTAAAAAATAACAACCTTTCTGTTAAACATCGACGGGCCCTTGAGGAATTAAGGAAAATGGAGGGAGTAATCATTAAACCGGCGGACAAGGGGGGTAACGTGGTGGTCTGGCCATCTGCCATGTACGAGCGGGAGGTATATAAACAACTAAGAAATGCAGACTTTTACCAGATGCTGCCCTCTAATCCAACTAGTGTTTTCCTCACCCAGCTGATGCTCATACTCGAGAATGCTCTTGCCTCAGGTACCATTACTAAAAAGATGTATGATGGTCTCCTTCCAGATATGCCAGTAACACCCACGTTCTACCTCTTGCCTAAAATACATAAAAACCCTCGGGTTCCCCCTGGACGTCCGATTGTCTCTGGCATCGGAGGGCTATGCGATGCAGTATGCAAATTTATCGATTTCTATCTCCAACCTTTGGTTGAGACGCTGCCCTCCCATGTCAGAGACACTTCGGACGTCCTTAGGAGGATTGATGGCTTGACGGTTGAGCGTGGGATTTTGCTGGCGACTCTGGATGTTGAGACCTTATACACGAATATCTGTCACGAGCACGGCCTGCAGGCAGTTGAGTATTTCCTGGGTATGAGCAACTGGGCACCACCATTACAACACCTGATTCTGGAATTATTGGAGTTCGTACTGACGCACAACGCCTTCACCTTCGGTGAGCGGTTCTTCCTCCAGCGGCGCGGCACTGCGATGGGGGCGGCTTGCGCGCCGTCGTACGCAAACCTCTTCCTGGGATACTGGGAGAGGGAGGTTTTCGGCGACGGCGTGCCGGCCAGCTCCCATGTGCAGTGCTGGCTCCGCTTCATCGATGACATCTTTGTCATCTGGGGGGGGACCGCCCCGGAGCTTGAGGGCTTTGTGCGCCACTTGAACTCCAATTCTTATAACATCTACCTCACTTATCAGGCTGATCCGACTAGGGTCGATTTTTTTGGACATTGGCATTTCCATTAATGATCAGGGTCTTCTGACCACTGACATCTATCGGAAACCCTCCTCTGTGAATGCTTTGTTACACGCATCTTCTGGCCATCCGCATTCGACCATCAATGCTGTCCCTACTGGGCAATTTATCCGTTTGAAACGGATTTGCTCAGAGACGGATACATTTGAGGGTAGGGCCAGTGAGATGCGTGATAGATTCAGGGAGAGAGGGTACAGCTCCAGATCCATTAAAAAGGCCTATAGTCGGGCTAAAGTAGCTCCGAGAGACCGACTTCTTTTACGTTTCAATCCTGATAAGACGAAGCCTGCTGAACCGAAGGTGCGTTTTATCTCCTCATTCAACCGTCAATGGGATCATATTCGTGGCATATTAACTAAGCACTGGTCTGTCTTACAAACGGAACCTGTGCTGAAAGATATGCTTCCAGACCGACCCCTCATGACGGCACGTCGGGGCCGGAGCCTACGTGATATGTTGGTCCACAGCCACTATGTGGCACAAAAGAAACCACCATTTATGATGGGACGTTCTATCTGTGGATCATTTCCATGTGGCTCATGCATTGCGTGCCGTCACGGTAACATCATCAGGGCAACATCCTTTGCCTCCTCGGACGGCTCCAAAACATTCGAGATCCGGCAATATATTTCTTGCAGTAGCACGGGCGTAATTTATTACGCTACGTGCGCTTGCGACTTAATATATGTCGGACTCACTAGTCGTGAATTGCGGGTCCGGACGAGGGAGCATACTAGGGACATCATCGCGGCTAAAAAAGCGAAACCTGAGGATGTTGATTCCCTGAAGACCATCCCCCGCCATTTTAGGGTGCATCACGGGTCTGACCCCTCAAGCTTTAAGGTGAGGGGGATTGACCGTGTACACCTTGGATTGAGGGGTGGTAATATTCATAAGGTGTTGGCACGGGTTGAATGTCGTTGGATATTTCTCCTCGACACAGTGGCCCCTCGAGGTTTGAATGAGAGGCAGACCTTTAGTTCCTATTTATAATCCAGTAGGTCTCGTCTGCGTTTGACATATACCCCATTACGGGCAATATTTGTTTGGTTGCGGATCCCTTGTGATTGAATCTGCTTTGTACATAATGGTTTTTATAAATATTTTTTTAACTGGATTCTTTGTCCTCTTTTTTTCTACAGTTGTCTACGTTTGTGCTCTTGGTGCAATATTTCTGTGTCACTAACCTGGTGGTCTGCCTGCATTGGAGAATGAGTTGGGAAGGAATACAGTATATCCTGATCGTCTATATGAGATTGTTCACTGGACTGCGTCTTACTGTTTAATATGTTGTTATATGCATGAATAATGTCCTTACGCTCTATGTATACAGTACTGGATGTAATTATGATGTAATTATATGTATTCTTATCCCTCTATAGTGCTATGCACTTTGTATGATTCCCAATGCGATTTGCCCTTTCTTTTGCCAGGAGTAGACATGGCATTTGCAGCTTTACTTCCTGTTTGCGGCTCTGCACATGTGCAGTGTGTGTGGCTCTCCTTGAAGCTTCCCCTGGGTAATATTGACGTCATCAAAGGGGTTTTCCCTGGCCCAGGTGATGCTGGAGTAGCCACCCACGCCTGCTCAGTGTGCCTTAGTGCTCTGTAGCAGCGACAGGTGCTGCAAATGATCTAATATACACTAGTGTATAAATGCAACCATTTCCCTCCTTTTGTCCATGGTCCCCTGAGGAAGTCATCACGAAATACGTATTGGGACTTTTTTCCCCTTGTGTGACTGCATGTGAGTGCTATAATTGGTGGAATATCCACCGGGCTATGTGTTTGGGTAATGTGCCGATGATTATGTACTAAGTGTTATCCTGTCATTACTGTGAACTTGGAAAGGCACTTACATTGGTTTTGCTGGGAATACTTCCCTGTTCGCTGGACCATGTGTTTGTGTAATGTGCCTATTGTCATGCACTAAAGTGTTACTCTGTCATTTGCTGTGAACCTGTTTATGATATAGGCACGTACACTGGCCCTGCTGGGAATATATCCCTGTCCATTGGACTAGATGCCTGGGCAGTGTGCCTATGTTCATATACTTAAGTGTTACTCTATCACTCACTGTGAACCTGTTTATTGCAATGGCATTTACACTGACCTTGCTGGGAACATATCCCTGTTCACCGGATGATGTGTGTGAGTAACATGCCTATTGTCATCTATTAAAGTGTTATTCTGTCACTGACTGTGAATTTATCTTTTGTATAGGCACTTACACTGGCTCTGCTGGGAATATATTCCTGTTCATTTATTTGTAATGTGCCTAGAGTTCTTGATTAGGTGAACCTGCGTTTTGTAAAAGGCACTTACACTGGCCCTGCTGGGAGTACACCCTTTTGTGTACACCTAAGTTGATCCATGCAGCCCCACATGGGGTTTTTTATTCGCTCTTTTGTGTCATTTAACCTTCTTACTTGTCACAATTTTTATATCCCATGTAATATTTATATGCTTGACCCAACCAATTAAAGTTTTTCTATGTGCAACTTACTTTGGTGTTGGTGGTTCTTGGGCCATGGGATATGATGTAATATAAGGCAAATTTAAAGACTTTTTTCTGCTGTTTCAATATGTCCCTGAAGTTGTTGCCTTTTACCTTATATAAGTCTGCTTTAACTGTCCTGGTTGTTGCTAATTGTCTCTCTCTGTGTTTTTTCACAGTTCTTTTTCCAGGCAGTATGGACTTTAAAGCCCGTGAATCCACGTGGCAAACTCAATTGAACCAGGTTTTTGACACAGAGGGCGAAGTGGACAATTCAGTGGATTCAAGAAATCATAGGGAGCTTTGCAACCAAGTCAAATCATTGTTCAACCGCAGAATGAGACTCTGGTGGAACAAGGCCTTCATGCAGCGCTATGTTGATCGGGGGTTAATACCTAGAGGGCTTAGGGTACAGGTCTTTCCCTCTTTCAGTGTCACGGATGAGACGTTTAAAAAGGACTGGGAGGAAGCAGCTTCTGCTTGCTCCAGGTCCTTTATGGGGCTTCTTATTAATAACAATGAGGCCTCTCTCCGTGCCATTGATGAGGAGATTTCTGTGTTACAAGACCGGACCACGAAGGAACTCACCCCCGCTGAGTTATCGAATTTCCATGAGACATTGAATAAGGAGTTTGTTAAATGGGAAAAGGAGTTGGTCTCTACCAAAACAAAAAAATATCAACGTGACGTTACTGATTATAAAAACCAGCAGGTGTATCGATGGAAGGGGACAACACGCCGGAGGAGACATTTTGTCGGACTCCCTAACTCCGTATCGGCCTCCTCCATCTCCTCAATGGAGGATGAAAGCTCTACATCTCAGGCTTCATCTAGACCTGTAACGAGAGGTTTTTCGGGTAAAAATAGACCCGATAAAACACCCCCAGCCCCTGGAAAATCTACCTTGGGAGCAATTCCAAAGAAGGGCAATTCCAACCAACTGGAGGTGATTAACTTGTCTCAGGTCCAACTGTCTGATGACCAGATTGAGGTCCTAAAATTAGGTTTAACCTTTGTACCTGATTGTAGTTTTGATCTTTTTACAGTCGCTAAGGACCTGAATCTGTTCCTCAGAAAGGTGGTTCTCCATAAAATACACGCTAGAGGATCCAGTCTGAATCCCTGTACCATGGAGAGGGAGGAGGAGGCTGTGCGGATACTTGAAGAATTGGAGGGACAGGCATCTGGTGAGTTGGATAATATTTTTCCTACACGTTTGTACCCGCGCTCCACCACGTTCCCCCCATTTTCGCTGTGCCCTCAGGTCCAAGTCTTCCATGACCTAGTTATGGGTGACTTGAGATCTCTCTCCAAGAGAGTAAAAAATAACAACCTTTCTGTTAAACATCGACGGGCCCTTGAGGAATTAAGGAAAATGGAGGGAGTAATCATTAAACCGGCGGACAAGGGGGGTAACGTGGTGGTCTGGCCATCTGCCATGTACGAGCGGGAGGTATATAAACAACTAAGAAATGCAGACTTTTACCAGATGCTGCCCTCTAATCCAACTAGTGTTTTCCTCACCCAGCTGATGCTCATACTCGAGAATGCTCTTGCCTCAGGTACCATTACTAAAAAGATGTATGATGGTCTCCTTCCAGATATGCCAGTAACACCCACGTTCTACCTCTTGCCTAAAATACATAAAAACCCTCGGGTTCCCCCTGGACGTCCGATTGTCTCTGGCATCGGAGGGCTATGCGATGCAGTATGCAAATTTATCGATTTCTATCTCCAACCTTTGGTTGAGACGCTGCCCTCCCATGTCAGAGACACTTCGGACGTCCTTAGGAGGATTGATGGCTTGACGGTTGAGCGTGGGATTTTGCTGGCGACTCTGGATGTTGAGACCTTATACACGAATATCTGTCACGAGCACGGCCTGCAGGCAGTTGAGTATTTCCTGGGTATGAGCAACTGGGCACCACCATTACAACACCTGATTCTGGAATTATTGGAGTTCGTACTGACGCACAACGCCTTCACCTTCGGTGAGCGGTTCTTCCTCCAGCGGCGCGGCACTGCGATGGGGGCGGCTTGCGCGCCGTCGTACGCAAACCTCTTCCTGGGATACTGGGAGAGGGAGGTTTTCGGCGACGGCGTGCCGGCCAGCTCCCATGTGCAGTGCTGGCTCCGCTTCATCGATGACATCTTTGTCATCTGGGGGGGGACCGCCCCGGAGCTTGAGGGCTTTGTGCGCCACTTGAACTCCAATTCTTATAACATCTACCTCACTTATCAGGCTGATCCGACTAGGGTCGATTTTTTGGACATTGGCATTTCCATTAATGATCAGGGTCTTCTGACCACTGACATCTATCGGAAACCCTCCTCTGTGAATGCTTTGTTACACGCATCTTCTGGCCATCCGCATTCGACCATCAATGCTGTCCCTACTGGGCAATTTATCCGTTTGAAACGGATTTGCTCAGAGACGGATACATTTGAGGGTAGGGCCAGTGAGATGCGTGATAGATTCAGGGAGAGAGGGTACAGCTCCAGATCCATTAAAAAGGCCTATAGTCGGGCTAAAGTAGCTCCGAGAGACCGACTTCTTTTACGTTTCAATCCTGATAAGACGAAGCCTGCTGAACCGAAGGTGCGTTTTATCTCCTCATTCAACCGTCAATGGGATCATATTCGTGGCATATTAACTAAGCACTGGTCTGTCTTACAAACGGAACCTGTGCTGAAAGATATGCTTCCAGACCGACCCCTCATGACGGCACGTCGGGGCCGGAGCCTACGTGATATGTTGGTCCACAGCCACTATGTGGCACAAAAGAAACCACCATTTATGATGGGACGTTCTATCTGTGGATCATTTCCATGTGGCTCATGCATTGCGTGCCGTCACGGTAACATCATCAGGGCAACATCCTTTGCCTCCTCGGACGGCTCCAAAACATTCGAGATCCGGCAATATATTTCTTGCAGTAGCACGGGCGTAATTTATTACGCTACGTGCGCTTGCGACTTAATATATGTCGGACTCACTAGTCGTGAATTGCGGGTCCGGACGAGGGAGCATACTAGGGACATCATCGCGGCTAAAAAAGCGAAACCTGAGGATGTTGATTCCCTGAAGACCATCCCCCGCCATTTTAGGGTGCATCACGGGTCTGACCCCTCAAGCTTTAAGGTGAGGGGGATTGACCGTGTACACCTTGGATTGAGGGGTGGTAATATTCATAAGGTGTTGGCACGGGTTGAATGTCGTTGGATATTTCTCCTCGACACAGTGGCCCCTCGAGGTTTGAATGAGAGGCAGACCTTTAGTTCCTATTTATAATCCAGTAGGTCTCGTCTGCGTTTGACATATACCCCATTACGGGCAATATTTGTTTGGTTGCGGATCCCTTGTGATTGAATCTGCTTTGTACATAATGGTTTTTATAAATATTTTTTTAACTGGATTCTTTGTGTCCTCTTTTTTTCTACAGTTGTCTACGTTTGTGCTCTTGGTGCAATATTTCTGTGTCACTAACCTGGTGGTCTGCCTGCATTGGAGAATGAGTTGGGAAGGAATACAGTATATCCTGATCGTCTATATGAGATTGTTCACTGGACTGCGTCTTACTGTTTAATATGTTGTTATATGCATGAATAATGTCCTTACGCTCTATGTATACAGTACTGGATGTAATTATGATGTAATTATATGTATTCTTATCCCTCTATAGTGCTATGCACTTTGTATGATTCCCAATGCGATTTGCCCTTTCTTTTGCCAGGAGTAGACATGGCATTTGCAGCTTTACTTCCTGTTTGCGGCTCTGCACATGTGCAGTGTGTGTGGCTCTCCTTGAAGCTTCCCCTGGGTAATATTGACGTCATCAAAGGGGTTTTCCCTGGCCCAGGTGATGCTGGAGTAGCCACCCACGCCTGCTCAGTGTGCCTTAGTGCTCTGTAGCAGCGACAGGTGCTGCAAATGATCTAATATACACTAGTGTATAAATGCAACCATTTCCCTCCTTTTGTCCATGGTCCCCTGAGGAAGTCATCACGAAATACGTATTGGGACTTTTTTCCCCTTGTGTGACTGCATGTGAGTGCTATAATTGGTGGAATATCCACCGGGCTATGTGTTTGGGTAATGTGCCGATGATTATGTACTAAGTGTTATCCTGTCATTACTGTGAACTTGGAAAGGCACTTACATTGGTTTTGCTGGGAATACTTCCCTGTTCGCTGGACCATGTGTTTGTGTAATGTGCCTATTGTCATGCACTAAAGTGTTACTCTGTCATTTGCTGTGAACCTGTTTATGATATAGGCACGTACACTGGCCCTGCTGGGAATATATCCCTGTCCATTGGACTAGATGCCTGGGCAGTGTGCCTATGTTCATATACTTAAGTGTTACTCTATCACTCACTGTGAACCTGTTTATTGCAATGGCATTTACACTGACCTTGCTGGGAACATATCCCTGTTCACCGGATGATGTGTGTGAGTAACATGCCTATTGTCATCTATTAAAGTGTTATTCTGTCACTGACTGTGAATTTATCTTTTGTATAGGCACTTACACTGGCTCTGCTGGGAATATATTCCTGTTCATTTATTTGTAATGTGCCTAGAGTTCTTGATTAGGTGAACCTGCGTTTTGTAAAAGGCACTTACACTGGCCCTGCTGGGAGTACACCCTTTTGTGTACACCTAAGTTGATCCATGCAGCCCCACATGGGGTTTTTTATTCGCTCTTTTGTGTCATTTAACCTTCTTACTTGTCACAATTTTTATATCCCATGTAATATTTATATGCTTGACCCAACCAATTAAAGTTTTTCTATGTGCAACTTACTTTGGTGTTGGTGGTTCTTGGGCCATGGGATATGATGTAATATAAGGCAAATTTAAAGACTTTTTTTCTGCTGTTTCAATATGTCCCTGAAGTTGTTGCCTTTTACCTTATATAAGTCTGCTTTAACTGTCCTGGTTGTTGCTAAATGTACAGTGTACACAGAAAGCTTCTGATGGGCAGGAATATTGATCTCTATGTCCGAAAAACAAAGCTCTGCTCAAATGAAATATATACGGTATTAGCCCAATAACAACCAGGCCTTAAATTGCTTTAATAAGTAGTCATTTTTCCGTTTCAGCCATAATTTTCTTTATTTTTCATTGACATGGGTGTATGAATCTTTGTTTTCTGAGGAACACATTGTGGGATTATTTTTAAGGGGTAAATAGCAGTATACCAAACAAGGATCCACAGTAATTGACAGAATTAGCTGGATCAAAATTATAGGAAAGGAATAGACCTAAAAAATAACCTTTAATAAATATGCGGATAAAAGTGAGCTAGTGCTCACGGGTTAGAAACAGAGGTGGCAACACAACCACCAAAGGCTAAAATTGAGCTATATATAGAAGGCCCAAAAATAAGCACTATGTCTCAGAATGGTACCACGGCAGGAATCACCTAATAATTACTGGTCACCACCTGAGGCATAGACACAACCAGAACCAACAATCAGAGCCCCATCCCAGGGAATATGTTTGTCTGTGTGTATCAAAAACAATGGAAAAACTCTTGTACCTGTATAAACCGTATATATCTTAAATCCCACTCCAAGTGGGAACGGTCTTACCAGGTCTGGAGATTCCACGGGCATTTAGTGCAGGTTAGAGGTTCAGACAGGGGGCTGCTTCCTCAGCGCATAAAAATCCCTCTGAAGACTCAACCCAAAGGCATATATTCACCGTGCCCACTCCCAACGTTTCAAAGGCAGATCATCAGGGGAGTTCCAGTGGGGAAGTGCAGTCAACCGGTATTGCCACCGGATGACAATCAAAAGATGCCCAGATCACTGTAAAGGAAATACATAGAATAAACCTTCGGGCCGTCAATCAGGCCATATTAGTCAAGCCCATAGGTTCCCAACACTCACCGCATCGTGGCGTACAGATCCGACCCAGATTTCATAAATGCCGCGCTGAGCGTCTACAGGACGCTCCTTAAATAGCACGGCGCATGCGCAAATGGGTGCGTCATCGGTGACGCACACTCCCAGAGAACCTTCGGGCCGGAAGTGACGCGTCATCGATCACCGTCAGTGACGCTCACTCCCGGCATGCATTTGAACCGGAAGTGACTCGTCATCAAGCGCCGCGTCGCCACATAGGCGTCACAGCTAATACCCGATGTGACAACATCCGGGTATATGGAACGCAAGCTCTGAATTTATACAGACTGAAACCGGATACGCCCATAATGGTATGAGCGTTCCAGTATACGAGCCGCAGAACCAATCAATCACACCTAGGCACGCAGGTTCAAGACCACAGACGCGCCGGTATACGAAACATTATGGCAATGGTCAGACTTCACACAAAAGATAATTAAAAACAAGGAGTTTGACTCCGGGGATTACAAAAACATCTGTCTAGATATCTTGAAGGATAAGTCATCCTATGCCAAACTTAATTCAAGCCCAATATTGGGTTTTAAAAATGAATTAAGGAACATGTTGGAAACAGCTCTGAATAGGAATATCATAGACAGAAATTAGTTTGATCATCTATTACCTACCTTCCCAGTCATGGCGACATTTTATATTCTACCCAAAATACATAAGGGCTGTAGCCCTTTAAAGGGTCGCCCAATTGTGTCTGGGATAGGTAGTCTAACGGAAAAATTGAGCATTTATGTAGACAGAATTTTAAGACCATTCGTTCTTTCACTTAACTCCTATCTAAGGGATACCACGGATTTTCTTCGGAGAATCGACGACATTTTCTTGGAGGAGGGGATGATATTGTGCAGCATCGACGTTGAGGCACTATATTCCTCCATCCCCCATACGGCTGGGGTTGATGCTGTACAATTCTTCCTTGGGACCAGAGGTAATCATTTCGTGCAACACAACAAGTTTGTCATAGAGGCACTCACTTTCTGCCTAACCAAAAACGTTTTCACCTTCGATGGGAGGTTCTTCCATCAGCTCAAGGGTACTGCAATGGGGACGTGTTGTGCCCCATCGTACGCTAACCTCCTCTTGGGCTGGTGGGAGGAGAAGGTTGTTTTTGGCGGCAATATAGATACCGAAGACGTCGTCTTGTGGCTAAGGTACATAGACGACGTCTTCGTTATCTGGAAGGGATTGGAGGCGGACTTCCATTCCTTCATGGCTGTCCTCAATAACAATGACATTGGTCTGCATTTCACTTGTGAAGTGGGCGGGGACAGTTTGGCATTTCTGGATGTGTTGGTTGAGAAGGGCCCGGAGGGTCGCCTAAAGACGACAACTTATAGGAAAGCCACCTCCTCGAACTCACTCTTGAAGTGGGATAGTGCCCATCCTGTCTCTTTGAAAAAAGGAATCCCTAAGGGACAGTTTATCAGGATGCGAAGGAACTGTTCTGATGATGTGTCCTTTCGTTCACAATCCTTTGACCTTATGCGACGTTTGAGAGAGAGGGGTTACCCGGAGGGGGTGATTGCAAGAGCATACAAGTCCACTTGTGAGCTTGATCGCAGTAGCCTATTAAATCCCAACGGCAGGAACAATGATAACCCTGATGTTTTGAGATTCATTACAACGTTTAACAACGGTGCAACGGACCTGAGACAGATATTAAACAAACATTGGTCTATATTGCACATGGATCCCACAATCAATAAGCTCCTCCTCAGCTACCCGTCAATCACATTTAGAAAAGCAAGATCCCTAGGTGATAGATTGGTGCATAGTCACTTTGAGGAAAACAGACCGACGAGGACAACAACTGGAACAAAAGGATGTTTCAAATGCCATGACTGCATAAACTGTAGGTTTATTGAGGAAGGCAAGGATTTCAAGAACTCCAGTGGTACCAGGGTTTACTCCCTTAGGTCGTTAATAACATGTAAATCGAAAGGGGTAGTGTACAAGGTGACTTGTGGATGTGGCAAAATGTATGTGGGCAAGACTATCAGGGAACTGAGACGCAGAGTGGGCGAGCATAAGGGAGACATTCTGAAGAAGAACGACACACCTGTGGCGAGACATTTTAATACCTGTCAGAACGGTGACCTGGGAAGTTTTAGAGTAATGGGCATTGATCTCATTCCCCCCCCTCGTAGGGGTGGTAATTGGGATATGACTATCCTCCAGAAAGAGTGTTTCTGGATTTACAGTCTGGACACAATGACACCGGGAGGATTGAATGAATCTCTGTCTTTCATACCTTTTTTAGGAGCACCCTAGAATTAGGGGAATTCATAGGAGGGATAGCCGACGCCCGAGTGGGGGCACCAATAGGCGGGGGAGCTGTTTAGGGTGCCGACCCCCACATGATAGGTAGGGCCTTGTAGTCAGGGTGAGTGACTAGTGTGCACTCTAGTTTCCTATTTTCCAACTTGACTTTGACTGTCCCCTGAGAAATCCAGCCCTGAAGGTGGGCTTTTTGGTCCTAAGTCCCACTTACCTCTCCCCACATGACTAACTACCCCCCCCTTTTTTGATGTGGTATTTCATGTACCCTTGTTATATGGATCAGGCTTGCTCCATACTCGAGTACTGAGTTCTGCCCCTGTTATGCGTTGTAATGAGTCTCGCCCTGCTGATGTAAATTTTCCCCCCTGTTTTTTGTTTTGTTTTTTTTTTTTGGCCTTTTCTTTGGCTTTTTTGGACATCTTCCACGACTATATTTGGCCAAACTCCTTGTTTTTAATTATCTTTTGTGTGAAGTCTGACCATTGCCATAATGTTTCGTATACCGGCGCGTCTGTGGTCTTGAACCTGCGTGCCTAGGTGTGATTGATTGGTTCTGCGGCTCGTATACTGGAACGCTCATACCATTATGGGCGTATCCGGTTTCAGTCTGTATAAATTCAGAGCTTGCGTTCCATATACCCGGATGTTGTCACATCGGGTATTAGCTGTGACGCCTATGTGGCGACGCGGCGCTTGATGACGAGTCACTTCCGGTTCAAATGCATGCCGGGAGTGAGCGTCACTGACGGTGATCGATGACGCGTCACTTCCGGCCCGAAGGTTCTCTGGGAGTGTGCGTCACCGATGACGCACCCATTTGCGCATGCGCCGTGCTATTTAAGGAGCGTCCTGTAGACGCTCAGCGCGGCATTTATGAAATCTGGGTCGGATCTGTACGCCACGATGCGGTGAGTGTTGGGAACCTATGGGCTTGACTAATATGGCCTGATTGACGGCCCGAAGGTTTATTCTATGTATTTCCTTTACAGTGATCTGGGCATCTTTTGATTGTCATCCGGTGGCAATACCGGTTGACTGCACTTCCCCACTGGAACTCCCCTGATGATCTGCCTTTGAAACGTTGGGAGTGGGCACGGTGAATATATGCCTTTGGGTTGAGTCTTCAGAGGGATTTTTATGCGCTGAGGAAGCAGCCCCCTGTCTGAACCTCTAACCTGCACTAAATGCCCGTGGAATCTCCAGACCTGGTAAGACCGTTCCCACTTGGAGTGGGATTTAAGATATATACGGTTTATACAGGTACAAGAGTTTTTCCATTGTTTTTGATACACACAGACAAACATATTCCCTGGGATGGGGCTCTGATTGTTGGTTCTGGTTGTGTCTATGCCTCAGGTGGTGACCAGTAATTATTAGGTGATTCCTGCCGTGGTACCATTCTGAGACATAGTGCTTATTTTTGGGCCTTCTATATATAGCTCAATTTTAGCCTTTGGTGGTTGTGTTGCCACCTCTGTTTCTAACCCGTGAGCACTAGCTCACTTTTATCCGCATATTTATTAAAGGTTATTTTTTAGGTCTATTCCTTTCCTATAATTGGGATTATTTTTAACCCTGTTTTAAGGACTTCATCATTTATCTAATTTTTTATTGTGTTAGTGCAGAAAAAAAGAGGTTGTGGGTTTTTTTTTTGCATATATTTGCTCTTATATAACAGATAACATCTTTTTATTCTGCATTTGATTACAGTCATGTGGCTATCTAATACATGTAGCTGTTTTCTGATTTGCTATATGTATGTAGTAAAATGTATTTTATATGAAAAAAATCGGATATCTTCTAAATATTTTGCGGTGGGAAATTGATCTTGAAGATTACTTTTTTCATGTCTTATTTGCATGTATATGTATAAATAAATTAGTGTGTATATATTTGTGTATACAAGCAGGACTCCAGTAGAATAAAGTGCAAAACATGATTGATACTTATTGGCCCATGTGGTGACATTTCAGTTCATAGTGTGAATCTTTCTCAAGCCTTTCTCTATGATTCGAAACATTGCCATATGGGCTATTAAATATTTATTATTTTTGTGCTGTATTCAATGGCGTGCTGCCTCCATTTATTTTTATATATTTGGAATATATGGCAAATACCTGTGAGGCTTGGCAGACAGATATTTTTGTAGGTAATGCTGCTTCTAGTGATGCGCGAGCACTGCCATGCTCATGTGCTCTGTGCTTGTAACCAGCAGCTGGACGCTTGGACAGGCTAGACTCGTGTACCAAATATAATGGAAGTCAATGGGAAACTGGAGAATTTTTCTGGAAAATCTTCAGGGAACAATGCTTGAGTTCCCCATCGACTTCCATTATACTCGGTATACGAGCTCAGTCCACACGAGTGTACACTTGCACGTTATGAGTACCGAGCACCCGAGGGCTTGTTCATCACTAGCTGCTTCAATACACACATGCATATACAATTGAAACCAGAAGTTTACATACACTATCTAAAACAAAACATTAGCATGTTTTTCTCACTATCTTACATGAAATCAGATTAAACCTTTCCCGTATATTTGCCAAATGCCAGAATAATGAGAGAGAATTTTTTAAGGCATTTTTATTACTTTCTGCAAAGTCAAAAGTTTACATACACTAAGAGCACTATGCCTTTAAACAATATGGAACAGCCCATATAGTGATGTCATGTCTTTAGAAGCTTCTGATAGGTTTATTAGCAACATCTGAGTTAATTAGAGACACACCTGTGGATGTATTTTAATGCACACCTGAGACACACTGCTTCTTTGTGTATCATCTTGGGAAAGTCAAAAGAAACCAGCCAAGATCTCAGGAAGAGAATTATGGACTTGGACAAGTATGGGTGCAATTTCCAGATACCTGAAGGTGACTCATTCATCTGTACACACAATTATATGCAAGTACAATCAAGATGGGAATGTCCAGGCATCATACTGATCAAGAAAGAAATGGGCACAGAGATGACTATACCACTCTGCCAGGAAGAAGCTATTACTCCAAAAGAAACATAAAAAAGCCAGATTAATGTTTGCACACAGGAACAAAGACCTTCATTTTTGGAGACATGTCCTGTGGCCTGATAAAACTAAAATTGAAATGTTTGGCCATAATGACCATTGTTACATTTGGAGGAAAAAGGGTGAAGCTTTAAAACCTAAGTATACAATCCCAACTGTGAAACTCGGGGGTGGCAGCATCATGTGTTGAGGTTGCTTTGCTGCAGGTAGCTTAAGGATAACAAAGTCAATGTTTTGGAATGGCCATCACAACGTTCTGATCTCAATTCTATTGAAAATTTATGGGCAAAACTGAAAAGGTAGTTGTGAGGAAGGCGACCTACAAACATGGATCAATTATACCAATTCTGTCAGGAGGATTGGGCCCAAATTCCTACCAACTATTGTGAGAAGCTTGTGGAAGGATTTCCAAAATGTTTGACCCAAGTCATACAGTTTAAGGGCAATGGTACCAAATGCTAATGAAATGTATGTAAACTTATGACTTTGCAGAAACTACAAAAAATGCCTTAAAACATTCTCTTTTTCTCATTATTCTGGCATTTGGCAAATATAAATAATTTTGGTTCCCAATTGACCTAAGACAGGAAAGCAGGAAAAGTTTATTCTCACTTCATGTCAGACAGTGAAAAAACAAGCATATGTGTCTTTTTAGATGTAGTGCATGTAAACTTCTAGTTTCAACTATATATATATATATATATATATATATATATATATATATTTTTATTATTGATCAACAACTATGTTCTCAATCAACCCAAAAGACTCGTAAATATCAAAGCTTAATATTTTTGGAAGTTGGAGTGGGTTTTTTTAGATTTGGCTATCTTAGGAGGATATCTGTTTGTGCAGGTAACTATTACTGTGCAGAATTATTAGGCAACTTAATAAAAACCAAATATATTCCCATCTCACGTGTTTATTTTCACCAGGTAAACCAATATAACTGCACAAAATTTAGAAATAAACATTTCTGACATGCAAAAACAAAACCCAAAAACATTAGTGACCAATATAGCCACCTTTTTTTATGATGACACTCAACAGCCTACCATGCATAGATTCTGTCAGTTGCTTGATCTGTTTACGATCAACATTGCGTACAGCAGCCACCACAGCCTCCCAGACACTGTACCGAGAGGTGTACTGTTTTCCCTCCCTGTAGATCTCACATTTTATGAGGGACCACAGGTTCTCTATGGGGTTCAGATCAGGTGAACAAGGGGGCCATGTCATTATTTTTTATTCTTTTAGACCTTTACTGGCCAGCCTCGCTGTGGAGTAGTTGGATGCATGTGATGGAGCATTGTCCTGTATGAAAATCATGTTTTCCTTGAACGAGACTGACTTCTTCCTGTATGACTGCTTGAAGAAGTTGTCTTCCAGAAACTGGCAGTAGGTCTGGGAGTTAAGCTTCACTCCATCCTCAACCCGAAAAGGTCCCACAAGTTCATCTTTGATGATACCAGCCCATGCCATTACCCCACCTCCCCCTTGCTGGCGTCTGAGTCGGAGTGGAGCTCTCTGCCCTTTACTGATCCAGCCTCTGGCCCATCCATCTGGCCTATCAAGAGTCACTCTGATTTCATCAGTCCATAAAACCTTTGAAAAATCAGTCTTAAGATATTTATTGGCCCAGTCTTGATGTTTTATCTTATGTTTCTTGTTCAAAGGGGGTTGTTTTTCAGCCTTCCTTACCTTGGTCATGTCCCTGAGTATGGCACACCTTGTGCTTTTTGATACTCCAGTAACGTTGCAGCTCTGATATTGGCCAAACTGGTGGCAAATAGCATCTTGTCAGCTTCACGCTTGATTTTCCTCAATTCATGGGCAGTTATTTTGCGCCTTTTTTGCCGAACACACTTCTTGCGACCCTGTTGGCTATTTGCTTTGAAACGCTTGATTGTTCGGTGATCACGCTTCAAACGTTTGGCAATTTCAAGACTGCTGCATCCCTCTGCAAGACATCTCACAATTTTGGACTTTTCAGAGCCCGTCAAATCTCTCTTCTGACCCATTTTGCCAAAGGAAAGGAAGTTGCCTAATAATTAAGCCCATCTTATATAGGGTGTTGATGTCATTACACCACACCCCTCCTCATTACAGAGATGCACATCACCTGATTTACTTAATTGGTAGTTGGCTCTCAAGCCTATACAGCTTGGAGTAGGACAACATGTATAAAAAGTATCATGTGATTAAAATACTCATTTGCCTAATAATTCTGCACACGGTGTATATTCATATACTGTATCTATATATATATATATATATATATACACACACACACACACACACACACACACACACACAGACACAATAATTTGACTATTTTTACATATTGTCATATCAAAGTAGCTGGTGAAGTACAAGATGGAAGTGTTAATAGTTTGTGACTTTTTTGGGGGGCTCTTTGGTGGTCTTTGGATGTGTCTGGCCGCTAGATTGCAGGAGTACAAGCTTTAACCTTGCTCCGTAAATTTACAATAGCAAAGGGTAAAAGCCAAAGAGCAGATAGTAACTGACTGTGCTTCTTGATTGAAAAGAAGTTAATTACAATGCTACTTCTTTCAAATTTCATTAATCAGGTAGATGACTAAACACACACACATATATATATATATATATATATATTTATATATATATGTATATATATATACTGTGTGTGTGTGTGTGTGTGTGTATGTATATATATATATATATATATATATATATATAAATAAATATAGATGGATGGATGGATAGAAAGATAGACAGATAGACTTCCCAGTAATGTCTTACCTATTAACAAACTTGTGAGTAGCACAAAATCATATCAATTAGATGACTGTTATATGAATTAAAATGGAAAGCTTGTACTGCATTACTGTACAAAAGTCAGCCATAGAAATCTTCTCATCTACAGTGTCCGTGACGTCTGACAATTATTGCAATACTTTCTCTAACCTTTTGTAAGACATCAGTATGTCATGAATGCTAGCGGTGGTACTGTGATTGCATTGAACAATTTTCCCCCACCATGTTGTCCTCTTTAGAAAAGGACAAAACAAGGTTGCCTCTAGTGCCCTAGTTAATTCTTTAATTTTAAAATCAACACACAATTTCTATGTGCTGATTTATCACAGAATCACCAGAAGTCAGTAGAATAAGAATAAGAATGATAATTAGAGTCAAATTCAAGCAACTATACAAATGGGCAGAGGCGTATCTAGGGGGTGGGGGGCTGGCAGGGCATGTGCCCAGGGTGCAGCTGTCAAGGGGTGCCATCAGGCCGCCTGATGCGGCAGTCTGAGAGTCTCCCCAGTGGCTGTGTTTTGCCACCCCTAGTGGAAGCCAGCTATTCTCTGAATCTAGCTGTCAAGCTGACAGCCAGACTCACAGGGAGTGCAGAGGACAGCTCCCTGTAATCAATTGTACTTGTGTCTTTCAGACAAGAGTACAATTGAAGCCATGACTGCCAGCACTTCCGGGTCAGGGCAACATCAACAGCATGATCAGGTCAGCTGATCACACTGCTGACGTCACTCTTCATCGCCGCAGAGGAACACATTTAGGGTGAGGACACAATATGGGGAGAGGGTAAGGGAAGAAATGTATATATGGCCACAGTATGGGCAGGGGGAATGTATATATGGTCACAGTATGGGCAGGGAGGGTGTGAATGGGGAATGTATATATGACCACAGTAGGGAGAGAGGGTGGGGAGGGTAATCTATACGACAACAGTATGGGGAGAAAGAGGAAATGTATATATGGCCACAGTGTGGGGAGAGAAGGTGGGGAGGGGGGTTGGCTACAGTATGGTTAGAGAGGAGGGCATATACCAATAGAAGGACAGTGTGTGCATCATATTTTTGCAGGGAACACAGTGAGGTACAATTATTATTCAGAGGTACACCATAGGGCAGATTTTTTATTTATTTAGTAGTAGTAAAATAATTAAGCTATTTTTAAGGGTATCATGCCAGGATGTGCTGCAGAAGACAGGACAAGTTGCAGAGACGAGCTGTGGATGTGAAAAGTCATCATGGTGTCGGGACAAAATGAAGAAAAGAAAGAGATGACTCGGCTCAGAGTCAGTCATCTATAAGGTACCTGGATGTAAATATTTATTTGTGATACTGACTAATTCTCATCAGTACTGTGGTTCCTGTATGGCCCACAGACTGATAATAACTGATAACTCTCAGTATCTCCTTACCACTGTTAAGGATTTACTGAAAGTTGTAGGTTCATGCAATGCAAATGTATATGGGTCTGACCTGATATTACAATTGATGTACCACGTAGTGATGGTGGTTCTGGTGAAGTATTTATGTACTGATGAGGGTTTTTATGCTGTGTTTCTGTACTGATGGGGTTATATGGATATATTTCTGTACAGCTGGCGGTTCTGGTTATGAATTCTTCTATTTCTGGGGGTTCTGGTTATGAATTTCTGTACCACTGGTGGTTCTGGTGATGAATGTTTGTACTGATTATGGTTCTCCTGATGAATGTCTGTACTGCTGGTCATTCTGGTGATGAATATATGTACTGCTGGTACATCTGGTGATAATTTTCTGTACTGCTGCTGGCTCTGGTGAGGAATTTCTGTGCTGCTAGTGGTTCTAATGATGAATTTCTGTACTGCTGGTGGTTCTGATGCTCAATGTCTCTACTGCTGTTGGTTCTACTGATGAATTTCTGTACTGCTGCGGTTCTGGTGATGAATGTCTGTACTGCTAGTGGTTCTTGAGATAGATTTCTGCACTGATGGTGGTTCCGTTGATGTATTTCTGTACTGCTGGTGTTTCTGGTGAAAAATTTCTGTACTGCTGGAGATTCTGGTGATAAATTTCTGTACGGCTTCTGGTGAGGAATTTCTGTACTGCTTATGGTTCTGGTAAGGAATTTTTTTTTTACTGCTGGGAGTTGTGATGCTGTGTTTCTGTACTAATTCCAATTATGTATTTATGTATTTATGTACCTCTGGTAGTTCACACCCCCACCAATCGGCCGTCCTAAGTGCAGCAGGTGGTGGCAGCAGGTGTCCAGAACTGCTCAATTCTGGTTCTCCATTTCCTGATAGTAGCTGCAGCTGGCTACTGCACATCCGTCTCCTATTAAAATCTATGAGTCGGATGTGCAGTACCCAGCATACTTGTGTTCACATGACCATCTAATCATGCCACTATCATGGGAGAATCCTAAAAGTGTGAAAAGCATGCATTGGGAGAATTCAGAATCTTGCAGTCAGAGTGACTGCAGACTAATCTCCAACCTGGACAGCCCCTTTAATTATAAAATTAAGCACTGTAGCATGCCAAATCCACACAGGATGTAATATACTCCCTGTCGGGGATTCATCTCCACAAGCTGCTCCAGCAGTGATCACATGGCCACTCCACTCATACGCAATGTTCAAATTTAGTTATGTGACAATTAGCTTATTTTCCTATTTCTCTGCTCGTCTGCACATTACTAAGTGTGTAAGTCATATATGAATGAGCGGTCACATGATGACTACCCAAACCAAACAAAATTCTTGCCCCAGGTGCCAGAAAGCCTAGATACGCCTCTGCAAATGGGCAACTTGAGGCAGAAATTACAGTAAATATGAAAATTCTTATTTTCATGGAGAGAAAACATTTTTATTGTAATAGATAAAACAAAAGAAAAAGAATAAAACACATAACATACCATAAATGTGTAGCACGTTGAATCGCTTGTCACAATATATTTTAGAACAAAGAGCTGATCTGCATATGAATATCACTAATATGCTCTCACTCAGACGCTCCTTTTTTCTTCTACATGAAAAAAATGATTTTCATCAATATGCTAGATCAGTGTTTGGGACAGTATGTCAGTTTTTACCTTCGGAGTTTCATCAATTTTTCTCATGCAAAAAACCCCCCAAATTGATAGTTTATTAAGCTTTTATCAGTGGGATCCAGATCCATAGATTTACATTGTTGAGTTTGATTTGTGACTTGGCTCAAAATCGGACATGAATTTTTTTTTTGACACACAGTCCTCGATTCATCAAGACCAAAGGCAGGATGAAGGGAGAATTGCCCGATTCATTACAAGGTGAATGCCTATTCATCAATCAGGCGAGGTGCGAAGTGCCATGCACCTCTCCACAAACCATACTTCAGTAGGGACTAAAAATTTAGTGGCCTTCCAAGCCTTTTTAAGTCAGAATTCTACATAACAGCTTTGATGAATTTGGGCCTTGGTCTGCAAAAGAAGAGAGAACAAAAAGGTACCCATTATACTGTATGAGGCTGTTCCCATGTCTATGTTCTACCTATGGAAACAAGGATGGAATGTGTACATGAAATATGGATGTCTAAATAAGGTCTCATTTTGTGCCTCGGATTTGTTTAGGTATTTTCTAGAACATGGCATATTTATATACCATTGCTTTTAGTAGAGAGGATGATACCTCACGGAATCACCATAATGAGACACAGGACTCTGTGTGTCATCATAAAGGCCCACAGCTTTATTTTTTGTATGAAGACTTAGAGCAGAAGAAATATATCCCCTAATAGTTATGTTTTCTTTATGTAAGGTGTAGGCATCTGTCCCATTGTTTTATACAGATGTCTTAGGCCTTGTTTAGAGAAATGCATTAATACATGTCTGCTGATGGTAGCGGTTTATTCCCCTATGATATTTGTCCAATCGTACATGTGCATGATGGGGTTCATCAAAGATAACATTAGGTTAAATGTGCAGCTGACAGTTGTCTGATGGAGCATGGCCATCTTAAAGGGGTTGTACACTACAATATTTTATTTTATACACAAACTTATGATATTCTTATAATAAAAAAATACACCGGACCCCACCAATCATCTGCACTACTGCTGAGCTCCCCTCTTGATACCCTTGCTCCATCTTCTGGTGGATAATGTCACATGACAGCTGCAGCCAATCATTGTTTGACTATAGCTGTGACATTGCGTTTGAGCCAAAGGAAAGAGCTTGGAGACTTTTTCTTCTCGATGAGATGGAAAGTCACTTCTACAGGTAATCAGTAGCCATTGAAAGGCTGCAATGGTCATGTAACATCACTATCAGAAGTGGAAGTGAGGAGTCAGTGGCAGCAGAGTGGAGCAGGGTTGCCAACTGTCCAGAAAATTACAGGACAGTCAGTAAAAATAGGTACTTATTTGTCCCTTTCATAAAAATTATTTTAAGAAGTCTGTGATTTTTCTGAAGCCTAAAAAACGTATACAAATTATTTTTATTGATCATCCTAATTTTACAATTCACAGAGATTGCCACATATTATTTTCACATATTAACTCAGAAGGGATAAAGGAAACAAACCAAAAAACTTCAACTGACCCTGCCGGTTCCTGTACATACTAGAGATCCCAACCTCACACTTCCTAGTGATTCCTGCTGGAGTTGGAATAGCCCTGACCACAGACTAAAGGAAGGCAACTCAGGCCTACTTTGCCTGATCTATATTCAAGCACTTCATGTTCCTCTTAAGGAATCGGAAGGCAGTGAAAGTGATCCCAGAGTGAGTAAGACAATCAACAAAATACAACATACAAGAGAGAGTGTATATTGCTAAAGAATATGCCATCTACTTACTGACAACAAACATATGATAAGTGCAGTGTGGAGAACATAAACATCAGAGAGGATCCTAGTTGGTCCTCCACTGACTGAAACTAACAGCAATATGGTTGGCCTTCAAAACGAGAATATCACCACAGGAAATACCAGAAGTAGAAAAGTATTTAAAGCCGCACCGAGAGGGAATTGGGCAGTAAATCAAGTAAATGAATATACCTGTTACCCTCATAGAACTAATGTAGGTATAACAGAAACTAAACATCCAAAGAAAAGGTTTATCTGATGTAGTCCAGTTGACAGAAAAGAGGACAACAGAGCAAAGACTCTACGCGTTTCAAGCACCTTAGTGCTCTTAGTCATGCATAAGAGCACTAAGGTGCTCAAAACACGTAGACTGGGCCCTGGTTTATGTTTTTAAATATGGATACCAATAAAGATTATTTTTTATCACCATATCTGCGACTGCTGGTATCTACAGGTCGCAGAGCTGCCAATCAGCAAACTTTTAGGCTGTGAGCACTTCTGGAGCCATCGAAGCCATGCCAAGTAAAAAAAAAAAATGACGTGGGCTACAAATGGAAAATGATAGTAAGAGCAGGATAGTTATAGATCCCGTGTTTCCCAGAGGAGGACGCTGCAGTCATACTCTCTTCTGGGCCCGCTAATTAAGGTTCATGAATATTTACTGTTTCCCTCTGTGCCAGTTTCTATGATTGGTTGCAGACTGCTATACACGCCCCCACTCTGCTTCCACATCTGTTATCAGTTGCAGTCAGTTTGCTGTAAAGTAGGGTAAAAAGAAATAAATAATTTTAAAAAAGTGACCTAGGCTCAGACATATTTTGATAGCAAGCACAGGTAAAACTACAGCGGTAGGCTGAAGCCCCCACCTGTGAGCTTTACCATGGCTGGATATCAGAATAGAGGGGGGAAAAAAGTAGGGTTCCTCCATTTATGACATCCAGCCACCTTTTATGCAGACAGGTGAGGGCGCCATGGATATTGGCCCCCCAGGCCATCAATGCCCAGATTAGTAATGAGAGTCGTCTATGAGATTCCCCCCCATTACTAACCCTGTAAGTGCAAAGAAATGAAACACAAACACTGAAAAAATCCTTTATTTGAAATAAAATATACATATAATTACGTGGTATCTTCAAGGGTATTTTGCGGGTTAATAAAGGGGTGAAAGAGGTTGTGTGGATTTTATTTCAAACAAAGGATTTTTTCAGTGTTTGTATTTTTATTTCTTTTCACTTACAGGGTTAGTAATGGGGGCCATGGCTCACAGGTGGAGGCTGCAGGCTGTGGTGGCTATCAAAATATGGCAGGAGCTTAAGTAAATTTTTTAAAATAATTTCTTTCTTTCTTTTTACACTACTATACAGCCAACTGACTGCAACCAATCACAGACGTGGACACAGGGTGGGCGGAAGAGAGTCTGACTTCAGCGTGATCCTCCAGGAAACACGATATGTATAAATATCTTGCTCTTACTATCGTTTAACTTCCATTTGCAGCCCCCTAGCGCTTACTATGGTCATTTTATAGCGCTGAACGTCTTGTCCCCATTGACTTGTATGGAGTTTGTTCTTCGCCATAAAGTTTGCTCGCTGATCCCGATTTTTCTTTTTCCTGTGCTGTTCGGCAGACCCAATTATCCATGGGTTCACTCATTACTATTAGTGACAAAGTACCAACTAGTTACATTTGTATCACCTAGTAAAAGTTTCTCATGCAGCATACACATAAAAAGTCAACTTGATCTTCCTAACTTTACAACTTTGCTGCTTTTAGCAGCACAAATTCTTTTTCTGTTGATTTTACTCACAGCACGTAAAGTTAAATCTGACAAGAAAAGTAGCAGAATGGATGACGAGCTGCTATTTAAAGACTCATGCATATCATTTAAGAGATGGTTTATTGGCCAACACTGTGTGGTTCAGTAAATTGTCACACACATAGCTACCTTACAAAAGGTTACAGATGGAATATTATGGCACATTTCCAAAAGCTCTCTCACAAAGACTTTCAATGTATGGAGCTTGATGAAGATATGAAGATGAAAGTGAGAATGCATTTTATGGTTTATTTCAATGATTAAGCCTGAATTGGAGACCAAAAGGTAGACAGCAATTCTAAAAGTGGTATTTGTAGTGGTGTAAGACGATGGACTGTGGTGGTCATGTTCCTAGCCCTGAAGACACTAATAGCATCAATGTCATGTAACGGGATTGATGTCTTGCGTCTGTTGCATAGAATGTGTAATGTGTATTGTGATATGTAGTAATGTATAATGAAGGTGCATAGTGTATAGTAAGGTAAGGTAAGGTAATGTATAAGATAAAGTATAATATAATGTGTATTGTAAGATGTAGTAGTGTTGGTAATGTGTAAGTTATTATAATGCAATATATTGTAAGTAAAAGGTTAAGTCTGCCCAGCAATAAGCAGCAGGGGCAGACAGCATTAATGTTGAGTCTGAGCCCACCCTGGGAGGGGTCAAGTAAAGAAAAAGGTGATGGTTCCTGATAGACTGTGTAGTTTTTAGTAGTAGTTGAGAAAACCTAGTGTGAAGAACATCAGATAAATAGTCTGCTGGCTATAGAGGCCGTATGCATTGGTTGACTTGTGGCAGGAGGAGAAAGAGAGACCTGATGTTAGATAGCGTAAACCCTGTTAGTGGGTTGAGAACAGATGAGAACATCGGGAGGGATAAATTTTGACCCTCAAATGGAGCTGCCAGTGGTTATTTGGCGCTGGAGTGCAGTCAAATCCAGGCACTTTGAACCACAACAAAATAGGGTAAACTTTATTGGCGTGTGAGTGTATTCTGTGAACCAAGCAGAGTTTTCGTAGATGACCAGGAGCTTAAGGCCTTCCTCTGGGGAGAGCTAAACAAGAAGAGAGACTGGACATGGAGCCATTGTAGGGAAAAGAAACAATAGGCAATAATTTTCTTGATTATTAATTAATGTTCACATTGTTTAATTTATAAAGCTCAGTGTATTTATGTGTGTGTGTGTGTGTCTATCCGCTAAAGGAATCTGCACCATCGCATTTGTGACGCCCTGGACTAGCCAGGTAGTCACAGTTAGAGCCCCGCACAACACCGGTCCCCTAAGAAGGTGTCATCAGCCAACCATTAAAACCTAGTCACCTCCCTCAGGGCTTGATGGACACACCAGGGGGCGAAGCCAGGCGTTTGGCCACACCCACCGAGGAGTTCAGAGAGCCTGAGGCAGGAAACACAGTGGTCAGTTGGGAGAAGTTGAGTCTGAGAGTGCAATGGAGGAGGACAGACCCGTGTGACAGGCCTGTGACAGACTGACAGGTGCCAGGGTTGGAGCCCGGGCACCTTTGGCTAGGAGGCATACAGTGGCCTTAGCCTGCAGGAGCCAGGAAGATGGCTTGGTGGAACCGTGGTGGACCAGGACAGGGTAGTGGCCCGCCAGTACCGACCCGGGGAACCGACTCGGAAACTGGAGCACAAAGGGAGGTACTCAGACACTGAAACGAGATCCAGAAGCCACTGGACTGAGTTAATTAACTGATTGCGGTCTGGACTATAGGTCCTTTCCCACCCAAAGTCTCGACTGAAGACAACAGCCCAATGAGGGGGATAGAAAGCCACCGCACAGGCAGAGAGATCCCATGGGCCAGCGTCTGCGGGCAAAAGGGCTCTCCCGACATCCACAAAGCCGGGAAGCGGACTTCTGACGCTGAAGCACAGGTAGCCCACAAATACACAACACAGTGCAGGAGAAAGGCAGAGACCACCAACCGGGTGGGGGACCAGACGCAGCCGGCTGCGGGCATCGACCATCATCAACTTGGTTTACCAGAGACTCGTGTATGTTACTAACCATGAGTACAACAGTGCCCTCCGGCCATGCACCTCCCCGCACCGCCCAACAAAACCCCAACAGGTCCCGGGGCCACCACCCCTGCCCATGGAGGGGTTAACATCTTGCTGCATTACATCTTCCCTGGGTTCCCAGTAACCGCAGCGGTGGTGTCCACCTTCACCACAACCCGTGGATGGCGTCACGAACTCAAACACGGCTCTGGCCGTACACCTACGTCCCCTAAAAGTGCCAGCCCCCCTTTCAGATCGAAGTGGACCACGGGGCCCCGGGTCCGGAGACGCTCAAGCCACCACCCAGCGTGTCCGGATCCGAGCGGCTCGGTTGCCGCTGAGCACGGGGCGGTACACATTTAAAATCACGAAATTTTGCACAGTCACCTCATGTGACTCAAGGAACATCATAGACTATGTTTTGAGTGGAAAATTTAACCCCGGCTTTAGTTATTCGACAAAAAACCTGCCTCCTTTGAAGACAATGGAGCTGGGAGCTACAGGCAATTAATAGGAGCTCTGATTGGTTGCTATAGGCAACAAAGGAAATTCTTAATATAAGAAGTTTGTGTCCGTTAATATGATTTCATAGGTGAGACGGATAGAGAGAGAGACAAAAAGAGAGAGAAACAGAGAGACAGAGAGAGAGGCAGACAGGGAGAGAGACAGACAGAGAGACAAAGAGAGAGATAAAGAGCGAGATGGGTAGACAGACAGAGACAGACAGATGGACAAAAAGAGACAGAAAGAGACGGACAGAGACAGAGAGAGAGGTAGACAGGGAGAGAGACAGAGAGAAAAAGAGAGATAAAGAGCGACATGGATAGACAGACAGAGAGACAGACAGATGGACAAAGAGAGGTGGAAAGAGACGGACAGAGACAAACAGAGAAACAGGCAGAGAGAGAGAAAGAAAGACAGACAGAGCGATAGAGACAAAGAAGCAGACAGGGAGAGAGACAGACAGAGAGAGAGAGACAGACAGACAGAGGCAGACAGGGAGAGAGACAGAGAGAGAGAGACAGCGCGAGAGAGAGACAGAAACAGAGAGACACAGAGAAGGGCAGAGAGGGAGAGAGACAGACAGAGAGAGACTGAAAGAGAGAGAGACAGAGACTGAGAGGCCAACAGGGAGCGAGACAGACAGAGAGAGAGACAGAAAGACAGAAACAGAGAGACAGACAGAGACAGAGAGAGAGGCAGACAGGGAGAAAGAGAGCGAGAGAGACAGAGAAACAGACAGACAGAGAGAGAGAGAGAGGCATACAGGGGGAGAGACAGACAGAGAGGCAGACAGAGAGGCAGACAGGGAGAGAAACAGACAGCAAGAGAGAGAGACAGAGACAGACAGAAAGACAAATAGAGAGCCAGAGAGAGAGAGGCAGACAGGAAAAGAGACAGACAAAGAGGGACAGACAGAGACAGAGAGAGATGATAGAGTGACAGACAGAGAGAGACAGACAGACAGAGAGACAGACAGAGAAAGAGATAGAGAGAGACAGGCAGACAGGGAGAGAGACATAGAGACAGAGAGAAAGACAGAGAGAGACAGTCAGGTTGACAGACAGTCAAACAGAGATGGAGACTCGGAGACAGACAGAGAGAGTGACAGACAGAGAGGAAGACAGACAGAAACGGAGAGTGGGAGAGTGAGAGAGTGAGAGAGTGGGAGAGTGGGAGAGTGGGAAAATGACAGAGAGACACTTAGTTACTATACCGGGCAATGCCGCATACTACAGCTAGTGCTGACATAAAAATGATTGCTAGTGTACCGCCCCGCGCTCGGCCACAGACGAGCCGCTCGGATCCGGGCTCGTTTCTGGTGGGTGGCTCAAGCTCCTCCCGGACCCAGGGGGGGTCACATCGCTCTGTAAGGGGGATGCTGGCGCTACCTGAGGGACGGTGTTAAGTGGAGAGGTCCACGGCCGGGGCCGCGGTTGTTTGGGGATTAAGTTCATGACGCCATCCACGGGTTGTGGTGAATGGATGGACACCACTGCTGCCATTGACTAGGCTCCCGGGGACAGTGTTGCGCAGTTTGGTGTTGACCCCTCCGTGGGTAGGGGGATGATGGTCCCGGGGGCCCCGAGGGAGGTGCTGAGGTGGGGGAATGGATGCGTGCTGGCGTGTCGGTACAGTGCGGCGCGGTGTGCGGCCCGAAGGCGCTGTTGCACTCACTATCACAGACACGCTGGAGTCTCTGGTAAACCAAACAAGATGGTGGACGGTGCCCGCAGCCGGCTGTGCTTTTCCCCTTTTCAGGTTGGTGGTTTCTGCCTTTCTCCTGCACCTCACTTTTGGTAGAAATGATGACTCCTATGCCTGAGCAACAGTAGTGCGCTCCCCAGCTTTGTGTGCGCCGGTAGAGCCCTTTTGCCTGCAGACGCTGGCCCGTGGGATCTCGATACCTGAGCGGTTGCTTTCTATCCCTATGGTTGGGCTGTTGTCTTCAGTCTGGTCTTGGGTGGGAAAGGACCTAAAGTCCAGTCCTCAGTGTATTCGACTCGGTCCAGTGGTTTCTGGGCCTCGTACTGAGTCTGAGTACCCCTCCTGGTGCTCCGGTTTCCAATCGGTTCCCCGGTTCAGTACCGGCGGGCCACTGCCCAGTCCCGGTCCCTTACGGTTCCACCGGCTGTAATACTAGCTCCTGCAGGCGGCCACCACCGTCTGCCTCCTAGCCAGAGGTGACTGGGCTCCAACCGAGACACCTGGTGTTAGACTTTGGCAGACCTGGACACAGGTCTGCACTTGAACTCCACTCCACTTCACTGTCAAGACTAATCTACTCTGTTTTTCTTGCCTCAGGGTCTGTGAACTCCTTAGTGGGCGTGGCCAACTGCCTGGCTCCGTCCCCTGGTGTGGACATCAAACCCTGAGGGAGGTGACTAGGGTTTGTAAGTTGGCTGCTGTCACCTTATTAGGGGAAGGTGTTTGTGCAAGGGCCTACCTGGGACTACCTGGCTAGTCCAGGGCGTCACACTAGTCAACATGTGTAAACAGAGATGTGTTGTCGACTACGACTATATTGTAGAGGGTTTATTTATGATCGTTCACATGTACCATATATGATTATTGATTATACATGAGCACTAATCTACTTCCTAAGGCTAGTTTCACACATCCGGATTTTCGCCGGATTGCCAGATTCGGCACACTCCAGTACAGTGTGATACAGTACAATGGCAGCGCTGTAACTTCCGGCTCACATGCTCCGGTCACATGACAGCATGTGACCGGAGCTTGTCGTGCTGCCATTGTACTGTATTCACTGTACTAGAGTGCGCCGAATCTGGCAATCCGGCGAAAAGCCGGATGTGTGAAACAGCCCTTAAGCCTGCTTTACACCTTACAATTAAGCATATGGTATCGTATGCGATGTGACACGCCCCCATCGTATGTGCGGCACGTTCAATTTGTCAACCGTGTCGCACAAACGATTAATTGCCGTCAGCCGTACTTACTTACCATACGACCTCGATGTGGGCGGCGAACATCCACTTCCTGGAGTAGGAGGGACGTTCGGCGTCACAGCGACGTCACACGGCAGCCAGCCAATAGAAGCAGAGGGGCGGAGATGAGCGGGACGTAAACATCCCGCCCACCTCTTTCCTTCCGCATAGCCGGCGGGAGCCGTGGGACGCAGGTAAGCTGCAGTTCATCGTTCCCGGGGTGTCACAAACTGCGATGTGTGCTGCCTCCGGAACATTGAACAACCAAACGTTCAATTTTTAGGTTTTGAACGACGTGTATGCGATCAACGTTTATTCATTCAATCGCAATCGCACGTAGGTTTCACACTCTACAATATCACTAACGATGCTGGATGTGCGTCACTTACGACATGACCCCGCCGACACATCGTTAGATATATTGTAGCGTGTAAAGCCTGCTTTAGTCTCTATTTAATGCTAATTCTGCATAATTTATTATATGTAAAAGGATCCTAAGACCTGAGAGGTGGCTGGGACTCCCCTTCTGCTCGGGCCATTCATCACTGCCGGATTGTTTGACTGCCTATCCAGCCAGCTATGAATTTGTTTTATGCAATTATACTGTATTAATTATGTATTGAAGAGTCCTCAGAAGATAAAAAATAGGGGACACATGTGCTTCTGACACTTGACTAGGTGACACTGACAAATGCTTTGTAAGGGGTGTTGAAAATAATGACTACAGAACATGTCAAACACTTCATGGAAAGAGAGATGATATTTCTGAGTAGTTAGGATGTAATTACAAGACATACGCATGGTGACAAATCTCTAGAACATGGTGACGTTAGAAAGGTTTTATAGGAGACTGACATATTCACCTCTTATATATGGAGGATTACATGTAGTGTTCTTTTTGTTAAAAATGTACAGATGAGTATTAAATTCTATTAATGTGTGACCTGTAGTAATGTTTTTGTATTTTTGGATTTCCTATTCATAAATGTAAAAGTCATTCTTCTATTAAGGGACATGTGTCAATCTCATACGCATAAATCACTGGCTAATATTCACAGTGTGACTATGTGTTTGCCAGATAGCTTTTCATAGCTGAATATTCATGTTATGTAAGAAGATGTCCATCGTTATTCTGCATCCTCCATACAAAGTACACCGCCAAATAATGCTTTCATATAATATCAAGGATTTAAAGACTATGGGTCTGGTTTATCAAAGGAAGTTGCGCTAACTTTCTAAAGTTGGCAGTGCTGGGATGTGGCTTGGTGAACCCTGCTGGCAAATTCATCAAAATTAGCACCACTTTCTTGGCGTAAATTACGACAGACACATACTACAGTCTCTAAATGGAGTAATGTTTCTGGTGAGGTGCATGGAGGTGTACACCACTGATAAGACGCTCTGAATTCATTAATTGACATGCAACTTTTAAAGAATTAGATGTAAATTACTCCATTGGTGGCTTCATTAAGATTGGTGAGCAAAATGCCATTCTTAATGAATTAGGCATTATATGTTTTAACCTTACAAAATATACATAGGTATTGATACCATATACTATCATCATATTGTGGTAGCACACCAATGATCAGTCATGTAGGGGATCAAGCTGTGTGTTAAAGGTGAGTGACATTGCAATGGTGAAATAAAGGAACTCAACAGACAGGTGTAGAAATCTCCAAGACTCCCACATGTGGGTGGCTCAAGCCCCTTTATTTATACTCCTTCTAGCAGGGTGAAATGGGTCTAATTTCTCAAAGTATTGATTGGTTAACATACATTCAATGTCTTTCTAATTAGTTATTCAAATAATACTTCTGATTGGCTAATACTGGATCTGTCTCTTGGTTGGTTAATACAAAAGTCTATTGTTTTTGATAGGCTAATACTGAAGTCTTCTTCTAACTGGTTGATTCTGGACCCATACTTTATATAATGCATATGGTTATTGAGTTAGAACGGTTTATCTTATCCTAATGTGACGCCCCTGGACTATCAGATCGTCACAGGGTACTGCACGCTCTTTTCCCTTAGTGCAGTATTCAAATTCCTCATGGTTCTGGATCCCCATCTTGCAGTGCTTCCTTCAACAGCAAATCGAGTCCTATGAGTACCCTACACCACACCCACCAGACACACCAGTGGGCGGCTTGAGCGGAGTAGGATTGCCCACCTAGGGGTCAGGAAGGGAGGGTCACGAGAGTGTCAGTGAAGTGAAGGAGAGTGAAGTGAAGGGAGGTGAAGTGAGAAGTGAAGTGGAGGAAGGAGGGAGCAGCGGCTCCCGAGAATAGCTGTCTAGGTTGCAGGCGGTGTCTGGACCTAGAGGAGTTGGACCCCAGGTCACAGGAGATTGAGGCGAGGTGCCTAGGACTTGTCAAGAGGACGGTCAGCAGCCTGGTCCTATCTCCGGTCCGGGACCGAAGGCACGACGGGGTACACAGACCATAGGTCGGGGAGAAGCTTCAGGCAACCCGGCAATTAACCTGCGGAGAGCAGCACCTTTATGGACTGTTCCCACTAGATCCAGAATCGTGGCACTACCTCAACGAGGGGGATAGGGCCTTCCACATACACATCCCACAAGATCCCAAGCGTGAGCCCTGAGAGCAGGTTCCCACACTTAGCCACAGTGGGGAGCGGGGCACGGCAAATTCCAAACTACTGGGCCACTTTAGTAAATCTCAACATTGTGCCAAGAGGCAGTTCACAGAACACCAGGCAGCACTGCAGGGGACGGGACCTGGACATGTTCCCCGAGAGAGGCAGCGGCACCCAGAGACTTGGTTTACCGGGTTTCAGCGTCTGCTTATTGGCTGAGTGAGTACATGAGTGATCTCCCCGTTACTGCACCCAGTAGCACCATCCAGAACCCTGGGGCCTACCCCTACCCGTGAAGGGTAATAACACCTTGCTTCTGCAATCCATCACCCCGGGTACTCCCAAGAACGGCAGCGGTGGTACTACTGTCAAGGTCAGAATGACGATGATGATGAGACTCAAAGGATCTCTCGATATCCGGCTGCTGTTTCTAATTAAAAATGTCATGTGTGCACACGAGAATAAATAACTGCACAGCAAGTCAGTTATGTCTATCTCCATGACTGGCTCTTGACCAAGTGTGTTTTTATTGTTTGAAAGAAACTCTAGACCAAACAGTAAGGGGGTGTAAACAAAAGTTTTAGTCCAATCAGGTATCGTAGGTCAGGGCTTCATGACGTAGAGAGATCTGCATATTCTCCGTGGATTGGTCAATCCAGGCTCCAGGAATTTTCCTTGTCCATCTGTCTTGGGTGTAGAACAGGAAATGGTGGCCATCTTTACAATTACAAGTGCTGGTATATACTGTGTCTAAGGAAAATACACTGAATATGCAATATACATATATACATGTTAGTAAGAAACAAAAGCATTCACAAATATGTGAGTTAGTTCACATCTACTGAACTATATAACTGAGTCTATGAAATGGCTGAATTAAGTATTTTTGGATACTCAATTCTTTATCCTCAACAGTCCCCCCTAAAGACTTACTTCTGCCATTTCTAAATTCTAAGGGTACTGTGTTCCCTTAGGAAGAGAGGTAGAAAGATCTGTTGAAAAACCTGCCTAACTGAACGTTGAAACATGAGCGGAAAGGGGAAAGGGGTTTTCTTCACCGGTTTGAGACCAAGGACTCCTAGGCGAGTCCTCACCCTTTGTAGTTGGACTTTCCCATGTCTCAAGGTTCTCTAAGTCCTCTCTTCTAACTGTTCTGGCAATGCTGGTCTAAGACTATACAGGGTTTTCTGAAAAGGATAAGTATGAGCAGAACGCTTAGTGCAGCTCTGGTTGATTAACCCTTATACAATGCGAGATGTGGAATCATAGATGTTTCTGCGGTTGGATCAGCTCCTCTAGTGTTGACTCATGGCTCTTTCTCGCTTGTCCTTTAGGATCAATCAGTTTCCTGACTGGAGACCATATGCTAATAGCTCTGATTTAAGATCTGGAATTGGAGAATACACCTGTTTATCACACTATTCAGTCAATTATATAAAAATATACATGTCTATGCTAAACCAAAAACATCTTACATAAAGACCTGCTTATTGCAAAAAGGAAACAAAACATATACATTTTATACACGATTTACTAGTTTCCACTTTTCTATAAAATATACACTTTTTGTAAACACATTTTTCTTTACATACCACCTTCATGTGCTTCTCAACAATAATGTCGGTTTCTGCACTGGAATGCCTCTGACCAAACCTGGAGAGAAATTTACACAACACGCACAGACTTGCATACAACGTGCTCATAATATACATCTATAATCAGTTTGCAGTCTCTAAGAATGGGTAGAGTAGGTGCAGGGTGTTTCTACGGACTCTTTACAGTTTTTTCTCACTTCGTTCTAAGCACTTGTCTCACAAGACTGGGTGAGTCTGCCCACCTGGGTACTGAACCCGGTGTCACCAAAGCACACACTGACAATTGTCTTTCACAGATGTTACCTGGGCCATCATTAAGAAGAGCTCTCATGGCAGAGAAAGCTTACCACCCTTTGTCCACAGACCTTCCTCAGTCAGCTGGCTCCCTTCATGTCACACTCCATTCCTTGTTGTATCGCTTGTTCCTGTAGGGATTTAAGAACACAAGGAGTGACAGAAGTCACTGACGTGACCGGTGTCACCAAGGCATGGTCGGTATTGGTGAAAGACTCTCAACTCTAGGCCCGTTCACTGCTTCTTGGTCAGCTGCACCTGTGCGAGGATCTCCATCCGAATCCATCAGCTCAGATCTAGACTTTCTTTTCGGCATACCTAATTCATTTGACAACAGGAAAAAATCTACAACCTACATACACCTCTAAAGACTCTTACCCACTCCTGTTCTACCCATTAAGAGAAGCATTAATACATCACTGTCTCCTGTATCAAAAGGATTGGAGGGAGTGGTCGAATTTAGACTACCTCATGTGGTGTAAACAGCAGCATATCCAGTGCAGAATCGACCACCATCTGATTTCATCTATAAAAACAAAAACTTAAAAATATACATTAGATCATTCTTATAACTTTATCTCTGATCATAATACAGTTAGTGGTCATCTATACCTCACATGACTGAGAATACTAAATAAATAAACAAACAAATAAACAAATAAACATATAAGACAAGACTTTCCTATTTCAGTTAACAGATATACCTCATAGTAATCTAATAAACATAACCTATGGGAAAAAGGTCAGCTTCAAAACCTATCTAATATGCCTGCTGCGCCCTCCAAGAAACTGGAGAATATAATTAATACCTTATTCCCCCTTGTTTAATTGTTTATTTACCAATATGGCAAAATTCAGCATTTGTATACTGGTATTCCCTAAAAGAAAAAATAAAACAGCAGGTAATAAATTAGCCACATACTAAAACCTAAAATGAACAAACACTGAAAATAACGTACATCTCACAACACTATACATTACTGGGAAATTTTAAAAACCTTACAATAAACAACACTGTATCCATAAAGAAAAGAAAAACCTTTCATAGTAGAAACAACTGAGACATGATTAAATGACAGCTGTGACTGGGCGACTAACCTGCAAAAATATATGAATTGTTTAGAAATAATCGTAAAAACAGAAAAGGTGATAGAGTCACAAAATAAAAATATATTGTTCAAATAAATCGCCATTAAAATACAAAACAACACAAATTATATCGCACATCCCATGAAATCTAATATTCCCTATTCTGGTATAAACAGCAAACTAAAAATGTGAAATCCTGAACTCTAAAGGTTAAACCAAACTTACGTCACTATTGGGGAAAGACACATTCCATCAAGACACATTCCATCCTTATCTCTTAAAAGTGAGAGAGGAAGAAGAAAAAAACCTCATCCTTTGTTATAACAAAGACGTAGCAGTGAACACATCCATTTCCCATATCTACATTGGATACATTATACATTTTTCCTAATTCCTTTTTACAAATGGATTTGATACATTTTGACATCAGTATGGGTAAGTCGTTTACAATTTTTGTTTTAAATTAACTAACACAGTACAAAGATATATATATATTTACCTTCCTCTATTTTATTTTATGATATAATGCTGCAGGACTTCTAAAATACCAATTGATTTTATGTGAACAGATCTTTCCACATCAATTCTGTAAAAGTTTCACTTACTTATCTTTGACTTGCATTTATTAGATAACTGAGTAAACAAATATACTATTTATACTTATTCAAATGTGTTAGTCATATATACCAGAGAACACCTCCCACCAGGGATGGGTGGAGAGCTTTGAACAAAGAGCCATTGCGAGGGGTGTGGCTTATGAGGTGTACTGCCATCAGTGGGTGTAGCAAGACGGCTGCCACAGGAAGTTCCAGGCACCTGAATTCCGGGTGTAGCATCCATGTTGTGACTCCCTGGGTGTACTGGGAGTGGCTGGAACTACGTAGTAAACCAGGGATACTTTTAGTGCCTGTAAATTTGCATTTCAGCATACAAAGGAGAGATTTGATTAGCACCAGATATAATGACTTCTAAAGGAAAACAATGAGGCACCGCTAGAGAAAAACATTTAGTGATTCTACAAACAGCAACACACAGTGAATAGGGTCTTTGTTCTTCATTATAAACTCACTACAGATTAATCTGAACTTCAATACATGGGTTGCAGCCTGCCATCTATTGGTAGTCCAACGATTTTACACAACTTTTTGCAATCTTTTATATTTTTTCCGTTTTTTGTAACTAGGGCGACAGCGTTCTCAGCTCCTACTAAAAACAACATATTTATCTTTTGAACAGAGTATACAGTGCTTAATTGGACCGGCCGGCTCCAACCGAAATTCTTTCCCGTCTCGTTATGAAGACCTACCGCCTCATAACAGTGACTCACGTTTAATACGCAGGGGAATATGCTAATTCCGACACTTTTACCTTAACTAAAGTGAGTTCCTTTCCCGCCTCGTCTGCCACGCAGACAGTGACATGCGCCTGAACCGCAGGGGAATACGCTAAATCCACTTTAAGTTAACAGAACCCTTCCCGCCTCGTCTATTATCTATCCAATATTCAATATTCAATATTTAATATTCAATATTTAATATCTAATATCTAACAAACAGTGGCTGTGTTATCCGCAACACAGGGGAATCGCTAGTTCTCATACTTCTGTTCAAAAACAAACAATTTAAAAAGACTGAAAAATGCATAAACCCGTTAATTTCTCTCTAATCCAAACCAAAATAACACTTGTCTTTCTTTCAAATCATTACAACTCATCTGTTTGCTTTACTATACAAAGGCTGCAGCCATCTCCTGTATATTACCCAACTGACTCCTCCTTTCTCTTCACTGCAAAAAGCTGCGCTGTTTTGACCACTGGTGTCTGCCTCTTCAACCCTCCACCCCCCTTGTTTCTCAGCTAAAAGACAGCAGAGACCGAGCTGTGTAATTTGATCTCAGCTCTGTCTTAAGCAGCTGGTGGACATATGGCCCCCACCTTTTTACTTCCTCTGAGTGTAGGAATGTAAGGATGTTGCTGCTTCTGTGGGCTTCTGCTCCCCCCTCTCGCATTCTTTGTTCTCAATAGAAAGACTGTCATGGATGTCCCTGGGCTATACCAGACCCCCGCAGTCTGCCTCTTCGCTCTCAGTGAAGAAGAAAAAAACTGCAGGCAGTGGGTGATTAACTTCCCCCCCTGCTTTTTCACAGAACAAAGACAGCAGCTGCATCCCTAGCCTCCATTTTCTCTCCCTCCGTGAACAATAACAGACAATTAACTCTCCGAGAACCAAACAGAGAAATCACAAGCCTGATTAACCATACACCTATATACAAATAAAAACAGCTACTCAAGAAAAAGCCCCCCATTTCTACCTTACTTACAGCGAGAAATACAGACAGCCGGATACTTTACAACCTACACCTAGCCCCTATGGGAGCTGGGTCCTTCTAGCCCACCGGCGAGTGACAGTCACACCGTTAGGTCTCCGGTGCACTACCATTCTCCGGACTAGTGACCACCCCCTTTCGCCAGGTGTCTCTCGAACCACAGGTAAAACAGCACACACAATGTATATGATGGTTACCGCGAAATGAAGGGTGATCAATCCTATCGAGCGACACCTGGATACTTGTGGAGTAGCCCCAGATGTCCGGAAAGTGGAAGCTCTGACTCACCCTTCTCGGTGGTCCCATCTGGGGTGCCAACTGTCAAGGTCAGAATGACGATGATGATGAGACTCAAAGGATCTCTCGATATCCGGCTGCTGTTTCTAATTAAAAATGTCATGTGTGCACACGAGAATAAATAACTGCACAGCAAGTCAGTTATGTCTATCTCCATGACTGGCTCTTGACCAAGTGTGTTTTTATTGTTTGAAAGAAACTCTAGACCAAACAGTAAGGGGGTGTAAACAAAAGTTTTAGTCCAATCAGGTATCGTAGGTCAGGGCTTCATGACGTAGAGAGATCTGCATATTCTCCGTGGATTGGTCAATCCAGGCTCCAGGAATTTTCCTTGTCCATCTGTCTTGGGTGTAGAACAGGAAATGGTGGCCATCTTTACAATTACAAGTGCTGGTATATACTGTGTCTAAGGAAAATACACTGAATATGCAATATACATATATACATGTTAGTAAGAAACAAAAGCATTCACAAATATGTGAGTTAGTTCACATCTACTGAACTATATAACTGAGTCTATGAAATGGCTGAATTAAGTATTTTTGGATACTCAATTCTTTATCCTCAACACCCCCAATTACCGCACACCACGGGTGGCATCATGAACTATCATCCCCCTGTAAATATCCCCTTTCACTTTAGAGTGTGGCCCAGAGCCCCCCGGGTCGGGAGACCCTCGAGCCACGAACGGACATTGCCCACGGATCTGAGCGGTTTGATCCGCTGCTAGGCTGGCACATTAACATAAGGCTACTAGCATCTATAGTTTAAGAGAGTTAGCTAATTTAACAGGCAGTCAAGTGCCATCTTTTTGTTTGTGTCCTAAGAAATTAGAAGCACACAAAATATAGTCTTGACCCAAGGTCTCTAAAATGAATTCTCTGGGAAAGCTGCAGATTACTACATCAATATAAACTCATCATACTGGCATTACACCAATTGTAAGATGACTTAGAGAAAAAGAGAGAAGACATGTATAAGCTGTCATAAATGTAATGGTAAATAAGCCCAATGTATTTAAGCTGCATGACTTTATAATAACTTAGAAAGAGAACAAAAGCTAAAACTACATGTGACCCCTGTTCAGCTATGACTCCCTCGTGTGAACAGGTAACTGAAATGGGCTATATGATAGAGAGCCAACACAAAGTCTAAACAAGAGGCTCAGAGGTAACACCTTCACCCTTGTGTGGAGAAATCTCTCTATGTTCAAAAGACAGGGTGGTAACGGATTCCAGTTATGAATATTGGGGTTTTTTTGTGTAAGGCGGAAATTCTACAGTTATGGGAGACACATTTTCAACATTGTGATTCTGAGGGGAATGAAATGCATGTTCTTGCATGGCGGTGCAGCCTGCAGGCCAGCCCCAAATTAATGTCGGCCAGATTAATGTGGTTGTATATGCCATGTTTCCTACCTGTGGAAAGCTAAAATCATGATAGGAAAAATAGAAAATATGACATTGACATCTTTTACCTGTGACATCCAGGGAAAAGATATTAATGCCATATTTCCCATCATGATTTTAGCTTTCCATAGATAGTAAACATGATATGTACAACCCCATACATTTGTCAGATAATCATTCATCACTGATGAACATATTGCACAACAATGCAAGAACATGCATTCTGCTCCCCTCAGGATCACAATGTCAAAAATGTGTCTAACATAACTGTAGGATCTACAATACAGTTGAAAAGTTTGGGGTCACCCAGACAATTTTGTCTTTTCCATGAAAAATCATACTTTTATTTATCAAATGAGTTGCATAATGAATAGAAAATATAGTCCAGACATTGACTAGGTTAGAAATAATGATTTTTACTTGAAATAATAATTTTCTCCTTCCAACTTTGCTTTTGTCAAAGAATGCTCCCTTTGCAGCAATTACAGCTTTGCAGACCTTTGGCATTCTAGTTGTTAATTTGATGAGGTAATCGAGATATTTCACCCCATGCTTCCAGAAGCCCCTCCCATAAGTTGGATTGGCTTCAAGGGCACTTTTGCGTACCATACGGTCAAGCTGCTCCTACATCAGCTCAATAGGTTTAAGATTTGGTGACTGGGCTGGCCACTCCATTACAGATAGAATACTAGCTACTTGCTTCTTCCCTAAATAGCTCATGCATAATTTGGAGGTGTGCTTTGGGTCATTGTGCTGTTGTAGGATGAAATTGGCTCAAGCACTGTGCAAAGGGTATTTCATGGCGTTGCAAAATGGAGTGATAGCCTTCCTTATTCAAAATCCCTTTTACATTGTACAAATCTCCCACTTTACCAGCAGCAAAGCAACCCCAGACCATCACATTACCTCCACCATGCTTGACTGATGGCGTTAGGCACTGTACCAGCATCTTTCAGTAGTTCTGCATCTCACAAATGTTCTTCTGTGTGATCCAAACACCTCAAACTTCAATTCGTGTGTCCATAACACTTTTTTCCAGTCTTCCTATGTCCAATGTCTGTGTTCTTTTGCCCATATTAATCTTTTCCTTTTATTAGCCAGTCTCAGATATGGCTTTTTCTTTGCCACTCTGCCTTTAAGGCCAGCATCCCGAAGTCGCCTGTTCACTGTAAACTTTCACACTGGCGTTTTGCGGGTACTATTTAGTGAAGCTGCCAATTGAGGACCTGTGAGGCGTCAATTTCTCAAACTAGAGACTCTTATGTACTTGTCTTGTTGCTCAGTTGTGCAGCGGGGCCTCACAATTCTCTTTCTACTCTGGTTAGAGCCTGCTTGTGCTTTCCACTGAAAGGGAGTAGTACACACCATTGTAGGAAATCTTCAGTTTCTTGGCAATTTCTCACATGGAATATCCTTCATTTCTAAGAACAAGAATAGACTGTCAAGTTTCACATGAAAGTTCTCTTTTTCTGTTCATTTTGAGAGTTTAATGGAACCAACAAATGTAATGCTCCAGATTCTCAACTATCTCAAAGGAAGGTCAGTTTTATAGCTTCTCTAATCAGCAAAACTGTTTTCAGCTGTGCTAACATACTTGCACAAGGGTTTTCAAGGGATTTCTAAACATCCATTAGCCTTCTAACACAGTTTACAAACATAATGTACCATTAGAACACTGGAGTGGTGGTTGTTATAAATGGGCCTCTATACACCTATGTAGATATTGCATTCAAAATCAGACGTTTGCAGCTAGAATAGTCATTTACCACATTGACAATGTATAGAGTGTATTTCTGTTTAGTTTAAGGTTAGCTTCATTGAAAAAAAATGTGCTTTTCTAAGTGACCCTAAACTTTTGAATTGTAGTTCAAACAAAACAATATTCATAACTAGAATCTGATGCCACCCTCTCTGTTAGGTTGGGTCTTTTTAACAGAGGAAGAGTTCTCCACACAAAGATGAAACATGTCAGCTCCGAGCCTCTTCTTATGCTGGGTTCACACATAGCGACGCAGCAGCGATCACGACAGGCGACCTGACCTTATCAGGATCGCTGCTGCGTCGTTACATGGTCGCTGGTGAGCTGTCAAACAGGCAGATCTCACCAGCGACCAGTGATCAGCCTCCAGCCAGCAGTGACGCGTGGATGCACTTGGTAACTAAGATAAATATCGCGTAACCAAGGAAAGCACTTCTCTTGGTTACCCAATATTTACCTTAGTTACTAGTGTCCGCCGCTCTCACGCTGCCAGTGCTGGCTCCCTGTTCCCTGCTCTCCTAGCCAGAGTACACATCGGGTTAATTACCCGATGTGTACTCCAGCTATGTGTTCAGGGAGCAGGTAGCCGGCACTGGCAGCGTGAGAGCACACCACTTAGCGCTGGCTCCCTGCACTCCTAGCCAGAGTACACATCGGGTTAATTACCCGATGTGTACTCCGGCTACGCGTGCAGGGAGCAGGGAGCCGACACTGGCAGCGTGAGAGCGGCGGTGCTAGTAACTAATGTAAATATCGGGTAACCAAGGAAAGGGCTTCCCTTCGTTACCCGATATTTACCTTGGTTACAGCTTACCGCAGGCTGCAAGACACCGGCTCCCTGCTCCCTGCTCGCTTCAGTTTGTCGCTCTCTCGCTGTCACACACAGCGATGTGTGCTTCACAGCGGTAGAGCGACAAGCAAAAAATGAAGCAGGACATTCAGCAACGACCGGCGACCTTACAGCAGGGGCCAGGTTGTTGCTGGACGTCACACACAGCGACAGCGACGGGACGTCGCTGCTACGTCACAGCAAATGGTGACTTAGCAGCGACGTCGTTGTCGCCGTCGCTGTGTGTGACACCACCTTTAAGACGTGTCTGCTCTCCATCAGATAACCCATTTCAATTACTTGTTCACACCAGGTAATCAAAGCAGAAGGGGGGGCAGATGTAGTTTAGAGAATTATCTCTTGTTCCCTTACGAAGTTGTGATGAAGCCATACGGCTTAATAGATTGATCTAAATTTACCATTACATTTATTTACAAGTTAAGACCTGGAATACGCATGTTTAGGAGTCAATGACTTGGGTGTCTACTGCATTTCATTGGGTATTCTACTGGGTACTGTTTAACTTTACTCATATTTATTTCATTTTGTTTTCTACAGAGCGTGTGTCTTTTCATTTTATATATCTAGGTTAACGTTTATTTGACTATCTAATATGTATGTAGAGCCATGTAAGCCTTTATTTGACCCTCTAATACAATTTTTTTTTTGGACTGCTTACCCCAAAAAATCACAGGCAGACAACATTTTTTACAAACACATTATAATACCATAAAATAAATGATTAATATTATAGGTCATATAAGTCTACATAATTCTGATCATACACCCCTACCCATTACTAATTCAGGGCTTTGTGGCAGCTGTCATTTTTTGAAACATGGCAGCTGTCATTAACTCCTTATATTACCTTGATTGCCACTGCTCCAGGGCAATCAGGATGAGCCGGGTAAGCTCCAGAATTGCCACATCTAATGGATGCGCCAGTTCTGGGGCAGCTGCAGGCTGCTATTATTAGGCTGGGGAGGGCCCAAAATTCATGGACCTTCCCAGTGTGAGAATACCAGCCCCTAGCTGTCTGCTTTATCTTGGCTGGTTATCAAAATCAGGTGGGGGACCACACACTGATCTTTTAATTTATTTAAATAATTTAAAAAAAAGCCACATGGGGTCCATCATATATTGATGCACAGGCAAGATGAAGTGCACAGGTCGGGTTTGCAGCCTCCAGCTGACATCTAGTGTGGGGGCAACCAATCACAGATGCCGACAGTCTGATGCAACCAATCACAGACGCTGTCATAGAGGATGGGTGGGGGAAGCAGTGAATATTCATGAGATTTAATGAGCACACCTGGAAGCTGCTTTGAAACTCTGTAAGTATAATTATCCTGCTTTAATCCACATCTTGCATAGAGAGAGGGAAATGGCACAAAAACCCAAAAGGTAATATAGAGGTAGTTATTATGCGAAAAACCACCACTAGAACTACTCTCATAAAAATAATTTTAATCATAAATATTAAAAAGGAACATATGTAGTGTTCCTATCTTACAATTTCGTACATCAGATAAACATATATATACAAGTGCAAGTGTCGACCATGGTTAACCCACGCCTGAGCCAAGTTGTAGACAGTGGTTTATAGAGAGGGGGACAGATGTTAGTACGTCGCTGTCCGTCTGGTAGTTGTATAATGTACACTGTGCCTACCTCCTTGTTTGTAGATGTATATATAGATTATACTCCACTACTAAAGTATCTAACTCTCACTGTCCTTGTCAGCCTCCAGCAGGGATAACCACCACCAGAAAAGTGATAAAAGTGCAAACAGATGAACCATAGACAAACAAACAGTGGCAATGCGTTAGCTGTCCAGGGTTCTCATATTAGGCGTAAATTCCCTAATTAGGATTGCTGGATAATATTAGGTAGGAGCCTGGAGTTCCACTATGCTAATGGAACCCCCTGCTCTCCTGACGCGTTTCACCCCCCCTAACGCAGTAAAAAGGGGATCATCAGAGGATTTTTTTGTGTAAGTCACTTCCCATGAAAGGACACCTAGAAAGATGAATGAAAAAAATTGTAAGTATATAGATAATCATACAACTGCATTGTTTAAGGCACATATAGCTATATAGGTACACTCACAAGGGACCAGTCCTCTTAATTAGAGAGCTAATATAGGTGTTCCCTCTTAGTATGTAGTTACATAAGCGGACCATTCAAAAGTCCAGGATAAGGATGACGCTTATTCAGTAGTTGGTCCCTGCAGAGATATGTGGGAAGAAGTGGGCGAGTAATGCCGTATTATTACTGTACTCAGGCAAGGCTTCTCATACATATAAAGATAAATAAAGTCTGGATTTCTACCTGTATATATAGAGATGTAGTGGTATGGACCCTTTTGGTCAGTATATAGGCCGTTTGTTATCCACTATAAATTTTCCAGGAGACGTTTGGTCCTGTGCTAATAATAGGTTGTGAATTCGTCCCTCCTATAGGGATAATAAGATATATGATTATACACGTCCTCCGTTTGTTGTAGAGCGACACACATTTCATGTTTTTTATGTTAAATTACCTCTTGATAGGACCAGAGTGGGTTTCTCAACCTTCAAAGTACTCCGGGAATTAAAAGTATATATAGGTGACCTCCTTTCAGGCAGAAATTTTTAGGATATGACAGACAATATGTCCTGTAAAGGAATAGCATTATTGGTTTACCACCTTTCTTTTAGACCATACATGTGTGTGACTTACTGGTACTAGGGAGGTATACCTGTAAGGGCTGTCAGCGGTGTGTAGATAAAAAAAAAAAAAAAAAAACACCCTACCAAAGGGGGATAAAATGAGTCACCTCCTGCAATTCCTGCAAAAAAACAAAAGGGTCCATACCACTACATCTCTATATATACAGGTAGAAATCCAGACTTTATTTATCTTTATATGTATGAGAAGCCTTGCCTGAGTACAGTAATAATACGGCATTACTCGCCCACTTCTTCCCACATATCTCTGCAGGGACCAACTACTGAATAAGCGTCATCCTTATCAGTGAGAGTTAGATACTTTAGTAGTGGAGTATAATCTATATATACATCTACAAACAAGGAGGTAGGCACAGTGTACATTATACAACTACCAGACGGACAGCGACGTACTAACATCTGTCCCCCTCTCTATAAACCACTGTCTACAACTTGGCTCAGGCGTGGGTTAACCATGGTCGACACTTGCACTTGTATATATATGTTTATCTGATGTACGAAATTGTAAGATAGGAACACTACATATGTTCCTTTTTAATATTTATGATTAAAATTATTTTTATGAGAGTAGTTCTAGTGGTGGTTTTTCGAGAGAGGGAAATGGCCATGAACCTGGCCTTGTGAACACTTAAGCAAAAATGTGGCAGTACACATACCAGAATGAACCTCCAGGTTCACAGATGGCTGGAGGGATGGGTGGGATTGGTCATCCACATACCCCACCCTTGCGTGTGTCTGACATGTGTCTTAATGAGGTTTTTTGGCACATGGCAGGTCAGACTGTGTGTGTGTGTGTGTGTGTGTGTGTGTGTGTGTGTGTGTGTGTGTGTGTGTGAGAGACGCACTGTGTGAGAGCCTCTGAGCCAATGTGGAGAGTTTGCTAAGCTCATAGACGATGAAGCCTCTGGCGGGAACCGCAGCTTAGGAAGGTGAGGTTTCACTTTAACCGGCAGGAAGTGAGCGTGTGCAGGCTCCCATACCTCCGCTGCCTGCGTACCGTGAACATTACGGACTAGAGATACGGATATCTGAGGAGCAGCCTCTGAGAGAAGGAAGAGCCTACTGGACCCAGAATAGAGGCATAGAAACCTCTCTGAAGGAACCCTCTGGGAGAAGAGAGGGTTTGCTCCATCTGATCGGGGTTAGTGGGGTACGTCTGTAGAGAGGCATATCCAAATCTGTGCAGGCAAAGGTAATGGACTATCATCCGTGTGTGGTGTGTATCACTAGTGTGGTTTATGCTGTGTTGTTAATAAACTGCTGGGCCTTTTGATAAGTATGTTTCTCTGTGTTACCTCTGAGGCCCCCTTCACACGTCCGTGAAAAAAACAATCCGTTTTTTCACGTACGTGTTAAAGGGGTGGTTTGATCTCCGTGTGCTGTGTTTGTGGCACATTCCTGTTCACCGTGTGTTATACGTAATAACACACGGAGAACAAAAAGCCCCGCCTTACCTGTTTCGTCCGGAGCTGTCTGTGGTCCTGAATGACAGCGTCCGGCCAAAGCCACGCCCCGCTGATGCTGCTTCCGGTCCCCAGTGAAGGAGAAGTGTTGTTCAAATTCACTGGGGGATGGATGCAGGTGACAGCCGAAGCAGAGACTGCAGTGCTGGTGGAGGTGAGTATGTGTTTTTTCTATTTTTTACAATGACACGTGTGTTTCTCCAGCGCATGTCACGTGCACCCGCAGCCACACTTCATCCGTGTGGTACGTGTGCAGGCCCCTGCTGCCGGAGAAACACAGACATGAATCCGTGTGAAGCACACGGCACACGTATGCTCCACACGGAGGCACGGGCCACTGACAGAACACGTGCGTGCACATATACCCATTGATTTTAATGGGTATACGTGTGCCCGTGTCTCCGGTACATACGGGCACGGACCTAGCACGTACCGGAGACACGGACGTGTGAAGGGGGCCTGAGACACAGCCAAGTGAGTAACCCCATTACACAGTGTGAACTGTGTGCAACATCACAACATGAACAGGAAGCTGTTTTTCTATAGAATTGAATAGAAATATTCTTTTGAACATTTTGTGAACTCCTTTTCCAGCATGTTTTAGTAGTGGAACATTTTGACATGTGTTAGAGGTTACCTTGAGTTAATAAAATTGCTAACAGTTAACAGTCTAAAGTTTCAGTCTGCAGTGGCTTCATTCCTTCACTCATTTTCATACCCCTTGATATGTAATTAGCAGCTAGGTGAAAGTTTCAGAGTTTCGTCTTCTGGGAGTGTCTCTCCCTGTATTAAGGGCTGATGTTAGCCCAGTGTGTATTTCGGGTGTTGGTGTCTTCACTTGCTTTCATGTATCAGCACAGCTCCAGAACTGTATCTATTCCCTCTTCATGTGCTTTACCCTTGTCTATAGCCTGTTTTCTCTCCTCTCAATAAACATTAGATACTTTCCCCTTGCAAATATATGTACAACTCCCTTCCTTCTGCTATCTCTAACACTGAGAGGAGGGAGAATGAACTGAAGCTCTGAAAGATTTAGCGTATATAAATTTTCTGCAGACCACCCAGCTAGCTAAAGGAATTATAGATACTTGCAGCAGCAAAACAATAGAAAATGTTTAATGAAGACTATTAGGAACGTTCCTCAACCCTATGTTTAAGACAAAATGAATGTAAAAAGAATTCTGAGCAAAGGCATACCTAGCCTTTAAGACACCTTTTACCTCACAAGATGCATTCAAAAGTCTCTATAAATGGGATTTTGGCAATGGGTTTTTGAATTGCACCAAATATATTAATCACATTCACCGTATTAGTGTAAAATATTAAAGGGTTGATTCGAAAGCAAAAGTTACTTTATTTGATGCTATAATCTAAGTTACTTTATAATATACTTGTATTAAAAATTCCCTACCATTCCCTAGCTACACTATCTAATTACAATTCTACATTTTTTCTACACAGTGCACACCCAAGCTGTGCTATGGGCTCAGAACAGTTTTCACAGAGTGGTGTATGTACCTGGCATGCAGAAGACCAGTGAGGTCACCAGCAGGGGTGGCGCTAGTCTTCTGCATTCACGCATACACCACGCTGTGATTACTGTTGGGAGTCTATAACAGAGCTTGGCACACTGCAGGGAGGGAAAGACACTGTGGACGCAAACCAGCCGTTGGAATGAGTGTCATTGTCGCGGGAGGGGAGGAGGGTGTCAGCACACTACGCTCACCCCTTCTGCTCGGGTCGGGCGGCTGCTGCTCAGTGGTGGCTCGAGCTGTGGGCCGGATCCCGGGGTTCTCGAGCGGCGCTCCTCGCCCGTGAGTGAAAGGGGGTTGTTGGGTGTGGGAATAGTTTATTGTCCGTGACGCCACCCACGGTTGTGGTGATTTCACCACCGCTGCTCAATATGGGGATCCCGGGGATGGTGATGCGGAGCAGCCAGGTGTTGTGTTGCCCCTCCGTGGGTAGGGGTTGGTGATCCCGGGGCCCGGTGATGGTGAGGGAGGTACAGGGCCTGGTGGGCGCAGGGACGCGGGGGCAGCGCTGTGCCTTGCGGCACTGTGGTACTCACTCAGCCTGAGACGTTGACACAGTTTTACGGTAAACCACACGGCTGGAAAGACGGTTCCCACGGACGGCTGCACTTGCTCTCCCAGTAGGTGACGGTGATGTCCCTTTTCCTTGCACCTTTGTTTTCTGTGTTGGTAGCGATGGATTCCCACCGGTAACCCGCTCCCCGGCTTCAAGCTGGACCGCTCTACTCTTTGCCCGCAGGCGCTGGCCCTGAGAGACTGGTGCCTTGGCGGTGGCGGTGTCTCTCCTACTCTGGTTGGGCTGTTGCCTTCAATCGGGACTTGGTTGTTGGGGGATCTACGTCCCCTTCACTGACGGATTTGGCAAATTATGGCGACTCCTAGCCTTGCCAGGGTCCGAGAGGCCCCTGCCCTGGTGCTGACTGTCCTTCGGTAAACTGCTCCAGACCGCCGGGCCACTACCCGTCCGCGGTCCTTCCAGGAACTTCCAAACGGTCCCCCTCCAGACAGTCACCGCCGTTGCTGACCTTGCTGACCTGTCCTGCACACAGCTGGACTACTTCAGGCTTTCTTTCTGTCACCACTCTTGCTTTCCTCCTTTACCACTTTACTTCTTTCTACTTTCACTACTTGTCTACTCCTTTCACTTCCTCCTCCTAAACTGAACTGCCTGGTTTCTCCCGCCTCCAGAGCTGTGAACTCCTCGGTGGGCGGAGCCAACCGCCTGGCCCACCCCCTGGTGTGAATCATCAGCCTCTGGAGGAAGGCAACAAGGATTTTTGGTTAGCTTTGGTGTTCCTGACTGGGATGTAGGGTGCGGTGGTGTGATGACCTGTGTCCCCTGGGTTGCCCAGGGCGACACATCATGATGACAGTTCGTTAACTTGACTTTAAAGAAGCTATATTCAGCATCAAACTACGAACTCGGATACGGACGTCCGTGAAAAGTCCGTAATTGGAGTTGAGCACCGGACAATAGATCTCCAGAGTGAACCCCACACTTTACAGTTCAGGTGCACTCATCTAGTCACATTTCACCAGCTTTCAAATGGGCAGCCATCTTGTCAACAAAGTTTCATTCAGTCATCGAGACCTAAGATGCTAATTTGTATCACTTTACTTATAGCAAGACCACGAGCATGATCGCTATTTTTAGAGCCTTGAAGATTGCTCTGAATGAGATTATTAGTTTGAACTGTTCTTCAAAATTTGATACCTTGAGCTATAAAAAGTTTTGCTTCATCTGTCCTATTTTTACACACATGTATAACATGATATTTCATTCTATATGTTAACATTCGTCATAGGATTTCTATTAATACATGACAAGATAGTTTAGTGAAATATTTCTTACTGACATTGCGGGTAATCAGTTTTAAATGTAGCATCGCCCTTGCTGTGAAGCTACACGGACGCTTATCTGATACTTTCCTGGATTTACCAATTAGTTGTTAGGGCCAATGACCTTCTCATCTGTGGTTCACTACATCCTCAATGATCTTGCAATAAAATCATTCTCCAGTCTCATAAAAAACATTCTAAGTCTAACATCCAGGTCAATGAAAGGAATTGCATAATATAAGTTAGTAACTGATCATATTGCACAATATTATATTCTTTCACTCTGTTGTATGTGCTACTATATGGACTAAATTGTATTCTATAGTTACAACTCCATATTCCCAAATTCTTGGGTAAATTACCCTACAGCAAGAAGCCGATGATAATGTCTAATGTGATTATTGGCTTTTATAAAGATATTCTACTGTCTGCATTTTACTGATACAGTCCCAGGCTACTAAATTGAAATCCCACCTAGGGTAACATCTCCAAGTAAATTGCATTATCTTCACGTTTGCTTGGGTATCCTCAAGGTTCTTGTTTTCATTTACAATTAACAAAAAAGTCCTACTGATATGCTGCTGTTAAGGCCTTGTCACACACAACGAGATCGCTAACGAGATCGCTAACGAGATTGTTGCGTCGTCACCGTTTTCGTGACGCAGCAGCGATCTCGTTATGTGTGACACCTACCAGTGATCAGGCCCCTGCTGTGAGATCACTAGTCATTGCTGAATGGTTGGGACCATTTTCTTCAAAGGTGATGTCCTGCTGGGCAGGACGCATCGCTGTATTTGACGCCCACCAACGACCTCCTAACACAGTCCCAAGGCCCACCGAGGTCGTTATACAGGTCGCTCATCGTTACTGCGTCGTTGGTAAGATTTGACTGTGTGACATCTCACCAGCGACCTCCCAGCGACTTACCAGCGATCCCTATCAGGTCTCATCGTTTTCGGGATCGCTGGTAAGTCGTTAAATGTGACAGGGGCATTAGAGAATGTATCTGAGATTGTGAGGGACTGATGTAAATAGTGACAATTAGATATAATTGAACCTTTTAAAATTCAAATTTTATAGGTTCAGTGAATTTTATATGCATGAATCTCAAGTAGTCATGCATATAAAATCATGTGAAATTGTTGGCATTTGCTCTTATCCCTGCACTGTCCGGAGATCACAGGCTTCCCTGGAGTTGGAGAGCTGGTTCCAATCTTGTGTTTCTATAGTATTGAAGAGGTATTCCCATCTCCAAAACCCAATATGTAGTACTTCTAATACTATTAATAGTAAATACCTACAATTAGAAATGTAGTATAGTTGTCCTGATTAGCTACTGTATGTCACCTCATGTGCAGGGCATTGCAGCTTACACATCCATGGTTACGACAACTTATATAGTAACAGTTAGATAATTGCTAGTGGTTGTAACCATGGATAACTAAGCTACTGTAATGCCCTGCACATGAGGTAAGCAACATAGCTAATTAGAAGAACTATACTACATTTCTAATTGGATGTATTTACTTTTCTTATTATATTTTTTTTTTATTATTATTATTATTATTATTACAATTACACCTGCTACATTGTGATAGGATCTTGGAGATGGGAATACCCCTTTAAAGTTAAGGGCGTGTTACACGCAGCGATATTGCTAGCAATATCACTGGTGTAAGCACCCGCCCCCGTTGTTTGTGCGTCATGGGCAAATCACTGCCTGTGGCGCACAATATCGTTCGGAGCCGTCACACGGACTTACCTGTTTAGCGACGTCGCTGTTGCCGGCGAACCGCCTACTTTCTAAGGTGGGCGGTTTGTGCGGCGCCACAGCTGCGTCACTAAGCGGCCGCCCAATAGAAGCGAAGGGGCGGAGATGAATGGGATGTAACATCCCGCCCACCTCCTCCCTTACACATAGCCGGCGGCCGCAGGTAAGCTGCAGTTCATTGTTCTCGAGGTGTCACGTAGCGATGTGTGCTGCCTGAGGAACGACGAACAACCTGCGTCCTCAAGAATCAACGATTTTATGAAAATGAACGACGTATCAACGATGGGCTATTTGGTGAGTATTTTCCATCATTAACGGTCGTTTGTGCGTGTCACACGCAACGACGTCGCTAACGATGCCGGATGTGCGTCACGGAATCCGTGACCCCGGCGATATATCGTTAGATACGTTGTTGCGTTTAACGGGACCTTTAGAAATTAAAGTGAGAGAGAGAGAAAAAGAGAGACCAGCTTTTGTACTGCAAGAAAGATGAGATTTTTTTGTTAATTGGAATATTTAGTGATGAGTGGATCATTTAGGATTTGAATTTGCTGACTTTGACAAATTTTTCCCTAAAATTTCTTTTTCAGCAAATTTGGCACAAATTGAATTTTCATTGTTACACTCTGAGTCTCTTCAAACCCAAGAAAATAATAAATGTAAGATAGAAAAATGAAAAAAAAACCTATTACTTTCCTCATTGCCTACCTCTTCAGCTACCCTACTGCCTGTTACTCGCTGGTAGTCGTCCAATCTTCTTTCTGCTGTTGCATGCTGCATCTATGTCCTCTTCACTCTAGGTCAGGACTAGTGATGGGCAAGCTCAAACTATAAAGTTCGGGGTCTGTACCAAACTCATAGTGTTCATGCACACCATCCCGAATATGAGCTTTCTGGGAAGCTCGTGTTACAGTTTGGGTTCTGGTCAGATCCATGGGCTGTAGAAAAAGCACATTATTAAAAAAACATTATGATTATACTTACCGTTCCTGCGACGCATCCTGCAGACTCTGTCTCCCGGCCGCTTCTGTTTCCGGGTCTGATCGTTAATATCCAGGGGTATTCACTGCACTGTGCTCATCACTCGGCAGTCTTTGGCTGTTTTTGGCCGTGTTCGCGGTGAAGTCAGGGTTCACCCGAGTTCATGAGCCATGGACTTGATTGAACTTTGACTGTCACTGTACAGAGTGATGAAGAAGAGCTGACATGGCTCTCCCTGCTTCTCGCTCTGTATAGATGCTTGTCTGCACAGAGCAATGAAGCAGAGCTGACATGGCTCTCCCTGTGGACTACAACAGACTAGGGAGTTTTTTTTATAATAAAGATGGAGTCTCTAAATGTTTTTTTGTTTTATTTCTAATAAAAAAAAAATTTCTATCTGTTGTGGTTTTTTTTTTTACTGTTTATTAGAAATTCATGGTGGCCACGTCTAATTTGATGTGACACCATGAACTTCGGACTTAGTACCAGCTGAGAATACAAAGCTGGTATTAACCCCTTTATTACCCTGCGTGAAACCGCCATCGAGGCCGGGTAAAGCACCTGGAAATGGCGCCAAGAAACAATGCGCCATTTCCAGGGGCGGCTGCGGGCTGCAGAGAATCCCAGCCCCCTCTGCCTGGTTTTACCTTATCAAAATACAGCGGGAGCTCACACATTTTTTTTTCATTATTTTTTTAAAATAATTAAAAAAAATTAATTGGTTTCCCTGTATTTTTATTGCCAGCCAAGGTAAAGCCAGGCAGATGGGGTTAGCAGCCCATAGCCATCCTCTTTATCTGCACTGAGAATCAAAAATACTGCGGAGCGCTGTCATTTTTTTTAATAATTTATATATTTTTACAGTACTGTGATGTCAGGCAATCACAGACCCAGCACAGAAAATGGGCATCTGATGGCGGCGGCATGCTGGGTAATAGAGGGGTTAATACAAGCTTTGTATTCTCAACTGGTACTAAGCCTGAAATTCATGGTGTCATGCCAAAGTAGACATGGCCACCATGAATTTCTAGTAATCAGTAAAAAGAAAAACACAACACATAGAAAAAACATTTTTAGTACAAATAAAACAAAAAAAAATGTTGAGACTCCATCTTTATTACAAAAAAAACTCCTTAGTCAGACGTATTCAATAGGGAGAGCCATGTCAGCTCTGCTTCATCGGTCTGTGCAGACAAGCGTCTATGCAGAGCAAGAAGCAGGGTGACACTGAGCGTTCCAATGATTCCACTTGCGTATGACTCCTGCGAGTCTTGCATCGGTATCACCCAGCACGGCGCACACTCTCCTGATAGGAGTGCCTCAGCTGCATGGAAATACATGCAGCCGACCCGCTCCTGTCGGGAGAGTGGGCGCCTTGCCGGGTGATACCGATGTGATACTCGCACAGTGAAAGTCAAACTTCAAACGAGTCCATAGCTCATGGACTCGGGTGAACCCTGACATCACCTCGAACATGGCCGAAAATAGCCGAAGATTGCCGAGTGACGAGCAGGGCAGTGAATACCACCAAAAGTTAATAATCGGACTTGGAAGCAGAAGCGGCCAGGAGACAGAGGCTGAGCGAGTCTGCAGGGCGCGTCGCGGGAGCGGTAAGTATAATGACAATGTTTATTATTAACTATATTCTTTATTTTACAGACCCCCCCCCCCCCCCCGCCCCATCTAATAACTGTAAAGTCTAAGTTCGGGGTTCGGACACAGGTTTGCGTTATCTCAGAACCCGAACTCGAACTTTACAAAAAGTCCAGGTGAGTCTCCCGAACACGAACATCAGGGAGTTCGCCCATCACTATTCAGGACTTCTAACCTGGTTGCTACAGGTTTTAAGGTCTTCATGCACATTGTGGCATCACAACACCATGACCTTACAGTTAACAAGGACCACCAAGGCTTGATTGCAGCCGGAGGTCTGGCAGTAGTATGTATTATTTTTTTTTATGCAAAATGCATCAAAAAGTGTTCCAATTTCAGTGAAACTGCAAATTTCAGAAAATTCAACTCAGACCCCTCCGGAAATCGACCTGCTCATCTATTCTTTGAACACATTAATCAATGAATTATACTGACACTGCAGCTGCAACCCTCCGTAATTGTTCGTTAAGAATAGCGCTTTTTTCTGTCTCTATGTGAAATGAGCTGAACTCTCTGACATCTATCCTTATGCTGTAAAAGCATAAAATGGTGCTGCTTAGCCAGCTTTCATTCTTCATATTAGGTGTAATTGTCCTAATGATTTGTTACACATGATGTGATAGCTGCAGGGCATTATATTGAACCCTGTCTGGCAAGGCCTGTCTTCAGAAACCCACTTTGTGACTTCAGCAGTGTGCGATATGCCTCGGGGCATTTTTGTGGCTGATCCGCACAAATCGAATTACAAACTGTTTGAATTCACAGGGACCTACTAAATTCAGGAAATGTAACTCAAATTCAATTTGCCACAGATTATTCCAATCATCTCCAGCTATAATCTCTACAGCACTGTGGAATATGTTAGTCCTATATAAGCAACATAAAATACAAAATAAAGGCAAATAAAAATAAGAATGGGTCTACACAGTGGATCCACATCATATACTTTCATATCCAGTGAGACTCTATTGATTTATTCCATTGCGCCTAAGGGGTGCTTCACACATAGCGAGATCGCTACCGAAATCGCTGCTACGGCACGGTTTTGGTGACGCAACAGTGACCTCATTAGCGATCTCGCTGTGTGTGACACTGAGCAGTGATCTGGCCCCTGCTGCGAGATCGCTGCTCGTTACACACAGCCCTGGTTCATTTTCTTCAAAGGCGCTCTCCCGCTGTGACACACAGATCGCTGTGTGTGACAGCGAGAGAGTGACGAAATGAAGCGAGCAGGGAGCAGGAGCCGGCATCTGGCAGCCTGCGGTAAGCTGTAACCAGGGTAAACATCGGGTAACCAAGATGGTTACCCGATATTTACCTTAGTTACCAGCCTCCGCAGCTCTCACGCTGCCTGTGCTGCCGGCTCCGGCTCTCTGCACATGTAGCTGCAGTACACATCGGGTTAATTAACCCGATGTGTACTGTAGCTAGGAGAGCAAGGAGCCAGCGCTAAGCAGTGTGCGCAGCTCCCTGCTCTGTGCACATGTAGCTGCAGTACACATCAGGTTAATTAACCCGATGTGTACTGTAGCTAGGAGAGCAAGGAGCCCTTCGCTAAGCAGTGTGCGCGGCTCCCTGCTCTCGCAGTTATGATCGCTGCTTCGGCTGCTGTGTTTGACAGCTAAGCAGCGATCATAACAGCGACTTACAAGGTCGCTGTTACGTCACAGAAAATGGTGACGTAACAGCGACCTCGTTGTCGCTGTCGCTTAGTGTGAACCAGCCCTTAAATGTGAAAAGGGGTATACATAATAAAAAAAAGTACAATAATCTTGAACAATAGAAGGCACAGATACAGGAGGAGATAGGACCCTGCCAGCGAGGGCTCACAGTCTACAGGGGATGGGTGAAGTAGGTGAGGGTAGAGATGGTTGTGCAGCGCAACAGTGGACTGAGGGTTACTGCAGGTGTAGGCTTGATAGAAGAGGTGGGTCTTCAGGTTCCTTCTGAAGGTTTCCATGGTAGGTGAGAGTCTGATGTGTTAAGGCCGAGAGTTCCAGAGTATGGTGAATGCACGGGGGAAATCTATGTGGTTGTGGGAAGAGGAAATAAGAGGGGAGTAGAGAAGGAGATCTTGTGATGGTCAGAGCTTGCGTTAAGGTAAGTACCGGGAGACTAGGTCACAGATGTTTGGAGGAGACAGACAGGTTGTGGATGGCTTTGTACGTCATGGTTAACGTTTTAAACTGGAGACTTTCTTTGGGTAATGGGAAGCCAGTGAAGGGGTTGGCAGAGTGGAGAGTCTGGTGAATAGCAGCAGGAGAGGTGGATTAGTCAGGCTGCAGAGTTAAGAATAGATTGTAGGGGTGTTAGACTGTTAGAAGGAAGGCCACAGAGCAAAAGGTTGTTGTAGTTCAGGTGGGACATAATGAGGGCACTAGTGTTTTTTCAGATTCTTGGTTAAGAAATTTATGGATTTGGGAAATATTACTGAGTTGGAGTGGGCAAAAGGTGGATAGAGCTTGAATGTGTAGCTTGAAGGAGAGAACAGAGTCGAGGGTTATTCTGAGGCAGCAAGTAAAAGTGATTGGGGAGAGTAAGCAGCCATTGACTTTGATGAGTAGGTTTGTTGCACAGGTTGAGTGAGGAGGAGGAAAGATGATGAATTCAGTATTGTCCATGTTAGATTTTAGAAATTAAGAGAAAAAGAATGAAATAGCAGACAGACATTGTGGGATTTTGGTTAGTAGGCAGGTGATGTCAGGTCCAGAGAGAGAGATCTGCATATCGTCAGCATAGAGATTATACTGAAAGCCGTGGTACTCTATGAGCTGTCTCAGGCCGAAGGTGTAGATGGACTTGAAGGTTCAAGAACTGAACCTTAGGAGACACCGACAGATAGGGGGCGAAACGAGGAGGTGGTGTGAGAGTGGGAGACACTGCATGTTCGGTCAGTTGGGTATGAAGTTAATTGTACCTACTAGTAATGAGCGAGCACTACCATGCTCGGCACTCGTAACAAGCAGTTTGGCACTTTGATAGGCTTAACTCGTGTACCGAGTATAATTGAAATCAATGTGCAGCACCAGCATTTTTACTGGAGATTTTCCGGAAGTGAACCTATTTTGGAAAATATAACCCTCAAGGAATTTATTTAGATGTGTGGTGAGCCCCTTGAAGCCGCAGGTGCTTCACAGCATTTTTTAACATTGAGCCGTGAAAATGAAAAGATAAATTTTTCCCACAAACATGTTGTTTTGGCCCAAGTTTTTAATTTTCATAATGGTAACAGGAGAAAATAGACCAAGCAATTGTTGCGCAATTTCTTCTGCGTATACTGATACCTCATATTTGGTGGAAAACTAATTTTTGGGCTTATGGGAAGGTTCAGAAGGGAAAGACCACTATTTACATTTTGGAGTGCCATTTTAATTGGATTGGACTGCAGACACCATGTCACATTTGAAAATCCACTGACATGGCAAAACAGCAGAAACTTTAACAAGTGACCTCATTTTTCAAACTACACTTTTCAAGGATTTTATCCAGGGATGTAGTCAGAATTTTTCACCCTCAGGCAATTCGCTGAATTATATAACATTGGGCTAAGTAAATGAAAATTTCTTATTTTTTTCAATACAATTTTGCTTTGACCCTAAGTTTTTAATTTCCAAAGGGGCAATAGGAGAAAAGGAATAATACAATTTATTACCCAATTTCACCTGAGTAAGCCATTACCCCACATGTGGTCAAAAACTACTTTTGAGACACAGTGCAAATCTGAGAATGGAAGGAGTGCCATATTGCAGAGCAGGTTTTGAGGGCGCCATGTGACATTGGCAGAGTCCCTGAGGTGTTCAGTCTCTCTCCCAGCCTTCTAAAATGGTGATTGCTATTGATTGTGGCAATTAGGGGGTTAAACAACCAGGGAAGGTGCAGACACCGGCCTTGGATGTGACAGCGAGAGCTTGGCTATCACTTAAGCCAAGCTCTCGGCGCCAATTGAGTGTGCACAGCTCCTGTGCCCACATGATCGCCAGGATGTACCACAATATAGAACGTACCGATGCATCCAATGTTGGGAAGGGGTTATTTTTCTACAGATTGGTGCTTGCTTAAACATTAGAAGAAACCAGAGAATGAACCTTGTAATATTTTTTCTACAATTAGAAGTGTATATTACTTCACTTTTGTTGGTCTCTAAAAACCAAGATCAATAAATAAGGGTCAGACCACATGTAGAAAGTTACATATCCTCACCAAATATATAGAGAATGAATTTATGACCAGCTAAAAGGACTTGGCAGAATAACAGTAATTCCATGCCAGATTGGCGAGCCACAAAAAAATGTTATCCAGTGACATCTTCATTTGACCGCCTCCTTTAATTGCGCTGATTTATTGCCAAGAATTTCAGCAGCATATTTAACACACATGTACAATTACTAAAAATGCATACATGTAAGGGCATACATACAAGAACATTGTTTTCATGCTATCTGTTAATATATACATAATTTGTTTTTTTTCACAACCAGCAGGTCTCTTTCTGCTTAATAATGGCACTTAAGCGTCAGTAACAAGTCAACACTTCCTACATGTGCTTTGATTAATGACACCATTACCCCCTGAATAGCAAGCTGGAATGGTCCCAGTATATCTTTATTTGTACCACACATCACTACATGGATTACATTTAGTAGATTAGGTTTACTGAATTGTGCAAACTGATGGTAAATAAGAACCTCTCAAAATTGGCTACTCATAGACATTGGAATAGGTGCCAAGTGTCAATAAATCGACAAAAGATTAAGTAGTCTACAATATATATTATAGTCAATTGTTCTAAGCTTTACAGAGTAAATCTGATGGAAACTGAGGAGGCATTGTCCTTGCAAGAGAACTATAGAATTCTCATTACTGGGGGTCTCAATGATTTATGGACATGTCTGAAGATGGGAAATTGTGAACCAAGATATTACTTAGGGGTGCTTCACACACAGCGAGCTCGCTGCCGAGATCGCTGCTGAGTCACGTTTTTTGTGACGCAGCAGTGACCTCATTAGCGATCTCGCTGTGTGTGACACTGAGCAGCGATCTGGCCCCTGCTGCGAGATTGCTGCTCGTTACACACAGCCCTGGTTCATTTTCTTCAAAGGCGCTCTCCTGCTGTGACACACAGATCGCTGTGTGTGACAGCGAGAGAGCGACGAAATGAAGCGAGCAGGGAGCAGGAGCCGGCATCTGGCAGATGCGGTAAGCTGTAACCAAGATAAACATCGGGTAACCAAGGTGGTTACCCGATATTTACCTTAGTTACCAGCCTCCGCAGCTCTCACGCTGCCTGTGCTGCCGGCTCCGGCTCTCTGCACATGTAGCTGCATTACACATCGGGTTAATTAACCCGATGTGTACTGTAGCTAGGAGAGCAAGGAGCCAGTGCTAAGCAGTGTGCGCGGCTCCCTGCTCTCTGCACATGTAGCTGCATTACACATCGGGTTAATTAACCCGATGTGTACTGTAGCTAGGAGAGCAAGGAGCCAGTGCTAAGCAGTGTGCGCGGCTCCCTGCTCTCTGCACATGTAGCTGCATTACACATCGGGTTAATTAACCCGATGTGTACTGTAGCTAGGAGAGCAAAGCTAAGCGGTGTGCGCTGGTAACTAATGTAAACATCGGGTAACCATACCCAATGTTTACCTTAGTTACCAGTGTCCGCAGCTTCCAGATGCCGGCTCCGTGCAAGCGCAGCGTCGCTTGCACGTCGCTGCTGGCTGGGGGCTGGTCACTGGTCGCTGGTGAGATCTGCCTGTTTGACAGCTCACCAGCGACCATGTAGCGATGCAGCAGCGATCCTGACCAGGTCAGATCGCTGGTCGGATCGCTGCTGCATCGCTAAAGTGTGAAGGTACCCTTAAGAATGACTAAGCTAAGTTTGCATAGACGTTTATCTTGGTATGTGTTTTGTGCACACAGAAGTCCGAAAAATGATATCGCGACTTGGCAATCTGTTTCTGTAATCTGCCATTGAAGGCTTCATAGTTCAGATTCTCATTGTTCACTAAGCCATGTGCACACATTGAGTATTCACTAAGGTTTTTTTACTTCAGTATTTATAAGCCAAAATTAGGAGTGGGTGATAAATACAGAAGTGGTGCTTTTGTTTCTATTATACTTTTCCTCTGATTGTTCCACTCCTGATTTTGGCTACAAATAATTATGTAAAAAAAAACTCACCAAATACTCAACATGCGCACATGGCCCTAGAGTTGTTTTCCAAAGGAAAAAAAACTAAAATAAATGATAAAACAAACTTGGCTAGCTTATCTATTAAAATTAGCAGTCAGACAAACCCCTGCAGCAGTCACGTTTCCTATGACAGTATATATTGTACCGTGTTGCGCACAGGACCAGAAGAGCCGCAGCAAGAACTTAATACTGGATAGGCTACAGAAGAACTAAGTCAATAGAACAGACAAAAAATGTATTACTAAGTTATGTCATGTACTGCTCAAACTGCTTTAAATCTCTTCTCCCCCCAGAAAAAAAACCATTAAAGGGAACCTGTCATCAGAAATTTTGCTTTAAACCTAAAAGTTTCCCCCTCTGCAGCTCGTGGGCTGCATTCTAGCAAGGTTCCTGTACTTTTTGTGGCCCCTTTTAAACCAAATTAAATACTTTATAAACTTGTACCTTTTGCTATGTAAATTTTGTAAATCGTCCATGCTGTTCCTCCAGCAGATTTACGCCGCCCCCCAACGCTGAATTTCATATCTCAGGACGCCGCCCCCCGGCCCCCCGTGGTCCCGCGCATGCGCTGTGTGACTGTAGCGGGACCATGCACTGTGTGCACGTGTGACCGCTGGTGACGTTTTGCGCAGGCACGAGGTTATGGGCGGCGCTGTGAGTGTCATCAGCAAGTGCCGCCCATAACCTCGTGACCGCACTTTCCCCTCTTCCTCCAGCGTTCTGCGCAAGCGCTTGCTGTCCAGATGACCCGACGTCACCTCTTTCCCATCTTGCCCTGCTGCAGGGTAAGATGGGAAGGAAGTGACGTCAGGTCATTTGGCCGGCGAGCGCTTGCGCAGAACACTGGAGGCAGTGGGGGAAAGCGCGTCCACGAGATTATGGGCGGGCACTTGCGATGTAATCACAGCGCTGCCCATAATCTCGTGCTTGTGACACACGTCACCAGCGATCCTGGCGTGGGCGGCACCTCGGGTGCAGTGGGCGGCGTCCTGATGGATGAAATGGAGCGTGGGGGGACGGCGTCAATGTGCTGGAGGAACAGCAACGGTCAGCAGAGAGCCCGCCCCCATGGACAATTTACAAAATTTACATAGCAAAAGGTACAAGTTTATAAAGTATTTAATTTGGTTTAAAAGGGGCCACAAAAAGTACAGGAACCTTGCTAGAATGTAGCCCACGAGCTGCAGAGGTGGACACTTTTAGGTTTCAAGCTAAATTTCTGATGACAGGTTCCCTTTAAATATATATAATATACATAGATAAGCTGTATGTAAGGGTGCTTTTACACGGCATGATTATTGAGAGTGAGCATCCCTAGTAGTGATGAGCGAGTATGCTTGTTACTACTCGGTACTCGCACGAGTATCACTGTACTCGGGCTACTCGGCGGGTACCGAGTAATTTTGCAATACTCGTGCTTTACTCGTGGTCTTCATTTCTGCATGTTGGCGCTCTTTTGAGAGCCAGCCCTCATGCAGGGATTGGCTGGCAGACCACTGCAATGCCACAGCCCTGTTAGTTGTGGAATTGCAGTGATTGGCCGGCCCGCACAGCGTGACCGAGCCTTTATACCGGCCGGCGCGCTGTGCTCTGTACACAGCCATCTCATATTCCCTGCTTTCCACGCCCACAGGCGCCTATGATTGGTTGCAGTGAGACACGCCCCCACGCTGAGTGACAGGTGTCACACTGCACCCAATCACAGCAGCCGGTGGGCGGGTCTATACTGTGCAGTAAAATAAATAAATAAATAATTAAAAAAAACGGCGTGCGGTCCCCCCCAATTTTAATACCAGCCAGATAAAGCCATACAGCTGAAGGCTGGTATTCTCAGGATGGGGAGCTCCACGTTATGGGGAGCCCCCCACCCTAACAATATCAGTCAGCAGCTGCCCAGAATTGCCGCATACATTATATGCGACAGTTCTGGGGCTGTACCCGGCTCTTCCCGATTTACCCTAGTGCGTTGGCAAATCGGGGTAATAAGGAGTTAATGGCAGCCCATAGCTGCCACTAAATCTTAGATTAATCATGTCAGGCGTCTCCCCGAGATTCCTTCCATGATTAATCTGTAAATTACAGTTAAAAAACACACACACCCGAAAAATCCTTTATTAGAAATAAAAAACACTAACAAAGTCCCTCATTACCAATTTATTAACCCCGACAAACCCTCCATGTCCGGCGTACTCCACGGACTCCAGCGTCGCGTCCAGCTCTGCTGCATGGAAGTGACAGGAGCTGCAGAAGACACCGCCGCTCCGGTCACCTCCACGCAGCTAATGAAGGGAATAGCGCGATCAGCTGCTGTCAGTCAGGTAACTCCCGGCCACCGCTGGATCCAGCGGTGGCCGCGATTAACCTCAGTGACAGCAGCTGATCGCTATACTCACCTCAGTTGGTGCATGGAGCTGACTGGAGCGGCGGTGAGTAGCGCGATCAGCTGAGCTGTCACTGAGGTTACCCGCGGCCACCGCTGCATCCACCGCTGGATCCAGGTAACCTCAGTGACAGCTCAGCTGATCGCTATACTCATCTCATTAGCTGCGTGGAGGTGACCGGAGCGGCGGTGTATTCTGCAGCTCCTGTCACTTCCATGCAGCAGAGCTGGACGCGACGCTGGAGGACTGTGGAGTACGCCGGACATGGAGGGTTTGTCGGGGTTAATAAATTGGTAATGAGGGACTTTGTTAGTGTTTTTTATTTCTAATAAAGGATTTTTCGGGTGTGTGTGTTTTTTAACTGTAATTTACAGATTAATCATGGAAGGTATCTCATAGACGCCTGACATGATTAATCTAGGATTTAGTGGCAGCTACGGGCTGCCATTAACTCCTTATTACCCCGATTTGCCAAAGCACCAGGGTAAATCGGGAAGAGCCGGGTACTGTCCCAGAACTGTCGCATCTAATGTATGCGGCAATTCTGGGTGGCTGCTGACTGATATTGTTAGGGTGGGGGGCTCCCCATAACGTGGAGCTCCCCATCCTGAGAATACCAGCCTTCAGCCGTATGGCTTTATCTGGCTGGTATTAAAATTGGGGGGACCGCACGCCGTTTTTTTTAATTATTTAATTATTTATTTCACTGCACAGTATACACACACCGGCTGCTGTGATTGGGTGCAGTGAGACAGCTGTCACTCAATGTGGGAGCGTGTCTCACTGCAACCAATCATAGGCGCCGAAAAGCAGGACAGCAGGGAATAGGAGATTGATTAATGAGCGGCCGGCTTTTTCAAAAGAGGAAAAGCCACCGGAGTTTGAACAGCTGTGCAGCGCCGCGGCAGTGATCGGGGAACGGTAAGTAAGAGAGAGGGGGGGGAACTGACCGACAGACTGTGAGAGGGGGACAGACAAGACAGAGAGAGACAGACCGACGGACTGAGGGAGATAGAATAAAAAAAAAAAAATGACCGACATCGCTAGTAAAAAGCACAAAACGTGCGTTTTGGACATCGGAGTGCCACACAAGGTTTTCATGTAAAATCTTTCATGTAATAATCTCAAAAAGTAACATACACCAGCTCTATCTCACTATTGGGTATGTGTCCTTAACATTTCCGCCATGAAAATTCATTTTGGTGTCATTTTGGAAGGTTTTCTGGTGAGTCCGTAAAAATGGCGTAAAACTTGGACAAAATTGTTCACAGCTGTGACTTTTGAGTGATAAATGCTTCAAGGGGTCTTCCCCATGCTGATGCCATGTCATTTGAGCACTCTTCTGAGACTTTTGTGACATTTTTAGGGTTTCTACATGCTGCCGGGGGGTCATTTCACAAAAATACTCGGGTCTCCCATAGGATAACATTGGGCTCGGTGCTCGGGCCGAGTACACGAGTATCTTGGGAGGCTCGGCCCGAGCTTCGAGCACCCGAGCTTTTTAGTACTCGCTCATCACTAATCCCTAGAAATCTTTGTTTTCCAATAATTATGCAATCTAAACAGGTTCACAATCACCAAATGACCGCGCAAAATGCTAGCTTGTTGAGTGAAGTGATCTTTAGACTTGCTTAAAAAAAAAAAACTTTCTCAACAGCACATTTGTAGGTGGTCATCGAGCCCTGCTATGTAAAGTATATGGTTATCAAGAGTGCAATGTGTTATGCCTATTTCTAAATGTGTATGTTGATATGTTATGCTGCTGCTGTCTGGGTCCAGGTTCCAGATACAGTAAAGTGGGACTGTTACCACATTCGCCACCTAGTGGTTGAGCTGTGATAGCGGCAGGATTGGAGAGATAGCATTAAAGGGGTACTGACAGATGTGAGAAAATCTTTGGTTGGGAGTAGAGTTGAGCGCGGTTCGCGGTTCGAGGTTCTCCAGTTCGCGGTTCGAGTGATTTTGGGGGCTGTTCTAGATAGAACTAGAACTCGAGCTTTTTGCTAAAGCTCGATAGTTCTAGATACATTCGAGAACGGTTCTAGCAGCAAAAAGCAGGGCTTTTTACAGCTACAGTGTGCAGGAGCCATCGCTGGCAGCCTGCCAGAAGCTGGTAACCAAGATAAACATTGGGTATCCAAGCAAAGCGCTTTGGTTAGTAACCCGATGTTTATCCTAGTTACGTGCAGGAAGCCCACACTTCCCCGCTCAGCTCACTCCGCCCCCTCCTGCACGCGGCATGTACACATACATACACACACACACACACACACACACGTCCCCAGCCATGCAGTCCACGACACTGACGTCCTCCTGGCACTCTGCACACATGGTCCCTCTCGGCTTACCTGCGGTGATGAAGTCCCGACCTCAGCGCTGTCACTGTCCTCCATGGCCGCCGCTTGTCACATCACCTTCTCTTGCTTCCGACCCGAGACTGACTAGCGGTGACGTCATGGGCCTCTCGCGATACTTGGCTGTGAAGGCAGCGGTCATTGAACTCAGTGACAGGTGCTGTCGGCAGTAAAGGAGATCAGCGCAGGTAATGTACCTCGCTGACAGCAGCATTTGTCATCCCCTGCAGTGACCTGGGCTGACCCATTGATGTTAGCTCAGGTCACTGCACTGCTCTCCCAGCCAATGGGGAACATCCTGCTCTTCATTGACTGGGACAGTGTGGATCGTCATGGCAACCCCTTGGATTACACCAGACCTGGATTTGTTTTTCTCTCTAATAAATTGGTTAAAGAGGGAATGTATTGGGAAGTATTTTTTCAAATAAAAATGTGTTTGTCGTCTATTTTTTTTATTACTGACTGGGTTGGTGATGTCGGGTATCTGATAGACGCCTGACCTCACCAACCCCAGGGCTTGATGCCAGGTAACATTACACATCTGGTATTAACCCCATATATTACCCCGTTTGCCACCGCACCAGGGCGCGGGATGAGCTGGGGCGAAGCACCAGGATTGGCACATCTAATGGATGCGCCACTTCTGGGGCGGCTGCGGCCTGCTATTTTTAGGCTGGGGAGAGTCCAATAACCATGGACCTCCCTAGTCTGAGAATATCAGACCCCAGCTGTCTGCTTTACCTTGGCTGGTGATCCAATTTTGGGGGGACCCCTACGTGTTTTTTTTTTTTTTTATTATTTATTTAAAATAACAGCGTGGGGTGCCCTCAGTTTTGGATTACCAGCCAAGGTGAGGTTGCCAGCTGTGGTCTGCAGGCTGCAGCCATCTGCTTTACCCTAGCTGGCTACAAAAATAGGGGGAACCCTACGTCATTTTTTTTTTCATTTTTTTGGCTAAATACAAAGCTAAGCACCCCTAAGTGCCACATGAAAGGCACCAAAGGGTGCAAAATTACAAAATGCAGGAGAGTGGGACATTATGTGTCTTTCTGCCATTATAATGACAGAAAAGACTGATATGAAGTGCACAAGCACAGGAAAATCACCAGAGCGCTCTACGCTGTGAAAAGCAGTAGAAAATGGCACTGGAGTGAACATGTGACCGCTTCATGTAGCATGAAGCTATGGATCCTGGGTAAATTTATGCATTTACCCTCCTTCAGTTTTTTTGCAGTACACAAAAAAAACAGAAGGCACACGGATGACAAACAGATGACATACGGACCGTCTACGGAACGGAAACGGATGCCACACGGATGCACCCGTGAAAAAAAACGGACTGTTTTTTGCAGACCGCAAAAATGGATCGGTCGTGTTAATGTAGCCTTATTCTGATCTGCCGTTTATAAACAGCAGGCAGAAATAAGTGAATAACGCCCCCCAGCATAAGAAAATCTCCGGGGTTTCAGGGCTAGCTGAGACCCTGGAGATCATGATTCAGGACGGTTTTTCCGGCCCCCGATCACGTGATCACAGGTATACACCGTACACCGATGATCACGTTACAGTAAATGACAGCGTCGGTAAAAAATTATTTATCTTCCATCTGGCATGAAAAAACATGATAAATCTCCTACCCGGTCCCCTCCGGTCTCCCGGTGTCACCAAAGTGCCCCCCTGATGCCCTCCCAGAAATCCAAGATGGCCGCGCGCACAGCAGCGCGCCGGCCGCATTCACCCTACTCCTCTGATTTCTGTCGCATGTGCCATGACACATGCGACAGAAAACTCCTCCCCAGGCCCTGCCAGGTCACCCCCTATAACCCCACCGGTGTTCCCCGGTGTCCCACGGTACCTGTGCAGCGTTGATCCCCCCACGGCCCTCTCCTTCACAATAGTCGCTGCCGCATGCACAGAGCGGCTGTCAGCTCAGCTTCCTGTGTTCAGACACAGTGAGTGGTGGTTATGCATCTGTAAGCTAAATGGGTGGCACGGTGGCTCAGTGGTTAGCACTGCAGTCTTGCAGCGCTGAGGTCCTGGGTTCAATTCTCACCAAGGACACCATCTGCAAGGAGTTTGTATGTTCTGCCCGTGTTTGCGTGGGTTTCCTCCGGGTACTCCGGTTTCCTCCCACACTCCAAAGACATACAGCGCTATGGAATTAATAACGCTATATAAATGAATAAATTATTATTATTACTACTGCAATGCCCTGCTCATGAGGTAAGGAACATAATTGATCAGGAGAGCTATATACTACATTTCCAAATGGAGGGATTTGCTTTTATAGTTTCCCTGCTGAACGACTACCAAACATGAGAGTCCGTTATACGCCACAAGAAAACACATCTAAATAGCGAGCTCTGTTGTTAAGTATTCATTCAGCTGGATAACTGGACTTAAAGGGGTATTCCATCTCCAAGATCCTATCCCCAATATATAGTAGGTGGAATAGCAATAATATCAGCAAATACTAATATTTGGAAATGTAGAATAGTTCTCCTGATTAGGCATGCCCTCATGAGCAGGGCATTGCAGCTTTGGTAGCAACCATTACGACATGGACTCTGCTGCTGTGGACCCGGGGAGAGTGAGTGCAGATTCATTGCACCCACACTCCTCACATGAAGGGTCTGCACTCCTAGAAAATGGGGGATACGTTCCCTGAGTGTCTCCCCCCCCATATTCTAGACGGTCCAGAGTCGTCGTGGGACCCCTTTATTTTTTTTATTACAAGAAAGTGGTGAAAGAGGAAATGTTTTGGGGACTGTTTTTTCAAATAAATTTCTTTTGTCGATTTTTTTTTTGTTAGTGCTGACAGTTTATGATGTTGGGTATCTAATAGTTGCCATGACATCACAAACTGCTGGGCTTGATGTCAGGTGACCTTACAGCTAGTATCAACCCGATTTATTACCCCGTTTGCCACTGCACCAGGGCACGGGATGAGCTGGGGTGAAGCGCCAGGATTGGCGCATCTAGTGGATGCGCCACGTCTGGGGTGCCTGCGGCCTGCTATTTTTAGGCTGTGAAGGCCCAATAACTTTGGACCTTCCCACCCTGAGAATACCAGACCACAGCTGTCCGCTTTATCTTGGCTGGTGATCCAATTTGGGGGGGACCCTACTTTTTTTGTGTAATTATTAATATTTATAAAATAATTATAAAAAAAGAGCCTGGGGGGACCTCCACATTGGATCCCCAACCACGGTACAGCTGCCAGCTGTGGTTTTCAGGCTTCAGCCGTCTGCTTTACCCTAGCTGGCTATCAAAAATGGGGGGACCCAACGTCATTTTTTTTTTAACTATTTTTTAAATAGAAAAAAATTAATGGGCTTCCCTGTATTTTGATTGCCAACCAAGGTAACGGCAGGCAGATGGGGGTGGCAACCCATAGTTCTCTGCTTTATCTGCGCTGAGAATCAAAAATACCGCGGAGCGCTACGTCATTTTTTTTAAAGATTTATTTTTACAGCACTGTGATGTCCAGCAATCAAAATACAGGGAAGCCCATTTTGTTTTTAGTTATTTAAATAAATAATTAAAAAAAATATATATGGGCTCCCGCTGCATTTTTTGTATTGCTAGCTAAGGGTAATCCAAGCAGCTACTGGCTGCTAACCCCCACTGCTTGGTGTTACCTTCACTGGCAATGGAAAGTCCAGGGAAGCATTTTTTATTTTTTTTGCCAAAAAACTACACAAAAAGGACGTGAGCTTCGCCATATTTTTGTATGCTAGCCAGGTATAGCAGGCAGGTGCTGGAAGAGTTGGATACAGCGCCAGAAAATGGCGCTTCTATGAAAGTGCCATTTTCTGAGGCGGCTGCAGACTGTAATTCGCAGCAGTGGGGCCCAGAAAGCTCAGGCCAACCTGTGCTGCGGATTCCAATCCCCAGCTGCCTAGTTGTACCTGGCTGGACACAAAAATGGGGCGAAGCCCACGTCATTTGTTTTCTAATTATTTCATGAAATTCATGAAATAATAAAAAAAGGGCTTCCCTTTATTTTTGGTTCCCAGCCGGGTACAAATAGGCAGCTGGGGGTTGGGGGCAGCCGTACCTGCCTGCTGTACCTGGCTAGCATACAAAAATATGGCGAAGCCCACATAATTTTTTCAGGGGGCAAAAAACTTCTGCATACAGTCCTGGATGGAGTATGCTGAGCCTTGTAGTTCTGCAGCTGCTGTCTGTCTGTATGGAGAAGAGCAGACAGCAGCTGCAGAACTACAAGGCTCAGCATACTCCATCCAGGACTGAATTTTAATTGAGATTTTTTAAAATAAAAAATCCTCAATAATCCAGCGCTGATAAGAGGTTTGGTTATTAATATTTTATACTTTTTATTGCTATCCTTGTTGTAGACACAAATTTATTCAAAACAATTCACACAATAGAACAAGGAAAAAGAAAGAAGAATAAACCACATATGGTAGAAATAAAAATAAAAGTAAAAATAAAGAATAAGTAATTGATAGTGCAGCAAACAGATACCAGGTGTCTGGTTGCAGTACCCCGGCCGGTAGTAGAGCAATTATTAAATCTAGTATAGTATATTAAGTGATGCTTCAAGGCATATGATATTTAATGCCAATTGAAACTATCACTGCAATATGATTTTTCAGATACCTGGAGAGTTTTTTTCAATCCATAAGCAAAAAGGTTTTTAATAGAGGCTTAAATTATAAGCAGCAATTTCAGCGTTCCAAGTGCCTTTAAATGAATTTGAAGAAACTGCACTTCAGGATTGTAGTGAGGATGAGGTGCCCCAGCTCATCAAGTGTTCCAATAGGAGTTTACCTCATCCTCACTACAATCCTGAAGTGCAGTTTCTTCAAATTCATTTAAAGGCACTTGGAACGCTGAAATTGCTGCTTATAATTTAAGCCTCTATTAAAAACCTTTTTGCTTATGGATTGAAAAAAACTCTCCAGGTATCTGAAAAATCATATTGCAGTGATAGTTTCAATTGGCATTAAATATCATATGCCTTGAAGCATTACTTAATATACTATACTAGATTTAATAATTGCTCTACTACCGGCCGGGGTACTGCAACCAGACACCTGGTATCTCTTTGCTGCACTATCAATTACTTATTCTTTAGTTTTACTTTTATTTTTATTTCTACCATATGTGGTTTATTCTTCTTTCTTTTTCCTTGTTCTATTGTGTGAATTGTTTTGAATAAATTTGTGTCTAAAACAAGGATAGCAATAAAAAGTATAAAATATTAATAAAAAAACCTCTTATCAGCGCTGGTTTATTGGGGATTTTTTATTTTAAAAAATCTCAATTAAAATACATTTCTGATTCCAGGCAAATTAAAGGGGATTTTTTGCCTACAAACCTAGCTGCAGATTTAATGGTTATTGGGGTCAAGCGCTAACAATTGTCTGTAGACTACTTGGTATATCCATCCAGGACTGTATGCAGAAGTTTTTTGCCCACCAAAAAAATGACGTGGGCTTCGCCATATTTTTGTATGCTAGCCAGGTACAGCAGGCAGCCACGGGCTGCCTCCAACCCCCAGTTGCCTATTTGTACCCGGCTGGGAACCAAAAATATAGGGAAGCCTGTTTTTTTTAATTATTTCACTTATTTCATGAAATAATTAAAAAACAAATGACGTGGGCTTTGCCCCATTTTTGTGTCCAGCCAGGTACAACTAGGCAGCTGGGGATTGGAATTCGCAGCATAGGTTAGCCCGAGGTTTCTGGGCGCCTCTGCTGCGAATTTCAGTCCGCAGCCGCCCCACAAAATGGCGCTCTCATAGAAGCGCCATCATCTGGCGCTGTATCCAACTCTTCCAACAGCCCTGGAGCCGGGTGGCTTGTTGGGTAATCATGAGTTAATACTGGCTTTGTTTTACTAGCCAGTATTAAGCCAGAGATTCTTAGGCTATGTCCGCACGTTGCTTTTTACCTGCTTTTTTGCTGCTTTTTCAACTGCAGCGTTTAATGCCAAAATGGTTGTGTTCTGCTTTTCAAGCAAAGTCTATGGGAATTTGGGTTTCTTGTCCGCACTATGCAGTTCAAACTGCAGCCTTTTTGTTGCAGAACTTTGGTCAAAAACTCAGCTTTGCAGTGCAAAACCCAAATGGCAAAAACAATTGACATGTCAGTTGTTTTTGCCATTTGGGTTTTGCACTGCAAAGCTGAGTTTTTGACCAAAGTTCTGCAACAAAAAGGCTGCAGTTTGAACTGCATAGTGCGGACAAGAAACCCAAATTCCCATAGACTTTGCTTGAAAAGCAGAACACAACCATTTTGGCATTAAACGCTGCAGTTGAAAAAGCAGCAAAAAAGCAGGTAAAAAGCAGGTAAAAAGCAACGTGCGGACATAGCCTTAATGTCAGGCACGTTTGACCCGGCCATTAAGAATCTCCACTAAAGGGTTAAAAAAAAGACACCACACAGAGAAAAAATACTTTAATAGAAATAAATACACAGACACATTAGAGACTCCATCTTTATTACCCCCTGTCAGTCCTCCACGATCCATGGTCTTCTGTCTTTCTCGTTCAACAAATGCAGCTCTGCTACATCACTGCTGCATGGGGGAAGACGCTGCTGCTCCCCGTGCAGCCTTCACTCCGTGAGAGATCAGTGCTGCTGACTGTCAGCGGTAACGCTGACAGACGCGTTACCATAGCAACGGTGCTCCCGGAGCCGCGGTTAGCGGTGACGTCACCGCTAACTGCGTTGCTATGGCAACGGTGATCTCCGTTAATGACCGGCTGTGTCAGCCAGTCCCTAACGGAACGGGGAGTCGACCGTGTGCTAGAGCATGTCGCCGGTACACGGCGATACACAAATGTGCACCGTGTACCGGAGAGATGCACTCGCAGGTCCTACATGACGCGTCATAGTCATGTGACCAGTCTGTAGCCAATGAGATAACAGGCACGTGACTGGTCACATGGCTATTTTGACGTCACGATAGGTCCTGCATCACTGCTGGCAGTGCTGGTCACCGGGAGGATTCAGCGATCATCGGATGGAATAGTGGCAGGAGACAGAGTGCAGGAGGGATCGCGGGGACCGGTAAGTGTTATGGCAATGTTTATTAACTGTTTGTGTACATTTATCATGCATTTTTATGTGTTTGTGATTGCCTCCCATTATATCCTATAGGTTCGAGTTTGGTTCGTCGAATGTTCGACGAACCGAACTCGAACGAGACCTCCGTTCGACGAACCGAACTCGAGCCGAACCACGACCGGTTCGCTCATCTCTAGTTGGGAGGTCTCAAGATTAGACAGAGTAGAATGAGGTTCAAGTGTGAAAAGATGTGGCCTTGGTGTTAGGGGTACTTTACACGCTGCAACATCGCTGTCGATATATCGTTGAGGTCACGTCGTTAGTGACGCACATCCAGCACCGGTAGCGACATCGCAGCGTGTAACATAAATGAGCAATGATCAACGAGCGCAAAAACGTGCAAAATCGTTGCTCGTTGACACGTCGTTCATTTCCATAATATCGGTGCTGCTGCAGGTACGATGTTGTTTGCCGTTCCTGCGGCAGCACACATCGCTATGTGGGACTCTGCTGAAACGACAAACTTCTCCTTACCTCCGTCCACTAGAAAAGGAGGAAGGAAGGAGGTGGGCGGCATGTTCCAGCCGCTCATCTCCTCCCCTCCTTTTCTATTGGTCGGCGGTTCAGTGACACTGCTGTGACGTCGCTGTGACGCTGAACAAACCGCCCCCTTAGAAAGGAGGTGGTTCGCTGGTCACAGCGACGTTGCAGAGCAGGTATGTGCGTGTGATGCTGCCATAGCGATAATGTTCGCTACGGCAGCGATCACCACATATCGGCCGTGCGACGGGGTGGGTGCTATCGTGCTTGACATCGACATCGCAGCGTGTAAAGCCCGCCTTAGAGCCAATCAGGGAACCCTTAGGTATCCTCGAGAAGTCCAGAGCCTATTGCACATCCCGGAGAGCTTAGAGAGCTGCCACGGCCCAGAATTGGACAAAGGTGAACGAAGTCAGGGGGAAGGAGACACAACCCCTGAGCTGGAGGACAAGATCCAAGATTTTGGAGGGGGACAAGTCAAGAGGTAGTACCCCACACTTAGCAGAAAGAAGCAAAGGAAGGCCTTGTCTATCATAACAGTGTGAAAAAGAAAGTGAGTTTTCTGGTTGGCTAAGTGATCTCTGATGTTGTGCGTGTTTCTGACTGTCTACAATGTGGACTGCCAGCAGGGGGATGGACACCGGCCTTAAGAAACCAGTAAGTGTTGTGTACCCAACACGATGTCCCATAAGCACCCATGAGTAGCGAAGATGTACGGTGCCCGAGTGGCCCCTGGCTAGCACCTTCCTTCACACTTCCTGTGTAAACAGGATGTGCTGCCGGGAATAATGACAGCCTATGTGCCTACAGCAGTTTAATATGTATTGCTCTGTGTGTATTATTAGTGCAATCAGCCTTTCTAAACAGGATATTAAATGACAGCTGATCGGCTTCTTTATAGCTAATCATCATGTCTTTAAGACTGCTTGCTGGCCAGTGTAAAGGAGCCATGAGCCAAAAAAATGCAGGAATAGAATAACCACTTCATATAAACTACCAACTATATTGTTATCAAAACATCAATATATTTCCCTTTTTCTGTCTTCCCCTTGTGCTACTCGTATACTATAACATTTCTTTTTACTATGCCAGTGATATGGCTAAAATATCAAAATGGTATTTTCATTACTTATAAAATTCTTAAAAAAAACCATCAAATATAAGTAAAACATGATATCTTATATTGATTTGAGCCTGCAACAGATGTGTGAGCACTGGTGAAACAATTGATAATTGTTATAATCCCAAACTCAAATCTCTCGATTACAGTACTATTGCAGTAGTATTAGCGGAGCTCACTTTTTATTTTGAAATCTCATAGAAATTATGGCAGAGCTTCAAGATGAGCATCATTGGTTTAGAAAGTGTGATTAGATTTTCTAACAGGAAACAAATGTTCCCTGAATAATATGTTCCAGGAATATAGCTATAAAATCCATCCATGAGTACAGTATAATGTTGCGTTAATTCTGATAAATCTTTCTGCAAGAATCTGATGCTACCTCATCTTCTATACACTGTCACATATACTATTATAAAGGATGTGTGAAGTTTAGTTAGACAGATGACACGGACACTTGGACAAGCAATACAATTAACGCTTTCTTTACCTGATATTGATATGTAACTGAACAGTCTCTAGATCATTAACAGCGAATGTGACAATAATCCATGTAGACTTTTTAGTTTTTGCTTCTTATGAGATGTCCATATCTGAATACAGAGAAAAAACTGGTGCTCTGTCTCTCCTGCCTCCCTCTGCAGTTACCTTCACTGTACACAAAGTGCCCTTTTACTTTATACATGTCATGATCTGTGAGAGGATCACTAGGTACAGGGGAGCGTAAACTGCCCCTCAGGCTAGGGGAACCCTGGCTGACCCTGATCCCAAAGATACGTCTGAAGGTGACAATGTTTGGGCTGCCTTCCTAACCCTAGCTCCTGATCTAACCTTGGTCAAGTGGCCCTCCACCCAGGAGAAGGCCGGGACAGGAGTGATTAACCCCACACAAATAAACAGACGGGGGGAAACCAAAACTAAAAGTAACAGTAATCACTCACAGAGGTGTAGACAATATGTGATCAGGAGGAAACTAAAAGGACATGAGAAAAATAATCAGACAACCAGAGTATTTCCACAACACACCAAACAGCACACAGAAGTCCACTAGCAACTGGGTATCAAAACACAAGGACCAAGATTGCAAAAGCTATAATCGGCATGGGAGTAGAAGCACCACCATCTTAAAAAGGGTGGAGGCAACTGTGATAGGTCTCCTGCAACATGTGACTCCAGCAGCAATACACAGGCTATCAGAAATTAACTTCTGCAAGCCTGATTACTAACAAGAGCATAGCTGGTCAACGTCCAAGCCTTTCTGTGCAACTCAAAAGCAGCATCATGTGAAGTGTCTGACTTTTCTGTATGAACAGCGTCAGAAGTAGTCCTCACACTCAGCGAGTTTTGAACCAGACACCATGTGACAATACAGTCGGGCGTCTCTTTCTCTGGCTTCACCTAGAATCGACTCTACTGGTTGAACTGAGTTATTGAAGATGCTCAATTTTGGATTAAGAGGTCACATTCTGCTTCTCTAGGGGTCCACATTATCTCTCATGTAAGACACTTGAAGAAAAGTGCCGTGTGACGTCGCTGTGACGCTGCACGACCCGCCCCAGAGCGACGTCGCAGGGCAGGTGAGTGCATGTGAAGCTGCCGTAGCGATATTTGCTACGGCAGCTATCACCATGATATCGCAGCTGCGACGGGGGTGGGGACTATCGCGCTCGGCATCGCAGCATCGGCTTGCGATGTCGTAGTGTGCAAAGGGCCCCTTAGAGTCACTATTTGATGTGGAGTAGTCTCTTTTGAGGTGAAAACGGGATGTACCCTGTACTAACAACACTATCCTTTGAGGAGCAACAACTAACATAAGACTAGCCGCAAGACTAACCGTTTGTTACCTCTGCTTCAGTCAATGGAGTTTTTATTATAATTATTAATTTTTGTCATAACACACTGGACCACCTGCAACTAATTTGTTATTGATTTTCGACAAAGTTGGAGGATATCACATGTTGAAAAAGTGATTTATATTATACACCATGTTATGTTATTTAATTTATTCTACAAACGACCCCTGAGGAACCTCCCGCTGGGAGGGGAAACGCGTCAGGTCAGTTAGGGGTACATGGGTTGTTAGATGAGCGACCCTATGGTTTATGGTGTAATAAGCAGCTATGACATCTATCAATACCCTTTTTAATATCTGAGGATATAGACTTTGGATGTCCCTTAGATCCTTGACAACAGGACTATTGACTACCGGACGGATTAGGGGTTGTCCTGACTGCTATATTCACATTTTCGGGGGAACTATCCCTTTTCTCTGTTAGAGGTCCCCCTTAATAGACATATCCAATGACTGATATTTGCCTTCTCTAGAGTCACTAACTTGAGGGGTAATGCTGATAATATATCTCAATCATATGTGATATCTTCTTGGAAGGGGGTTTCATATTGTCTTTTGTATCTACAGCACATATATCTGCGTGTAGAAATTGTTTTTGAAGTGTTCTATAAGCTTTGTCTTACTTTCAATGATATAGAATAAATTTATATTTTAGGAGTTGTCTTGTCTGTGAAAAGTAAATTAAATAAATCTAAACAAACCTCTTTAAAAAAAAAATCTATATTTTTCTTAAGTATGCATAAAAATTAAGAATTAGTACAAAAAATAAAAACAGAAAACCAAGACTCAATGTACCAGTACATCAAAGATAAAATATAGATAAAGGTCAACATAGCTCTAAGACATCATCTAAAACAATAAAGTACTAATTTCCATATAACAGTAACAAGTTTCATCCAAAAAAGAAAGAAAATCAAAATTTAAAGTCCTTTTATTAAACCCCGATAAGCCCTTCTTTCATGCAAAAGCTAGCACCCTAACATAAGCAATATGGCACCCCTGTTCAACATGGCCTCACCCTAGTGGGAGACCCTAGTAGGTCATCTATGTAATAATATGAATGCCCAAATGACCAAGTGTCAGTTATACCCCAAAGATAAATAAATAGAAACCAAATATAACTTCCCCTCAAACATAAAAGTGCATGAAATCTTAGATTTATGTAGTGACTGATTGTTTCGATGTGTTTCCCCTCGTGGTTCTGAGGTTCATCAGGGGACTTGTCCAAAGAAGGAAAACTGGAAGGTGCTGACAATGAATGCTATGTCCATCCCGAGGCCACCAAGTAAATAAATGGAATGTAGTGTCTCATTCATCCACTCAGCAGCCATGGGAGCAGCATGAACTATTATTTTTTGAGGGAACTTATTTATGATTTCTATTAATTTATCTTTGCATCTAGCCATTTGACACTTGGTCATTTAGGCATTTGTGCTGTTATGTAGATGCAATTCTAGGGTCTTATGCTAGGGTCAGTCACACAGAAAGCAGGGACGTCAGATCGCCTTTGTTAGAGTTCCAACCTCCACAGTCAGGAGGGCTTGTCAAGGCTTAAAAGGTCAGTTTACAATTCTTTTTCTTGTCCCTTCTGTAGATTAAATCTATTGTTACTATTATGGCAATTGATATTGTTTTTTTGGCAGTGCCATTGAGCTATGTTGACTCTCATCTATGTCTTATCTTTGATGTACTTGAGTCCTGATTTGTTACCTTTTTTTATCTTTTGTGCTAATTCTTCTTTGTTATGGGTGCTTAATTAAAAGATATATTTTTAGTGGGTTTTTATTACATTTAGTTGGTTTGTACCTTGGCCACTGTCACTGTATACAGTATACGTAAACATCCCGCCCACCTTCTTCCTTCCGCTTTGCCGGCCGGGACGCAGGTAGGAGATGTTCCTCGCTCCTGCGGCCTCACACACAGCGATGTGTGCTGCCGCAGGAACGAGGAACAACATCGTAACATCGGTCTTTCCCAAATCATGGAAATGACGAACGCTACACCGATGATACCATTACGATGCTTTTGTGCTCGTTAATCGTATCAAAAATGCTTTACACACTACGATGTCGAGAGCGACGCCGGATGTGCGTCATTTTCGATTTGACCCCACCGACATCGCACCTGCGATGTCGTAGTGTGGAAAGGGCCCCTAAGGGTATGATACAGCGGGTTGCCTCAAAAGCATACAATCATCACATGTTCATTTCATGGTCTGGCGATTTCCAAAGTCAACAATGCGGTAGTTAATAGCCAATTAGGGAACATTAATCATTTCAATGAGATCTCCGTATACATCCCTCCTAGCAGCCGTGATATTGGCTTGCTCCCTTGTAATCGGACCCCTTCCAATGGCTAAAGTGATGCTCATTTATTTATAGATTTATTTGATTTACACCAGTATTCTCTACAGGCGTACACAAAGTAAAAAGAAAGTTAGTCTAGCACTATCACCCAAAGCCTTACCTAGCCACACTCATTACTCTATTCAGGACACCTGTCACTGGTTTACTGGCGGTGCTCAGCCCATAAATGAGGAAACTTCATAAACATCCACATTAGAAGAAAAGAATTGGACGGCACTCACCAGAATTAAAATTGACTCTTTAATCTTTATTCCATCCTCAGTGAGGAACTGTTAAAGCACTAGTACACGCACAAAACAACCGCCGTCATCCATTCACTCCCCGCACTCCCTTCCTGTTTTATCCTGTGTCTTTGGATGGAATAAAGAATCAATTTTAATTGTTGTGAGTGCCACATAATTTTTTTTCTTATAATGTGGATTTCTGCAGGCTTACACACTTAGCTCTATTCAGTTTAAGCCTAGACTGGATATCCTTTCCATCCACCCTTACCCTTCCATTTCACATATACACACACAGAAGAGTCACATCAAATCCAAAAATTGTAGAATGTTCGATAAAATATTTCTATGGTCAAATATCAACATATTACCATGTAATTTGGAGGAACATATATGGAATCTTGATACCTAAAGCAAAGTCTATGAAAAATGTTGCAGATATTTTTTACTTCCTACACATTTTCTTGACTTCTGTATCAAGCTGCTGAGTGTACACAAGATATAGAATACATTGCAGTCTTATGGGGCCAGACCTGGTATTAGACAAAGTGTGGCCATGGGCAAAATTAAAAGTGCCCCAAATATTTTAGGTTCCAATTCAATAAGACTGACATTCTTTTAGCCAATCATGATGAGGGCATTGTTTCGACTTTTCAAAGTTTTTTACAACAGAATTCTGGAGCCAAATTTTGATGAATTGGGGCCATAAAGTGCATTTATATTCTGAATGCTGCATACAAACTACACACATAAAAACTCTCCATGTTCTACACTGCATGTTAGAAGAAAAACACTTCATGATGTCACCAAGGGAATTAAATGATCAGACCAGTTTTTGGGTTATAAAGGCAGGTGGCCACAGACTGATAGGGCCATAAGGCTGATAGGGTCTTTCTGTGGGTTCCTTTTGGGGATTGGGCCCTTGTCTGATTTTTGCACATTTTTTCATCGCTGAAGCCCTGCAAAACGATTGCTCTTTTGTTTGTTGCTAGTGTCCACATGCAATTCTCAAATTATATTATTTCACTTAAAAAAAATGTTACTCTTCAAATCCAGAATTAAAAAATGTTTTTTTCCTACTGTGTAAGAGAGCTGTCAAATGCTTTGAATGCAGAATACAGCAATGTAGAGGACATATCAAGCATTTCTGTTAATTATTAACAGTAGTGATTCTCCAAAGCTTGAGTCATTCATTGGCAGCTTTCCAGGTAGAGAATAAGACACACTAATAATAGTATACCGGCTTCATAAAAATACCACTATGTGTTTTTCCTACACTGCAAAAAAATGATGTTTATTTAGAAACAATATAAGTGACCTTAGTTTTTCAATTTCCTGGAATACAGAAGGTCAATCTTGCTGTGTTAACCACATATAATGGGCACAGACAGAAATATACAAATTGGTTATAGAGCTGTGAATCCTAAATCAAATGTGATGCCCTGGCCTATCAGGTCGTCACAGGGTATTGTACAATCTGCCCTCCTGTAAAATATCCACCTCCTCCTTGGTTACGGGTCCCTGACCATTGGTGTTGCCAAGAACAAGCTAATCAAAATCCTAGGAACACCCTGCACCACAACCACCAGACACACCAGTGAATGGCCTGAGTGGAATAGGGTCGCTCACTTGGGGGGTTGGTTTAAGGGGAGGTCAGGAGTGTCAGGAGCAGAACAGTGTAGTGTTGGAGGTGAAAGTGAGAGAAGGTGAGGAGCTGAACTCCTTGGAACTACTAGGTGGCAAACGTCAGTCTGGACCTGGTAGGAGCTGGACCCCGGTCGCAGGGGATCGTGACAAGGGGCAAGGACTGTCAAGGAGGACAGCCGGAGGCCTTGTGTCATCACCGGGCAGGGGCCAGGGCACATGGACCCTAGGTCAGGAAGGAGCTTCAGGTGTCCTGGCAATTTACCCGACGAGGACGGAGCCTTCATGATCCGTTCTCCACCCGCTCCAAAATCAGGGTACTAGCGCAACGAGGGGGATAGGATTTTCCACTCACACGGTCCAGAAAATCCCAAGCATGAACCCTGGAGCAAGCTCACCCAGTTAGCCATACCGGTGAGCGGGACCCGATTAGTTTCACACTAAAGGGACCAACTAGCAGACGAGGTGCCAAGGCAAAGGTCACAGGCTAACAGGCAACACCAACGGGCACGGGATCCCAGCGGCAGCGGTGTCCAGAACTTTAGTTTACCACAGTTGTCGGTGTCAGCGTTATTGGACTGAGTGAGTACACAGGGGACCCTTACCATCCCAATGGCACCTCCCTGTCGCCCTCATCGAGTCCCGGGGCATCCCCCGTACCCGTGGAAGGTTAAACACCTGGCTGCCCACACCATCGCCACCGGGTACTCCCAACTGCAGCAGTGGTACTCCACCGTACCATACACCACGAGTGGTGTTACGAACTTCAAACACAACACCCCGTGTAAATATTGCCCCTTTATTCCGAGTGGCCGCGCGACCCCGACCCCTGGGTCGGGAGATCCCTCGAGCCACCGCGGATCCGGATCCGAGCAGCCCGGCTGCTGACGCGGGGGCGGCACACATACATTTCATTTTTTATGCAATTGTATTAAAATAGAGCAAACTCCAAAATATTCAGCAGCATTATCTTTTTCATAAATGAAATGCTAACTTTTATGTTCATTAAAGTAGAATGTAAAAATAACCTCATGAAGAATACACAAAAATGCAAAAAAGTTAGGGCATCAGGGATGCAAACAGTGAAAAATGTCAATATTCCTTTGATCTGTGTAGTAAAAACTGTCTTGGTCTTTAGAGGATTAGGCTGGATTCACATAGAATTTGGCCCTACGTTCAGTGGCTCCTTCGGCGTTTACATTTAAGCTCCCATGCAATGTGTTTCAGGCTTATGTAGCTGAAGCAGAGGCAATGGTACCACCACTAGGAAGAGTTCAATTACTGTACAGAAGGCGAGGGTGCAGAAACAAGGGAACCGCTTTATTAATGGACAAGGAATATATTTGTATATTTACAGTGGAGTATAGTTTGACAACAGTATGGTTAACAAACACTGCAGTTTCTAGCTGGGCCACACCAACTCTGTGTTGTTCCAACTGTTACAAATATCCATACAACAGTAAACTTTGCAAGGAGAATTTACTTAAAACTACACTACAGTTACAACCTAATTGGCCTCTGCAAAATGGGCTGCCCAGCTACGGAGCTCTAACTACTGACTCCTACACTAAAATTATTGGCTGTGCACACCGGAAAAGAACTCACATTGAGGGGGAACAAGTCCACTTCCGGGAGCTTGATGCCATGATGTTCAGATGGCCTGTCAGTGCGCACTTTCCTTCCAGGAACTTCTCTTCTTTCACAGACACATTGTTCTTTGACTCTTCTGGACTCCGTCTCTTCTTGTCTACAGGATCAATGACCTCAGGAGCTTCCCAGTTTGGTACTGGCTCGATGGCTACCAGGGCTCTGCCACAGTCCGGCTTGCAGTTTCTCTCTTGCAGCTCAGCACAGTACTTCTCTCCCAACCGCTTTTCTCAGATACTTTTCAGGCGGTCTCCTCCGTCACTCTCTCAGGTGACCTGACTTTGTCAGAACCTACCCTAAGCTCTTCTTCACGCTCTTTCTCTACTTACCACACTTTTTGGGCAGGGTTAGTTCAACTACACAGTACAGAGGGAAGTGCTGTCTCTGATGGCTAATGCACAAAAGGCGGAGGAGCACCCTCTCTTAGTCACAGTGTGATTACTTGTTTGTAGAGGCGACAGCCCTCCATGGCGATGAGGCTATTGAATGTAATGATGTAGATGGAGTTGCAATGTATCATGCATAGATTCCATCACTATTTGAGGCTGACAGTAAGATGTAGTGGACTATGGGGTAAACTGATGAAATGATGCATGGCAGAGCCCACTTCATCATTATAGTCAAAGCTCCCTTAGGCGCATATGCCCGAATCTCATTTTACAGTGGTTTTAATGTAAAGGAGTCACTGAAGTTAGGGTGGAGCCAAGAATTTAGTAACCTCACAAATAAAGATAGTGTCAGAAAACCAATAGTTTGTCTAAATCACAAAAAAGGCAGATTATTTATGATCCAAATTCTCCAGCTGCAAGGGGTTAAGTATTTCACATAAACATTAAATAATTGAATAATTGTGTTGCTATAAGTTGTATATCACATGGGATTTTAAAAACAATTAGCAAGAAATCTCTAATATGTGGCCTATATGATGGACTGTCCTCATAGTAAGGTATAAAATGAGGCTGCAATTTTCAATTACTTGCTTGCTAGAGAAGCCTCAACTTTGGAGAACACATCTTGTGCACAACGACCGGGCACAGAAGGAAAGGGACTCGGCAAGACAGTGTTTTCTGGATATTATATTGCATTTCCTTCAGACTCTTAATTTTCTTGACTTGGCTCTAAGCTTTGTCAGTGCAAGCAAATGATTACAAGTTTGTTGCTTAAAGGGAACCAATCATCAGGATTTTCGTATATAACCTAAAGCCAGTGCTATACTGGCACTATCAGGCTGACTCTATACATTCCTTTAGTGGTCAGCTCGGATGTTTAGGTTTTGAAATCTAAGAAAGTAAAGTTTAGAAAATAGGCAGCTTCTTGAGTGACAGCAGCTGAGGATCAGATAATATCTGAGGGGTATTCATAGTTATCACCTCCCCCTGTTAGAATTAGCATAAGTATTATACAATCAACCTACAATCAACAAGCCCAAGACTTGTCTCCTTTAACTAATGTGCCCCATCCTTGTCCCCATCCTGTAGTAATGTGCACCATCCAGTAGTAGTAATGCGCCCAACCTTGTTCCTTTTAACTAATGTGCCCCACTTTTGTCTCCATCCTGTAGTAATCGGCCCATCCTTATCCCTTTTTACTAATATGCAAATGCAGGTCCTCTTCTTGTAGTAATGTCTCCTTTTCTGATCCTCTTCTTGTTGCAATGTCCCATCCTGGTCCCCTATTGCGCCATTCTACACACACACACACACACACACACACACACACACACTAGCAATGTCCCATCCTGGTCCCCTATTGGGCCATTCTACACACAGACACACATACACACACACACACACACACACACTCTTCTTACCTGTCCTCTGTTCCCTTGGCATTCTCTACCCTGCTTCTTGCGGTCCGCAAGCATGAACCCTCCTTGACAATTGCGGCCGCTATCAGTGCTTCACATAAAATTCAGATTAACGTTTTACCGGCGCTGCGCAGAGTCAACGGTTGTGATCGTTACGGGGGCCCGTGCCTGAGGGCTGCAAGAAGCAGCCTGAGGGGCAGCATGCGGCATGCGGACCGCATGTTTGAGACCTCTGATTTACTGCCTGTTTAGACATGCCGACAATCAAGAAATGAGTGTTCCAATGAATGTATTGGCCAGAGTAAATCTAATATATAAAGCTAAGTGTATGTGTGTGTGACTCAGGGAACCTCATAGACTATGTTTTGATGGGGAAATTTAACCCCGCGCTTTACAGTTACTCTCCAAAAAACCTGCCTCCATTAAAGTCAATGGAGCTGCGAGCTATTAGGTTATTAATAGGAGCTGTGATTCGTTGTTATAGGAACAAAATAAATTGTTAGTATAAGAAGCTTATGTTTGAGGTAATACAGTCATATGAAAAAGTTTGGGCACCCCTATTAATGTTAACCTTTTTTCTTTATAACTATTTGGGTTTTTGCAACAGCTATTTCAGTTTCATATATCTAATAACTGATGGACTCAGTAATATTTCTGGATTGAAGTGAGGTTTATTGTACTAACAGAAAATGTGCATTAAAACAAAATTTGACCGGTGCAAAAGTATGGGCACCTTATCAATTTCTTGATTTGAACACTCCTAACTACTTTTTACTGACTTACGAAAGCACTAAATTGGTTTTGTAACCTCATTGAGCTTTGAACTTCATAGGCAGGTGTATCCAATCATGAGAAAAGGTATTTAAGGTGGCCACTTGCAAGTTGTTCTCCTATTTTGAATCTCCTATGAAGAGTGGCATCATGGGCTCCTCAAAACAACTCTCAAATGATCTGAAAACAAAGATTATTCAACATAGTTGTTCAGGGGAAGTATACAAAAAGTTGTCTCAGAGATTTAAACTGTCAGTTTCCACTGTGAGGAACATAGTAAGGAAATGGAAGAACACAGGTACAGTTCTTGTTAAGCCCAGAAGTGGCAGGCCAAGAAAAATATCAGAAAGGCAGAGAAGAAGAATGGTGAGAACAGTCAAGGACAATCCACAGACCACCTCCAAAGACCTGCAGCTTCATCTTGCTGCAGATGGTGTCAATGTGCATCGGTCAACAATACAGCGCACGTTGCACAAGGAGAAGCTGTATGGGAGAGTGATGCAAAATAAGCCGTTTCTGCAAGCACGCCACAAACAGAGTCGCCTGAGGTATGCAAAAGCACATTTGGACAAGACAGTTACATTTTGGAAGAAGGTCCTGTGGACTGATGAAACAAAGATTGAGTTGTTTGGTCATACAAAAAGGTGTTATGCATGGAGGCAAAAAAACATGGCATTCCAAGAAAAGCACTTGCTACCAACAGTAAAATTTGTTGGCGGTTCCATCATGCTTTGGGGCTGTGTGGCCAATGCCGGCATCGGGAATCTTGTTAAACTTGAGGGTCGCATGGATTCAACTCAGTATCAGCAGATTCTTGACAATAATGTGCAAGAATCAGTGACGAAGTTGAAGTTACGCAGGGGATGGATATTTCAGCAAGATAATGATCCAAAACACCGCTCCAAATCTACTCAGGCATTCATGCAGAGGAACGATTACAATGTTCTGGAATGGCCATTCCAGTCCCCAGACCTGAATATCATTGAAAATCTGTGGGATGATTTGAAGCGTGCTGTCCATACTCGGCTACCATCAAACTTAACTGAACTGGAATTGTTTTGTAAACAGGAATGGTCAAATATACCTTCATCCAGGAACTCATTAAAAGCTACAGGAAGCGACTAGAGGCTGTTATTTTTGCAAAAGGAGGACCTACAAAATATTAATGTCACTTTTATGTTGAGGTGCCCATACTTTTGCACCAGTCAAATTTTGTTTTAATGCAGATTGTACATTTTCTGCTAGTACAATAAACCTCATTTCAATCCAGAAATATTACTCAGTCCATCAGTTATTAGATATATGAAACGGAAATAGCTGTTGCAAAACCCCAAATTGTTATAAAGAAAAAAGGTTAACATTAATAGGGGTGCCCAAACTTTTTCATATGACTGTAAGTTGTTGGTGGGGAGACGGATAGAGAAACAGAAAGAGACAGACATAGGCACAGACCGAGTAAGAGGCAGAAAGGGAAAGAGACTGAAAGACAGAGACAGAAAGGGAAAGAGACAGAGAGAGAGAGACAGACAGAGAGAGATACAGAGAGAGAGGGGAGCCAGCATGATCTGAAAATGGCATGCATCATATAAAAAGTGCAAATTCACAGATTTATTCCAACTGTACTGTAATATAAATGAGATTTTTAGCAAATAATTAATCAATTCTTTGAGCCACCCCTGCCAACGTCACGGCAAATCTCAATAGGGGGGTCCTACTCTATATTCTGTATTTCATGTGCCATGCAGCCTCCTAGATAAAGTTAAAAGCAGAACCATAATGGAGCACACATACCTGTAACCTGTATATATAACCGCTTCTATGTTGCAAAAGAGGCAATTGTGGATAGGGGCCAGCCCAGGTCCCAGCATGTGGAGCAAGCTCTACACATACCAGGACTATATCAGAACTGACCCTCCCAGTGCCAGACAGCAACCATTGATAAAGGCGGACCAGATTCAAGTATGGTGCTTAATTAGCAATGCCTGTGGAAAGGGTGAGGCAACTGAATGTGTACAGCTACCAACAGGAGGAATATATTGCAAACCAAGATCAGGCGTGCATAGCATGGTGGTGACCAGCCACCAGACATTTGTAGCATAACTACAACCAAACAGAGAGAGAGGGGAGCCAGCACGATCTGAAAATGGCATGCATCATATAAAAAGTGCAAATTCACAGATTTATTCCAACTGTACTGTAATATAAATGAGATTTTTAGCAAATAATTGATCAATTCTTTGAGCCACCCCTACCAACGTCACGGCAAATCTCAATAGGGGGGTCCTACTCTATATTCTGTATTTCATGTGCCATGCGGTCTCCTAGATAAAGTTAAAAGCAGAACCATAATGGAGCACACATACCTGTAACCTGTATATATAACCGCTTCTATGTTGCAAAAGAGGCAATTGTGGATAGGGGCCAGCCCAGGTCCCAGCATGTGGAGCAAGCTCTACACATACCAGGACTATCTCAGAACTGACCCTCCCAGTGCCAGACAGCAACCATTGATAAAGGCGGACCAGATTCAAGTATGGTGCTTAATTAGCAATGCTGTGGAAAGGGTGAGGCAACTGAATGTGTACAGCTACCAACAGGAGGAATATATTGCAAACCAAGATCAGGCGTGCATAGCATGGTGGTGACCAGCCACCAGACATTTGTAGCATAACTACAACAAAACAGAGAGAGAGGGGAGCCAGCACGATCTGAAAATGGCATGCATCATATAAAAAGTGCAAATTCACAGATTTATTCCAACTGTACTGTAATATAAATGAGATTTTTAGCAAATAATTGATCAATTCTTTGAGCCACCCCTACCAACGTCACGGCAAATCTCAATAGGGGGGTCCTACTCTATATTCTGTATTTCATGTGCCATGCGGTCTCCTAGATAAAGTTAAAAGCAGAACCATAATGGAGCACACATACCTGTAACCTGTATATATAACCGCTTCTATGTTGCAAAAGAGGCAATTGTGGATAGGGGCCAGCCCAGGTCCCAGCATGTGGAGCAAGCTCTACACATACCAGGACTATATCAGAACTGACCCTCCCAGTGCCAGACAGCAACCATTGATAAAGGCGGACCAGATCCAAGTATGGTGCTTAATTAGCAATGCCTGTGGAAATGGTGAGGCAACTGAATGTGTACAGCTACCAACAGGAGGAATATATTGCAAACCAAGATCAGGCGTGCATAGCATGGTGGTGACCAGCCACCAGACATTTGTAGCATAACTACAACCAAACAGAGAGAGAGGGGAGCCAGCACGATCTGAAAATGGCATGTATCATATAAAAAGTGCAAATTCACAGATTTATTCCAACTGTACTGTAATATAAATGAGATTTTTAGCAAATAATTGATCAATTCTTTGAGCCACCCCTGCCAACGTCACGGCAAATCTCAATAGGGGGGTCCTACTCTATATTCTGTATTTCATGTGCCATGCGGCCTCCTAGATAAAGTTAAAAGCAGAACCATAATGGAGCACACATACCTGTAACCTGTATATATAACCGCTTCTATGTTGCAAAAGAGGCAATTGTGGATAGGGAGAGAGAGAGATACAGACAGAGGCAGACTGAGCGCCATGAATACCCAGCTGCTAATGAACAATTTGCAGTCATCCTTGTCTCCCATCTCCTCCCTCTCCCGTGCAGACTCTGCAGTGTCACATTATACAAGACATTGCAGAGTGCCCTGGATGAAGCTACACCAGCTACATGCAGAAAAAAAAACACACAGGCTGTGGCAGCCCTGGCACACACTTCAAACACGTTATCTACAGCGCTGTTCTAGGTGTGCTGAGCGTCTGGGGAGAAAAACCTTTTCAGCCGAAGACTTCATCCACTATAAGTTCATGCTCAAAACCTATAACTCTGCTCTCCATCTGGCTAAACAAGTATACTTTACCACTCTCATCACTTCACTAGCCAACAATCCTAAACGACTCTTTGAAACCTTCCACTCCCTCCTGAGCCCTAAAGCACAGACCCCGGTCACCAACCTAAGCTCTGATGATCTGGCCACTTTCTTCTTACAAAAGATCAACGACATTCACAAAGAAATCTTTGAAAAATCCCCTCAGAGCCTGGATCCCCTCCTCTCCCGCTCCTCAAGCTCACTATCAATATTCGAGCCTGTCACAGAAGAAGAAGTGACGCGTCTCCTTGCCTCTTCCCGCCCAACAACATGCACCAGTGACCCTCTTCCCTCACATCTCCTTCAGGCTCTCTCCCCAGCTGTCACTACCTATCTAACCAAAATGTTTAACCTCTCTCTTTCATCAGGTATCTTTCCTTCATCATTTACACATGCCATCATAATCCCTCTACTTAAAAAACCTTCCCTCAATCAGAACTGTGCCGCTAACTACAGACTGGTCTCTAACCTTCTCTTTATCTCTAAGCTCCTGGAACGCTTGGTCCACTCTCGGCTAATCCGCTATTTGTCTGAAAACTCACTTCTTGATCCCTCTCAATCTGGTTTCCGCTCTTTACACTCCACCGAAACGGCCCTCACCAAAGTCTCAAATGATCTATTAACAGCAAAATCTAAAGGCCACTATTCCCTATTGTTTCTCTTGGATCTCTCAGCTGCTTTTGACACTGTGGATCACCAACTTCTCCTCACCATGCTCCACTCTATTGGCCTCAAGGACACTGCTTTTGCCTGGTTCTCCTCCTATCCCTCCGACCGCTCCTTCACTGTTTCCTTTGCCGGCTCTTCCACTCTTCTCCCCCTCACCTTCGGGGTTCCTCAAGGTTCAGTCTTGGGCCCTCTCCTTTTCTCTCTATACACTGCCCCTATTTGACAAACCATCAGCAGATTCGGTTTCCAATACCATTTATATGCTTATGACACCCAATTATATACATCATCTCCAATCATCACCCCTGCTTTGTTACAAAATACCAGGGATTGTCTGTCTGCTGTCTCTCAAAGCATGTCCTCCCTCTGAAACTGAACCTCTACAAAACTGAGTTTCTTGTGTTTCCTCTCTCTACCAACCAATCTACACCCGACATCTCAATTACCTTCAATGATTTAATCATTATTCCCAAGCAGCATGCTCGTTGTCTTGGGGTCATATTTGACTCAGAACTCTCCTTCATTCCCCATATACAATCACTTACTCGCACATGTCACCTGCATCTCAAAAACATCTCCAGAATCCGACCATTTCTTACTTTCGAAACTGCAAAAACCCTTACTGTCGCTCTTATTCATTTCCGCCTGGATTACTGCAACTCTTTATTGATTGGTCTCCCTCAGACCAAACTCTCCCCTCTCCAATCCATCTTGAATGCAGCAGCCAGGGTTATATTCCTGTCCAGCCGCTTCACTGATGCCTCCACCTTGTGCCAGTCACTACACTGGCTACCTATCAGCTACATAATACAATACAAACTCATATCACTCACCCACTCATCCACAGCTCTGCACCACCATATATCTCATCCCACATCTCCGTCTATCATCCTACCCACCCCCTTCGTTCCGCAAATGATCTTAGACTAACATCCTCCATAATACGAACCTCACACCTCTGTCTCCAAGACTTTTCTCATGCCACGCCAGTTTTCTGGAATGCACTACCCCAAAGAATGCGACTAATATCCAGCCCCCAAGTTTTTAAGCGTACATTAAAAACACATCTCTTCAGACAAGCTTATCATAATAACTTACTAACCTAACTCTCCCCTGTCCCACCTTCTAAATGCTACTCATAACTTTCTCTCTCCTAACTTTCTCTCTCTTATTTCTGTCCTCACATCCTACATACAAACAAAAGCACGTAAGGGCACCCAAAAGGTTACTGTCTAAAGACCAAATCATTCATCTTTGAATGTAACCAATAAAGTAGCATAACGATGGCCGGCCAGATCTACAAGTGTGCTTCACCTTTTGTGTCCTTCTTCCTCCCCATAGATTGTAAGCTTTTGAGTAGGGCCCTCATTCCTACTGTAGCTGTTGAATTATGTACTATTTTGTTTTGTTTTTGTCTATACAAGCCCTCACCTGATTGTAAAGTGCTGCAGAATATGTTGGCGCTATATAAATAAACTTTATTATTATTATTATTATTTATTAGGCAGACAGATACGGAAAGAGACAAGCAAACAGGGAAAGAGACAGACAGAGAGACAGACAGAGATAGACATGGAAAGAGACAGGCAGACAGGGAAAGAGACAGGGAAAGAGACAGAGACAAGTAAAAAGACGGAAAGAGACAGAGGCAGATGGGGAAAGACATAGATGGGGAAAGAGACAGATGGGGAAAGAGACAGAGACAAGGAAAGAGACAAGGAAAGAGACAGGGAAAGACACAGAGACAGACGGGGAAAGAGACAGACGGTGTAAAGACAGACGGTGTAAAGACAGACGGGGAAAGAGACAGACGTGGAAAGAGACAGACGTGGAAAGAGACAGACCTGGAAAGAGACAGACGGGGAAAGAGACAGACTGGGAAAGAGACAGACAGGGAACAAGACAGACCTGGAACAAGACAGACCTGGAAGGAGACAGACCTATAATGAGACAGACGGTGAAAGAGATAGACGGGGAAAGAGACAGTCGGGGAAATAGACAGATGGGGAAATGGGGAAAGAGACAGACCTGGAACAAGAACATTTTTCTTCTAATGTAATATGCTATATGTGGGTGTGTATGTCTTTTTTATATGTACGGACATGTTGATATGTGTAAGTGTATGTGTTATACGTAGGGACTTGGTTATTTTGATCATTCCTTGTATATGGTGATGTTACCTATATTTGCAGGGTGCGTTGGTATATGTGTGTGAGGGGTTTTCCCTTTGTGGCCCCTCTTACATTAACATGCCTGCGTAAATAATTTCCTTTTAACTATGCAAATGTGGGTATGGGATTCTGTGATATATGATTATATGTCCCGGTATGTGCACATACATACATATACTATTTTGGCCGTTTAAATCATTGCCTCCACTATTTTAGGCATTAATCACACTCCAGCGGGATTAATTATATATAAGATGTAAATACGGGTGATGATTTAAAGCCTTTAACATCTTTTTCATACTTGCCCATAAGTTTGCCCATATCTAAGATGGCCGCACGTGCGCGCACATGCCTAGTGCAGCTCGTGATCTCGCGCGCACTGAGGAGCTCCTATCCGGCGAGATGTGCAATCCCCCTTGTGGATGTCACTTCCGCCGGGGAGACCCGGAAGTGACGCGCGGATCGCGATCCTTGTCACTACGCATGCGGCGCCAAAACGGCGGTAATTATGATTATGATTAGGGTGACTATATAATGCCAGGCTCACCACACAGGATCACACGGCCCCCCGAGGAAGCTTTGCGAAACGCGTCGGGGCGTTTCTTTTTCCCACAGGACCTCTACCTGCAGCAGTGGCACTTGCACATTATCTATGGGTAAGCCTGATCCCTTTATGTAGGGCTGGTTTCATTGTTTCCTCCACTTGGAACTCGTTTGGGTACCTTTGTGGAGACCTTTATGAATAGTTTTTGCCTAATACTATATGTATGGGAACATGCGCTATACCTTGATATTATCTCTTGCTGCTGAGGCCCTATTTAGGGATTACTCTGATTCTATATCTCCATCTACTTGTATTTTACCATCTTTTATGTAAAATGAAAGTGCTTCTTGTTATACATATCTATAATAAAAATATTTTGCATTATATAGTTGCACTCTTTAATTGTCTATTATGTGTGGCCAACTAAAACTCAGTATATCTCCCCTTTGTCTACAGTCCTGGAATGATACAGACCTGGAAAAAGACAGACGAGGAAAGAGACAGAAGGGGAAAGAGACAGACCGTGTTAGAGACAGACTGGGTAAGAGACAGACGGGGAAAGAGACAGAGGGGGAAAGAGACAGACAGGGAACGAGACAGACCTGGAATGAGACAGATGGGGAAAGAGGGAAAGAGACTGACAGAAAGATAGAGAGAGACAGACAGACACAGAAATAGAGAGAAACAGAGATAGAGAGAGACGGACAAAGAAACTGATACCGAGACAGACAGAGAGACTGATACTCACAGAGAGAGACAGACACACAGAGACAGACAGACAGTGACTGGGAGAGAGACAGAGAAACAGTTACTATCCTGGGCAACGCTCGGGTACCACAGCTAGTCTAATATATAAAGCTATGCATGTGTTTGTGTGTGTGTGTGTGTGTGTGTGTGTGTATGTCTGCTAAAGGAATTTGCAGTATCACATTTACAATCATGAAATTTTGCACAGACGCTTCATGTGACTCGGGGAACGTCGTAGACTATGTTTTTACGGGAAAGACTGACAGAGAAAGAGACAGACTGGGAAAGAGACAGACAGATGGGGAAAGAGACAGACAGGGAAAGAGACAGTCAGATGGGGAAAGAGACAGACAGGGAAACAGACAAACGGGGAAAGAAACAGACCGACAGGGAAAAAGACAGACAGGAAAGAGACAGAGATGGGGAACGAGACAGACAGGGAAAGAGAGAGAGAGATGAGGAAAGAGACAGACGGGAAAAGAGACAGACAGGGAAAGAGACAGACGGGGAAAGAGACAGACCTGTAAACAGACAGGCCTGGAATGAGACAGACGGGGAAAGAGACAAACCTGTAAAGAGACAGGCCTGGAACAACACAGACATGGAAAGGCACAAACCTGTAAAGAGACAGACCTGTAAAGAGACAGACCTGGAACGAGACAGACCTGGATCAAGACAGACCTGGAAAGAGACAGAGACAGAGACAGACATGGATAGAGACAGAGAGACAGACAAACAGACACAAAGAGACGGACAGATAGACACAGACAGATTGGGAGAGAGACAGAGAGACAGTTACTATCCTGAGCAACACCGGGTACTACAGCTAGTATACAATAAAATTCATTTGTACCTTTTAGTCCATATAAAGTTTGCAGAAACATTGGTTATTTAAGGGAATTGTCCAAGAAAATATTTTAATTGTCCTTAAGTAATGGTTCAGCATTGCAAAGAGACTTTTGATGTACTTATAGTACAAATTCTGCCTGTCTTATTTTCTGCCTGCTGGATATGTGCTAATTAATGTCCACCCAAAAATGTGTGCTGAGACATCTCTCTCGTGAACATTCCCTATACAACCCAAGTGGATTTCAGTCTGAAATGCACAGCTCAGTATATACCGTCACCGCTGATATTTGTATAAGGGACATATTGAAGTTCCTGAGCCACACATATGCGATCTCCATTCATCCTCCTGCATATCTATCAGAGGTACAGAAACCGTTGGAATGCACATGTGCCGTCCTGACTCCTTTCCCTGCTCTCCATAATGCAGGGTTCGGCAGTAATACAACCCCAGGCAAAAATTATGGAATCACCTGGCTCTGAGGATGTTCATTCAGTTGTTTACTTTTGTTTAAAAAAAGAAGATCACATACATGGTACAAAGCTAAAGTCATTTCAAATTTCAACTTTCTGGCTTTAAGAAACACTAAAAAAAATCATGAAAACATAATGTGCTAGCCAGTAACGGTTACTTTTCAAGACGAAACAGAGGGAAAAAAATATGGAATCACCCAAATCTGAGGAAAAAATTATGGAATCATGAAAAACAAACAAAAGAACACTCCAATACATCACTAGTATTTTGTTGCACCACTTCTGGCTTTTATAACAGCTTGCAGTCTCTGAGGCTTGGACTTAATGAGTGTCAAACAGTACTCTTCATTAATCTGGCTCCAACTTTCTCTGATTGCTGTTGCCAGATCAGCTTTGCAAGTTGGAGCCTTGACATGGACCATTTTCTTCAACTTCCACCAAAGATTTCAATTGGATTGAGATCCGGACTATTTGCAGGCCATGTCATTGACCTTATGTGTCTTCTTTCAAGGAATGTTTTCACAGTTTTTGCTCTATGGCAGGATGCATTATTATCTTGATAAATTATTTCATCATCCCCAAACATCCTTTCAATTGATGGGATAAGAAAAGTGTCCAAAATTTCAATGTAAACTTGGGCATTTATTGAAGATGTAATGACAGCCATCTCCCCAGTGTCTTTACCTGACATGCAGCCCCATATCATCAATGACTGTGGACATTTACATGTTCTCTTCAGGCAGTCACCTTTATAAATCTCATTGGAACGACACCAAACAAAAGATCCTGCATCATCACCTTGCCCAATGCCGATTCACGATTTGTCACTGAATATGATTTTCATCCAGTCATCCACAGTCCATGATTGCTTTTCCTTAACCCATTGTAAGCTTGTTTTTTTCGGCTTAGGTGTTAATGATGGCTTTTGTTTAGCTTTTCTATATGTAAATCCCATTTCCTTTAGGCGGTTTCTTACAGTTCGGTCACAGACATTGACTCCAGTTTCCTCCCATTCGTTCCTCATTTGCTTTGTTGTGCATTTCCTGTTTTGGAGACATATTGCTTTAAGTTTCCTGTCTTGATGGTTTGATATCTTCCTTGGTCTACCAGTATGTTTGCCTTTAACAACCTTCCCATGTTGTTTGTAGTTTGTCCAGATTTTAGACACAGCTGAATGTGAACAACCAACATCTTTTGCAATATTGCATGATGATTTACCCTCTTTTAAGAGTTTGATAATCCTCTCCTTTGTTTCAGTTGACATCTCTTATGTTGGAGCCATGATTCATGTCAGTCCACTTGGTTCAACAGTTCTCCAAGGTGTGATCACTCCTTTTTAGATGCAGACTAACAAGCAGATCTTATTTGATGCAGGTGTTAATTTTGTGAATGAAAATTTACAGGGTGATTCCATAATTTTTTCCTCATAACTTAATGTGATTCCATAATTTTTTCCCCGTTTGGTCTTGAAAAGTGACCGTTACTGGCTAGGACATTATGTTTTCATGATTTTTTTTAGCGTTTCTTAAAGACAGAAAGTTGACATTGAAATTACTTTAGTTTTGTGCCATGTCTGTGATCTGCTTTTTTTAAACAAAAGTAAACAACTGAATAAACATTCTCAGAGCCAGGTGAGTCCATAATTTTTGCCAGGGGTGTACTCCTAACAGAAGAAGCAGCTTAAGCAGCACTGATCTGAGTTCCACCTCTCTCTGTGCTACCTATGTTCTTCCTACTCCTCCTACGGCTACTTCCTTCATTGCTTTCTATAGACAGGCAACTAGACCAACAGTGACCATCTTCATCCACACCAAGACAGGGTAGACCATGATTTATTATCCCAAGTAACAGCTTGAGCCACCATGCTGTTGGGCCCTATGCTGATGTAACAGGGCATGACATGGGCATTCTACTCCTAAATATAGATCTGCCTATAGATTGTACAGATCACCTTACACAGTTCATTCAGTCCAGGCTCCACTAGTCCTTAAAAGAATATTCTACAGATATACATGATGCAATGTTTCCTGTCAGATATGCTAGATAATAGAACTACCATCCTATCTGCAGTAAAAATGGTGTGAAGTCTAGTTCCAAAGTGATCATTTTTCAACCATAAGTGTAAATTATTCTCCAAAAAGCTATAACCATTAATATAATACATTGCAATTAAGTAACTAATGCAATAATTACTAATTGTAAGTAATGGCAACTACTAGTTTAACAATGTAAACATGTGATTGTGTACTGTGAATTGCATCTCATTGATAAACATCTTGTGATTTTCTATTGTAGATAATTGCTTAATATATGGCAATTAGGTTATTATGTGATATTAGTGTTATTTACTTGTAGGGTTTAGGCTAAATTCACATGTCTGTTTCCACATTTCATTTGTTCAGTTTCAGGAAAAGACAATTAGATTAATTTGGCAAAAATTATCCATTCTTTTATTTATTATGGCTTATCAGCGTTTAGCACTGTTGATTTGCAGTGCAGAGGTATTGGGTTCAAATGCCACCAAAGACAACATCGGTAAGTACAAGTGCATTTCAATAAATTAGAATATCATCAAAAAGTTTATTTCAGTAATTCAATACAAAAAGGGAAACATATATTAGAATCATTACACACAGAGTGATCTATTTCAAGTGTTTATTTCTGTTAATGTTGTTGATTATGGCTTACAGCTAATGAAAGCCCAAAAGTCATTATCTCAGAAAATTTGAATAATTATAGTGCTGTGCAAATTAATTGGGACAAAGCATTTTTTAAGTAAAATTGTAAGTTGGTTACCAGTCAGTGATTAAAACCAGTTTTAACTGCTTTGAACAGGTGTGAGTGTACAACCTTGAGTAACAAAATGTGGTTTGACTGGTTTTAGTCAGAAAATAACAGCTAGCTGCCCCCTCAGCTTCAGTTGGGAGCTTGTTTCTGTGATGAGTGGTTTAGTGTAGTTTTTCTCTCAGTGTGATTCGTGCCTATAAAAATGAATGTTACTCCACAGAAGAGGTCTAGAATTATTACTCTTAATGAACATACAAGTCTGACTGTAAGAGAAATCGCTTCCACCATTGGTATTGGAAAATCTACTGTTTCAAGAATAATTCACACACACAATGAAACTGGATTGTTTTCTCCAAAACGAAAAGGTAAATGTGGAAGAAAAAGGAAAATAACACCAAGAACTGATAATACACTTATCAGAAATAGTAAAATTAATGCAAGAAAAACAATTAAAGACCTCCAAAGAGACTCGTTCGCTGCAGGTATTGATATTGGTGATTCGACTGTATGGCGTAGGCTTCTGGAAGTTGGTTGGAGGGAAACAAAGCCAGTAAAGAAACAACTTCTGACATCTCCAGTGAAGACAAAACGACTCACATGGGCAAAAAATATAAATCTTGGACAACTAGCCAGTGGAAAAAGGTAATTTTCAGTGATGAAATCAATCTTTTTGTTCAAGTTTACAGAGCAAGTGTTGTTAGAAGAAGCAAAAATGAACCATTGCAAGCTGATCATATTCAACAAACTGTAAAACACCCTCAAAAACAGATGTTTTGGGGCTTTTTTTACAGCTGATGGTACAGGGAGCTTATTTCCTGTTGATGGTATGAATTCATTCAAATACATAGACATTTTAAAATGTTTTACTGTGCCATTCATGCATACATTTGTGTTGAGGATAAGAATTGAGTATAAAAAAATACTTAATTCAGCCATTTCATAGACTCAGGTATATAGTTTAGTAGATGTAAACTAAGACACATATTTGTGAATGCTTTTGTTCCTTACTAATATGTATATATGTATATTCCATATTCAGTGATTTTTCCTTAACACAGTATATATCAGCACATGTAATTTTAAAGATGGCTGCCATTTCCTGCCTACACCCGAGGTGATATACAAAAGAAATTCCTGGAGCCTGGACTGACCAATCCAAAGAGGATATGCAGAGTTCTATATGTCTTGAAGCCCCGACCTACGATACTTGATTGGACTGTATTTTGTCCACGCCCTTCACTTCTGAAGAGCTGTGAAAAGTTTTAAACAATAAAGACCAGTTGCCTCAGGGTCTGTCATGGAGAAGGTCCATAACCGATATAGTGTCTGTTATCATTAATTCTCGCGTGCACACATGACAATTTAATTTGAAACAGCGGTCAGATCCAAAAGTGACCAGTTGAGTCACGTCCCCAACAGTGGAGGCACTGCTGAGATTACCGTAAGAAAGATTGGCTGAATTTCTCTCTCAGATCCAGGAGACCATTTCCTAGTACCCGGGACCCCGACAATGAGATTTGATCACTCTCAATATCACAGGTAAGTATCATAAATAATGTATATGATTTGCCTGTGATTCGTGGTCTTTGGCGAAAGGTTTAACCTCTGATCTGGGAGGGATATTGATGCTATTGACCCTTAGCGGCCTATCTTTTGCCGGTAGTCTAGAACAAAGAAAATAACCCATAGAACCCATAAAAGAGCCCATAGGTTCTGGTTCTGTAGGGTGAACGGATCTGACTGGCTGTCTGTATTATTCAGTTGCTGTAAGTGAGGTAGAAATAGGGGGCTGTAAATTCTTCGCTCTCATTTAGTTCTCAAAGAGTTAATTGTCTGCAGTTTTTGGAATTAGTAGCGAAGAAGAAGGGGGGCCATTCCCCCATCGGCTGTTTAGACGGAGACAGAGGCGGTGGGGAGAAGCCCAGCAACGTGCTTGCAGTCTTTCTTTCACTGAGAGGAAGAGAGGGGGTCAGTCCCCCACTGGCTGCTTAAACAGGGACAGACCGGGGGTCTGCTAGAGCCCAGGGATGTCCCTGCATTTCTTCACTGAGAACAAAGGAAGCGGGGGGGTCAAAATAGCCCAGACGCGAAGCTTCTTGGAGTGAGGAGAAAGGGGGGCTAGTGTGGGTGATTGAGAGAGAGGAATTCTTTAGGAACAGCTGAAGGGGGAGAGGATGGAGGGGTCAATTACCTACTGCTGCAGTATATATATATATATAAAATATATATATATATATATATATATATATATATATATATATATAGAGAGAGAGAGAGAGAGAGAGAGATAGTGAGAGAGAGAGAGAGAAACTAACTGGTTTATGCGTTTTTCAGTATTTTATAATTGTTGGTTTGTTTTTGGAACAGAGAGGTAAAGGAATCGGCTTGTCCCCCAGTGTTTTTTATCACATCTATCACTGTGTTTATAGCCGGAGAGATAGGAACACATGGAGAACGGTATTTGTATCCATGTGTTGGACGCTGAAAATTGCGTCGTCTTTACATGGTGAGGAGGGGGAGGGATTCGGGTGGAAGATAAATGTTTTGAATCAGCGTATTTCCCCTGAGTGTTAACTCATGCACTGCTATGTAAGACGCCGGAGAAATAGGGACGTACGAGGAACGGTATTGTATTCGTACGTTGGACGTCTAAGTGTGTCCTTATTGCATAAGCAGGGAAGTGGGATAAAGGATTCAGTTGGAATTGGCCGGTCCAATTAGAGCACTGTATACTCTCTGTTCAAAAAGAAATGTGGTGTTTTTTAGTAGGAGCTGAGAATTGCAAGAGGTTGTATAAATTGGTGGGTAATGATGGATATAGGTAGTGCAAAGAATCTATGATGAGATTGTGAAGTTATCACTCCTTAGTTCAGATTTCAAAGAATCTCCTAACAGGATCTTTTTTCCAAAGAAAAGATGGGAAAGACACGAGCAGCACACCCCCTCCCTTCTTGAGCTGGAATACACGCTGCCCGCATATCTGTAAAGGTGGGGCTAGACAGCTCTCCGGAGGAAAAAGAGACAGGAACGAAAACAAAAAAAAAAAGAGCGGAAAAATATATGAAAGATTGTGAGGAATTGTGTAAAGTAGTTGGACTACCACTAGATGGCAGGCTGCAACCCATGTATGGAAGTCCATATTAATCTCTAGTGAGTTTATAATGAAGAACAAAGACCCCATTCACTGTCTGTTGCTGTTTCTAGAATCACTAAATGTTTTCCTCTAGCTGTGTCTCATTGTTTTTCTTTAGGAGTCATTATATCTGGTACTAATCAAGCCTCTCCTTTCTATGCTGGAATGAATGCTGGTTTACAGGCACTAAAAGTAACACCCCTGCTTCACTACGTAGTTCCAGCCACTCCCAGTACACCCAGAGAGTCACAACATGGATGCTACACCCGGAAGTCAGGTGCCTGGAACTTCCTGTGGCGGCCATCTTGCTGCACCCACTGATGGCAGTACACCTCATAAGCCACGCCCCTCGCAATGGCTCTTTGTCCAAAGCTCTCCACCCATCCCCGGTGGGAGGTGTTCTCTGGTATATATGACTAACACATTTGAATAAGTATAAAACAGTATATTTGTTTACTCAGCTATCCAATAAATGCAAGTTAACGATAAATAAGTGAAACTTTTACAGGATTGATAAATAGTAAGAGGTATCTATTCACATAAAATCAATGAGTCTTTTAGAAGTCCAGTAACATTGTATTATAAAATAGAATAGAGGTAGGTAAATACTATCTTTGTTTTGTGTTAGTTAATCTAAAAATTCTGAGAAAGACTTACCCCTACTGATGCCAGAAGGTATCAAATCCATTTGTAGAAACAAAAAAAAAAGAAAGATATATAATGTATCCGATGGAGATGTGGGAAATGGATGTGTTCACTGCTACGTCTTTGTTATAACAAAGCATGAGTTTTTTTTTTTTTCCTTTCTCTGGCTTTTAGTAAGAGATAAGAATAGAATGTGTCTTTCCCCAATAGTGACGTAAGTTCTGTTTAACCCTTAGAGTTCAGAATTTCCCATTCTTAGTTTACTGCTTATACCTGACTGTTTAAATTAATTTTGTAGGGAAAATTAGATTTCATGAGATATGCAAATTAGTTTGTGTTGTTTCCTTTTTTAATGGTGATTTATTCGAGCAATATATTTTTATTTTGTGACTCTATCCCTTTTTTTCTGTTTGTATGATTCTTTTTAAACAATTTATATTTCCTTTTGCAGGTTAGCCACCTAGTCACAGCTGTCACCTAATCATGTCTCAGTTATTTCTACTATCAAAGGTTTTCTTTTCTTTATGGATACAGTGTTGTTTATCGTAAGGTTTTCAAATTCCCCAGCAATGTATATTGTTGTAAGATATACGTTATTTTCAGTGTTTGTTCAATTTTAGTTTGAGCATGTAACTAATTTATTACCTGCTGTCTTATTTTTTCTTTTAGGGAATACCAGCATAAAAACTCTGAATTTTGTTACATTGGTAACTAAACAATTAACCAAGGGGGGAAGGTATTAATTATATTCTCCAACAGTAACGGGCACAGCAGGCATATTAGATAGGTTATGAAACTGGTTTTATTACTATGAGGCATATGTCACGCTCCCCGGGTCCCCTGCGCTGCCCTCCGGCTCACCTGTCACGCTCCCCTGCCTCACTTCCCGGTTCCTCGGTCCGGTCACCGCCGCTCCCCGCTCTCCAGCATCCATTGCCGGCGCGTCCCCGGCGTCCTGGTCCCCGCTCGGCGCCCGTCGGCTTCTCAGCCCCTGCCCGGCCCTGCTGCTTCCTCCTCGCAGCTTCCTGCTCTGGCTTCTGGCACTCGGGACGCGCGCATGCGCATTAGGGCGCGCGCGCGGTCATTGACCCTTTCTTAAAGGGCCAGCGTCCATTAACAGGAAATGATGCAAACAGGTACAGGGTATAAAGGGGTTTAATGTCCAAGGGGGCGGGGCCTGATCTTCGTGTTTCTTGAGCTAGGAGTCAGGTCTCCTGGTGTCTCTGTGATATACTCACCTATCTCTCTTGTAGAGCCGTGCCTGCCTCGCCATCCGGTCCTGCCGAATCCCGAACCCCGAACGCTGTCCATCTGCCATCCTGACAGCCCGTACCATCTCGGATCCCTGCGGTGACCCGTCATCTCGCTCCAAAGGTTCCGGACCCCGCCTGACATCTTCTCGGCTTCCGAACCTGAGCAGCGTCACCCGGACTACCATCAGTGACTCCGTGGTCCCAGGGACTTCTCCGTTATACTCGTGTGCACGGACTGTTCTGCTGCCTATAGTGCTCCAGCTACCGGACCCCTTACCACCATCTAGGAGTTCGGCCCAGTGGATCCACCTCCTGGGTCTGCCCGTCCACCTGGCCCTGACAGTAAGATCAGGCCATGGATCCCGCTGCAGCACTAGCAGCCGTACAGGAGGAACTCCAACGCCAGCGTGAGACTCAGACCCGCATGCTGCAATTCATGTCTTTTGTGGACGCCCGCCTGAACACGCTACAAGCGGCAGTTACGTCTTCAACATCCCGGGCTTCCACTAGTCAATCCACGGCTCCAGCTCCCGTGGCGACTTCTTCAGATACTTCCAGACTTCGTTTGGCCTCACCACCCCGGTACGCCGGAGACCCCAAGACCTGCAGGGGATTCTTAAACCAATGCTCCCTCCATTTCACGCAGCTGCCGCATTTGTTTGCCTCCGACCAAGCCAAGGTCGCCTTCATCATGTCCCATCTAGAGGGTGAGGCACTGGCGTGGATGAACCCCTTGTGGGAGAAGGGGGATCCTGTGACCACGAACATCCAGGAGTTCCTGCAGGCATTCCATGGCACCTTTGATGAGCCCGGACGCGCCTCCGCGTCTGCTTCGTCTCTTCTCCGGTTACGTCAGGGGACTCTGACGGTGGGTCAATACGCAATCCGGTTTCGCACCTTCGCTTCGGAACTCGGGTGGAACAACGAGGCCCTAACCGCCGCCTTCTGGGAAGGACTCTCGGGGCGAATTAAAGATGAGCTGGCGGGTCGTGACGTACCGACCACCCTGGATGCCCTGATTGCCCTAGCGACTCGAGTGGACATTCGCTTTCAGGAGCGATCCAAGGAAGTGTCCCGTGAGAGACGTCCGGTACGGCATTCCTCTCCAATGCAGAAGCCCTCCGTACTGCAGTCATCGACAGCTGGGGCCCCCGTCCACGAGCCCATGCAGATCGACCGAGTGCGGCAGTCTGAACAACGTCGAGCAGAGCGGCTCGACAAGGGTCTCTGCTTTTACTGCGGAGAGGGCACACACCTGCTACGCTCCTGTCCAGAGAGGCCGGGAAACTCCAAAGCCTAGGGTTGGTAGGAGAGGCCACCCTAGGTGCTGGGACTCTCTCAGACCCGGTTACGTGGACTGTGCAAGTGACAACGGGAGAGACGCGGTTCACGGCTGAAGCATACCTCGATTCCGGGGCAGCAGGCAATTTCATCCAGCAGGCCACGGTGGACAAGTACCAGGTGCCTGTTACTCCACTTGACAAGCCCCTAGTGATTGCCTCTGTGGATGGGAGACCCCTCTCTGACACCATCTCCTGGATTACCAGGCCGGTCGAACTGCGTATCGGTGCCCTGCACACCGAGAACATCGCTCTCTACGTCCTCCCACACATGTCCCATCAAATCCTGCTGGGACTTCCCTGGTTGCGGACACACGAACCATCAGTCAGCTGGGGCACTGGCGAAATCACCCGATGGGGCTCTTCGTGCCATGAGAAGTGTCTGAAGACCATACAACCCATCCGACGACCTCCGGTTCCAGAGAACCTACCGGGACTGCCCTCGGCCTATTGGTCCTTCACAGACGTCTTTGATAAAAAGGAATCTGAGGTACTTCCGGCACATCGTCCTTACGATTGTGCCATCGACCTGCTCCCAGGAACAACACCACCTCGAGGACGGATATATCCATTGTCTCCAGCCGAAACAAGGGCCATGTGTACTTACATCACAGAGAGCCTGGCAAGGGGATTCATTCGGAGATCCTCCTCTCCTGCTGGAGCAGGCTTCTTCTTCGTCAAGAAGAAAGAAGGCGACTTACGCCCATGCATAGACTACCGGGGATTGAATCAAATCACCGTAAAAAACAAGTACCCTCTGCCGCTCATCCCCGAATTGTTTGACCGGCTTAGAGGAGCTCGTGTGTTCACCAAGCTGGATCTTCGGGGTGCTTACAATCTGGTACGCATCCGCTCTGGGGACGAATGGAAGACCGCGTTCAATACTCGCGATGGGCACTATGAATACTGCGTGATGCCCTTCGACCTGTGTAACGCCCCAGCAGTCTTTCAAGAACTGGTGAACGACGTTTTCCGGGACCTTCTCTACGTCTGTGTGGTAGTGTATCTGGATGACATCCTTGTCTTCTCTCCGGACCTCCAGACCCACAGAGAGAACGTACAGCTGGTTCTACAAAGACTGAGAGAGAATCGTCTGTACGCCAAGTACGAGAAGTGTGTCTTTGAGCAGTCTTCTCTCCCCTTCCTGGGGTACATCATCTCTGATACCGGACTGCAGATGGATCCAAAGAAGGTCTCCTCCATTCTCAACTGGCCTCCTCCTTCTGGACTGAAGGCAATCCAACGCTTCCTGGGATTCACCAACTACTACCGCCAGTTCATCCCTCACTTCTCTGCTCTGACTGCTCCTCTCTCCGCTTTGACCAAGAAGGAGGCTAATCCAAAGGACTGGTCACCTGCGGCCGACGCCGCGTTTGGCTCTCTGAAGCGGGCATTTGCCTCCTCTCCTGTACTCCACCGTCCGGAGTTAAACCGCCAGTTCACCTTGGAGGTGGATGCCTCCTCCTCGGGAGCCGCAGCAGTGCTCATGCAGAAGTCCTCCTCCGGGAAGATGGTGACTTGCGGATTCTTCTCCAAGAGCTTCTCAGCGCCTGAACGCAACTACACCATCGGTGACCGAGAGCTATTGGCAGTCAAACTGGCTCTGGAGGAATGGCGCTACCTTCTGGAAGGAGCAGTGTACCCCGTGATTATTTACACGGACCACAAGAACCTGGAATACCTGCGGTCCGCTCAGCGACTGAACCCACGGCAAGCCAGGTGGTCCTATTCTTTGCCAGGTTTGATTTCCAGCTCCATTTCCGACCCGCGGACAAGAATGTACGCGCTGATGCCTTGTCCAGGTCTTTCATGCCCATGGAGCAGGAGGAGGAGACTACCCAACCCATCATCTGTCCTAGCAAAATCATTCCGGTGGCCCCTGTCACCCTGGCCCAGATACCGCCCGGGAAGACCTATGTCTCTGAGACTGACAGGCAAAAAGTGTTACACTGGGGTCATGCCTCGAAAACAGCCGGTCATGCTGGTCAGAAGAGAACATGGGGTGCGATTGTACGTCATTACTGGTGGCCATCCCTTCGCACGGACGTCGCTGCTTTTGTATCTGCCTGCTCCTCTTGTGCCAGGAACAAGACGCCCAAACACCTGCCATATGGCCGTCTTCTGCCTCTGCCGATACCCTCAGTTCCATGGCAACACATAGCGATGGACTTTATTACGGACTTGCCATTGTCCTCCGGACACACAGTCATATGGGTCGTGGTGGATCGGTTCTCTAAAATGGCTCATTTCGTCCCTATGGCTGGACTGCCCTCTGCTCAGGAACTCGCGGACGCCTATATACATCACATCTTCCGCTTGCATGGCTTTCCATCACACATCGTATCCGACAGAGGAACTCAGTTCACCTCCCGCTTCTGGAGGGCTCTCTGCAAACATCTGGGAGTGACTCTGGACTTTTCTTCTGCCTACCATCCTCAGTCTAATGGCCAAGTGGAGAGGGTCAATCAAATCTTGACCTCCTTCTTACGGCACTATGTCAACGCCCATCACGACGACTGGTCCACGCTTCTTCCTTGGGCTGAATTCTCCCATAACCACCACATCAGTGAGTCGTCCTCCAGCTCTCCCTTCCATGTCATTTACGGACTTCAGCCCTCCGTCCCATTGCCTGTGTCCGCTTCTTCGGATGTCCCTGCTGCTGATACTGTAGCCCGTGACTTTGCAACCATTTGGGACTCTGTCAAGGCGTCCCTTGGGCGTGCTTCCCTGCGGATGAAGAGACACGCAGACAAGAGACGTCTGGACCCTCCGTGTTTCTCTCCTGGAGATCTAGTCTGGCTTGCTTCCAAGTACGTCCGATTGAAGATACCATCCTACAAGCTGGGTCCTCGCTACATCGGGCCGTTTAAAGTCCTCAACAAGATCAATGAGGTCTCCTACAAGCTACAGCTCCCGGCCACGATGAGGATACCCAACTCATTCCACGTCTCCCTGCTCAAGCCGGTTGTCCTTGGTCCCTTCTCCGCTGCTGCCAGTTCGTCTCCTCCTCCTATTGCCGATGACGACATCTATGCGGTAAGGGATATCGTGGCCATGAAGACCGTACGGGGTCGACAGTTCTTCCTAGTGGACTGGGCAGGGTATGGTCCTGAGGATAGGTCCTGGGAGCCCCGGGAGAATGTGGGTACTCCGCTGATCCGTGCCTTCCTGTCCCGGTTGCGGGGAGGGGGGCGTGGGGGGCGTACTGTCACGTTCCCCGGTTCCCCTGCGCTGCCCTCCGGCTCATCTGTCACGCTCCCCGGCTCCCCTGCCTCGCTTCCCGGTTCCTCGGTCCGGTCACCGCCACTCCCCGCTCTCCAGCATCCATTGCCGGCGCGTCCCCGGCGTCCTGGTCCCCGCTCCCGGCGCCCGTCGGCTTCTCAGCCCCTGCCCGGCCCTGCTGCTTCCTCCTCGCAGCTTCCTGCTCTGGCTTCTGGCACTCGGGCCGCGCGCATGCGCATTAGGGCGCGCGAGCGGTCATTGACCCTTTCTTAAAGGGCCAGCGTCCATTAACAGGAAATGATGCAAACAGGTACAGGATATAAAGGGGTTTAATGTCCAAGGGGGCGGGGCCTGATCTTCGTGTTTCTTGAGCTAGGAGTCAGGTCTCCTGGTGTCTCTGTGATATACTCACCTATCTCTCTTGTAGAGCCGTGCCTGCCTCGCCATCCGGTCCTGCCGAATCCCGAACCCCGAACGCTGTCCATCTGCCATCCTGACAGTCCGTACCATCTCAGATTCCTGCGGTGACCCGTCATCTCGCTCCAAAGGTTCCGGACCCCGCCTGACATCTTCTCGGCTTCCGAACCTGAGCTGCGTCACCCGGACTACCATCAGTGACTCCGTGGTCCCAGGGACTTCTCCGTTATGCTCGTGTGCACGGACTGTTCTGCTGCCTATAGTGCTCCAGCTACCGGACCCCTTACCACCATCTAGGAGTTCGGCCCAGTGGATCCACCTCCTGGGTCTGCCCGTCCACCTGGCCCTGACAGCATATCTGTTAACTGAAATAGGAAAGTCTTGTCTTATATGTTTATTTGTTTATTTATTTCGCATTTTCAGTCATTTGAAGTATAGATGACCACTAACTGCATCATGGTCAGAGTTAAAGTTATAAGAATGATCTAATGTATATATTTTTTAGTTTTTGTTTTCATAGATGGAACAAGATGTTGGTCGATTCTATACTGGATATGCTGCGGTTTGCACAACATAAGGTAGTTTAAATTTGAACCACTTCCTCCCCTACTATCGGTACAGGTGAAAGTGACGTATTAAATGCCCTCTCTAGATGGGTAGAACAGGAGTGGGTAAGAGTCTTTAGAGGCGTTTGTAGGTTGTAGATTTTTCCTGTTGTCAAATGAGGTAGGTATGCTGAAGAGAAAGTCTAGATCTGAGCTGATGGAATTGGATGGAGATCCCCGCACAGGTGCAGCTGACCAAGAAGCAGTGAACAGGCCTAGAGTTGAGAGTCTTCCACCAAGACCAGTACCATACCTCGGTGGCACTTGTCACATCAGTGACTTTTGTCACTCCTTGTGTTCTTAAATCCTTACAGGAACGGGCGATACAACAAGGAATGGAGTGTGACATGCAGGGAGCTAGCTGACTGAGGAAGGTCTGTGGATAAAGGGTGGTAAGCTTTCTCTGCCATCAGAGCTCTTCTTAATGATGGCCCAGGTAACCTATGGACTAAAATCTCTGAAAGACAATTGTCAGTGTGTGCTTTGGTGACGCCAGGGTTCAGTACCCAGGTGGGCAGATTCACCCAGTCTTGTAGGACATGTGCCTAGAACGAAGTGAGAAAAAAACTGTAAAGAATCCGCAGTAACACCTTGTACCTGCTCTACCCATTCTTAGAGACTGCAAACTGATTATAGATGTATATCATGAGCGCGTTATATGCAAGTCTGTGCGTGTTGTGTAGATTTCTCTCCAGGGTTGGTCAGAGGCATTCCAGTGCAGAAAACGATGTTATTGCTGAGAAGCACAAAAAGGTGGTATGTATAAAAATGGGTTTACAAAAAGGTGTATATTTTATAGAAAAGTGGAAACTGGCAAATCGTGAATAAAAACGTATGTTTTGTTTTCTTTTCATAATAAACAGGTTTTTATGTAAGATGTTTTTAGGCTTAGCACAGGCATGTACAATTTTTATATAATTGACTGAATAGTGTGATAAACAGGTGTATTTTCCAATTCCAGATCTTAAATCAGAGCTATTAGCATATGATCTCCAGTCAGGAGACTAATTGATCCTAAAGGACAAGCGAGAAAGAGCCATGAGTCAACACTAGATGAGCCGATCAAATCCGCAGAAAAATCTTTGGATCCACACCTCGAATTGCAGAAGGGTCGATCCACCAGAGCTGCACTGAGCATTTTGCTCATACTTATCCTTTTCAGAAAACCTGTACAGTCTCAAACCATTGTTGCCAGAACAGTTAGAAGAAAGGACTTAGAGAACCTTAAGACATGGGAAAGTCCAACTACAAAGGGTAAGGACTCGCCTAGGAGTCCTTCGTCTCAAACCGGTGAAGAAAACCCCTTTCCCCTTTCCGCCCATGCCTCAACGTTCAGTTAGGCAGGTTTTTCCAACAGATCCTAAGGGAACACAGTACCCTTAGAATTCAGAAATGGCAGAAATAAGTTTTTAGGGGGGACTGTTGAGGATAAGAATTGAGTATAAAAAAATACTTAATTCAGCCATTTCATAGACTCAGGTATATAGTTTAGTAGATGTAAACTAACACGCATATTTGCAAATGCTTTTGTTCCTTACTAATATGTATATATGTATATTGCATATTCAGTGATTTTTCCTTAACACAGTATATATCAGCACATGTAATTTTAAAGATGGCTGCCATTTCCTGTCTACACCCGAGGTGATATACAAAAGAAATTCCTGGAGCCTGGACTGACCAATCCAAAGAGGATATGCAGATTTCTATATGTCTTGAAGCCCCGACCTACGATACTTGATTGGACTGTATTTTGTCCACGCCCTTCACTTCTGAAGAGCTGTGAAAAGTTTTAAACAATAAAGACCAGTTGCCTCAGGGTCTGTCATGAAGAAGGTCCATAACCGATATAGTGTCTGTTATCGTTCATTCTCACGTGCACACATGACAATTTAATTTGAAACAGCGGTCAGATCCAAAAGTGACCGGTTGAGTCACATCCCCAACATTTGAAGGGACATTCCAACAAGATTTGGCTTCATTCCACAATTCCAAGTGTGTGAAGAAATTCCTGGAAGAAAATAAAATAAAAGTGCTGGACTGGCCTGGCAATTCACCAGACTTAAATCCTATAGAAAATTTGTGAAGCATTGTGAAGAGACGTCTTGGCAAAATGAACTGTACAACCAAAGAACGCATGATAAACAGTGTCATACAAGTGTGGTTCCATGATGAAGAATTGAAGAATGTATGCTACAACTTGGTAGAATCAATGGCTAAATGCAGTGAAAATCTCATATCTGCTAAAGGAGGACAAATTGCTTACCAAAATTGGTATGTAACAGTGCATTATAACATTTTATTATTAAATATTCAAAAATATGTGTTTTTTTGCTTTGTCCCAATTAATTTGTACAGCACTGTACCACAAAACACCTGTACGCTTCCTAAGCATTTAAAATGGTCCCTTAGTCTGGTTCAGTAGGCTACACAATTATGGAGAAGACTGCTGACTTCACAGATGTCCAGAAAGCAGTCATTGACACACTCCAGAAAGGAAGGTAAGTCACAATAGCTCATTGCTAAAGAAGCTGGCTGTTCACAGAGTGCTGTATCCAAGTATATTAATGGAGAATTGAATGGATGGAAAAAGTGTAGTAGAAAAAGGTGCACAAGCAACCGGGATCCTATCAGTCTTGATAAGATTGTTAAGAAAAGGCCAATCAAAAATTTAGGGGAGATTCACAAGGGGTGGACTGCTGCCGGAGTCAGTGCTTCGAGAGCCACCACACACAGATGTATCCAGGACATGGGCTACAACTGTTGCATGTCTTGTGTGAAGCCACTCATGACCAATAGACAACACCAGAAACGTCTTACCTGGGCCAAGGAGAAAAAGAAGTGGACTGTTGCTCAGTGGTCTAAGGTGTTGTTTTCAGATGAAAGTAAATTTCACTGCATTTCATTTGGAAATCAAAGTCTGAGAGTCTGGAGGAAGATAGATAGGCATAGAGAGGCATAGAATCTAAACTGCTTAAGGTCTAGTGTGAAGTTTCAACAATCAGTGATGGTTTAGGAAGCCATGTCATCTGCTGGTGTCAGTGCAGCCGTCTACCAGGAAATTTAAAGCACTTCATGCTTCCCTCTGCTGACAAGGTTTTTGGAAATGGTCATGGCCGAAAGTGTTTGCAACCTTGAAATTGTTCCGGAAAATGAAGTGTTTCTACCATAACATTATTGCAATTACACATGTTTTGCCATACACATGTTTATTTCCTTTGTGTGCATTGGTACAATGAACGCAAAAAAAGGCATATTGGACATAATTTCCAACAAAACCTCAAGAGTGGGTCGGACAAAATTGTTGGCACCTTATCAAAATTGTGGGTAAACAACCTTGTTTCCAGCATTTCATGCTCGTTCAAACTTACCTGTGGCAAGCAACAGATGTGGGCAATATGAAAAATACACCTAAAACCAGATAAAAAGGGAAGGCGTTGACTTATGTGTCTGCGTGTGCCACTCTAACCATGGAGAACAGAAAGAGGAGAAGAGTTGTCTAAGGACTTGAGAACCAAAATTGTTATCAAGGTTACAAGTCCATTTCTAGAGATCTTAATGTTCTTTTTTCCACGATGCACCACATAATCAAGATGTATACAACCCATGGCACTGTAGCTAATCTCTCAGGACGTAGACTGCAGAGGAAAATTGATGAAAGGTTGCAACGCAGGATAGTCCAGAGAGTCGATATCCCCAATCAAGTTCCAAAGAAATTCAGGCTGTCCTGCCGGCATATGGTGCAACAGTATCAGTGTGAACTATTCCTTGACATTTGAATGAAATGAAAAGATATGGCAGGAGACCCACACTGCTGACAAAGAGGAATGAAAAAGCTAAACTGAAGTTTGTGAAAATATACATGAGTAACCAAAATCATTCTGGGAAAGTTTCTTGTATATAGATGAGACCAAGATAGAGCTTTTTGTTAAAGCACATGATTCTATTATTTACCAAAATGACACTTACAAAGAAAAGAACATAGTACCTACAGTCAAATAGGGTGGAGGTTCAAAGATGTTTTGGGGTTGTTCTGCTGTGTCTGGTATTGGGTGCCTTGACTGTGTTCAAGGCATCATGAAGTCTGAAGATTACCAAACAATTTTGAGTCGCAATGTAGTGTCCAGTGTCAAAAAGTTAGGTTTGCATACTAGTTCATGGGTCTTCCAACAAGACAATGACAGCAAATATACTTCAAGAAGCACCCAGAAATGGATGGAAACAAAGTGCCAAAGTTCTGAAGTGCCCATCAATAAGCCCGGATCTAAATCACATTGAACACCTGTGGAGAGATCTTAAAACTCCTGTAGGGAGAAGGCACCCTTCAAATATGAAAGACCAGGAGCAGTTTGCAAAAGAAGAGTGATCCAAAATTCCATTGAGAGATGAAACATGTTGATAGATATAGGAAATGATTAATTGCAATTATTTATTCCAAATTGTGTACAACCAAATATTAAGTTGAGGGCGCCATCAATTTTGTCCGGCCCATTTTGGAGCATTGTGTGAAACTATATCCAGTCTGCCTTTTTTCCTCTATTTTTTTGTTTTGTTACAATACACACAAATGAAATAAACGTGTATAACAAAACAGGTGTATTTGCAATAATTTTCGGAGAGAAAAACTTCAAATTCTGGAACAATTTCAAGGTGCAAACACTGTCGGCCATGACTGTACTGATAGGGAATTTCGATTGTGAGCCCCATTGGCGATGATGTCTGTAAAAATTAATAGTGCTACATAAGTGAGTTAAATAAATAAGTTAGGAAAATAGAAGCAGTGAGTCCTCACTAATTATTAAGGGGTCAGTCTGATTTGGCATTTGTAGTCCACTTTTTAGAACAGAGAAAAAAGTCTTGAATTACTTGCCTTTCCATTTGAAAAACTTACACCAAACAGAACCCAGACGGACCCCATGGTAATCAATGAGCACCCTCTACTTCCATTTTCATAACTGAAGCAATGAGTTAAATTTGCTGAAAAACACCTCATGAAGCCAGCTCAGTTCTGGAAAAGTATTCTATGGACAGATGAGACAAAGATCAACCTGTACCAGAATGATGGGAAGAAAAAAGTTTGGAGAAGAAAGGAAACGGCACATGATCCAAGGCACACCACATCCTCTGTAAAACATGGTGGAGGCAACGTGATGGCATGGGCATGCATGGCTTTCAATGGCACTGGGTCACTTGTGTTTATTGATGACATAACAGCAGACAAGAGTAGCCGGATGAATTCTGAAGTGTACCGGGATATACTTTCAGCCCAGATTCAGCCAAATGCCGCAAAGTTGATCGGACGGCGCTTCATAGTACAGATGGACAATGACCCCAAGCATACAGCCAACGCTACCCAGGATGTCATGAGTTCAAAAAAGTGGAACATTCTGCAATGGCCAAGTCAATCACCAGATCTTAACCCAATTGAGCATGCATTTCACTTGCTCAAATCCAGACTTAAGACGGAAAGACCCACAAACAAGCAAGACCTGAAGGCTGCGGCTGTAAAGGCCTGGCAAAGCATTAAGAAGGAGGAAACCCAGCGTTTGGTGATGTCCATGGGTTCCAGACTTAAGGCAGTGATTGCCTCCAAAGTATTCGCAACAAAATATTGAAAATAAAAATATTTTGTTTGGGTTTGGTTTATTTGTTCAATTACTTTTGACCTCCTAAAATGTGGAGTGTTTGTAAAGAAATGTGTACAATTCCTACAATTTCTATCAGATATTTTTGTTCAAACCTTCAAATTAAACGTTACAATCTGCACTTGAATTCTGTTGTAGAGGTTTCATTTCAAATCCAATGTGGTGGCATGCAGAGCCCAACTCGCGAAAATTGTGTCACTGTCCAAATATTTCTGGACCTAACTGTAAGAGTGGAACCTGGAACCAGAACAGAACCAGGAATGGAATCAGGAACCCAAGCTGAAACCTGGAACCAGGAACGGATCAGGAACTCAGGAAGGGACAGGGATCGTGGAGCAGGTTCAGGCACTCGGAATGCTTTTGGGCCACAGGCGGACAAGAGCAACGGCTGGGCGGAGAAGCGGCACAGTGAGTACACTGTTGTCCCTGATGGCTAATGCAGGGAAAGCCGGCATTACGAGCAACAAATCACTTTTTACACAAGAAATCTGTTTATCTATTCAGATTTAAGAATAACAGAGTTCTGAGTTTAGCCTAAAGATGTCCACTGTGGAACTACAACCCTCACATGGCTTGTATTATCACATGCTATGACTTGTAGTTCCACAACAAAGTTTTACTTCTAATGATCATGAGTTATGCTGGAAATATGGAACGTTCCTGTAGAAAGTGGTGCGGTAATAATATTTTGCACTGAGTGATGTAACATCCAGTGACGAACTGCCAATTGCAGCAAGCTATGTCACTGATTTGAGGACAGTGAGCTGGGTAGGCCCGGTGATGGCTGCCCACGGTGTGTGCACCTTGGCTTTGATGATGAGTCAGGCTGTTAGTGTCAGCAACTCAGCGCCGTGTACCGAGTCCTAGGCGTTCCTCCTGCTCTGTCGCTCCTCTCTCTGGCTGAATTTGCATACGTGTGACGCCCTGACCAAATCAGGTTGTCACAGAAGACTGCATCCATCTTCCAAATGCAGGATTCCCTCCTCCTTGGCCTTCCAACACAACCCCACAGAGGTATATGCACCAGCCACAAAAGCCTAGTTACCACCCCAGGACAATAGGGACACACCAGTGGGCGGGGCCAAGCAGATGGTGATGCCCACCTAGGGGTTCTGAGGTGTCAAGGGGAAGGAACACGACAGTTGAGTTTAGTTTGGACAGTGGAAGTGAGAGGAGTGAAGTGGTAGTCGGGGGTTGTAGCTCCCGGACTCCCTGAGCTGGCTAGGTGGCAGACAGCAGAGTAGGGCCACAGGCAACGGAGATCCAGTCGTGGGAGACCTTAAGTGGACCGGGGCAGGGTTGTAGCCCGCCGGTTCCGACAGCGGGAATCCAGTCGGGATCTGGAGGCCGTGCACGGTCGGGGTAACTGGACCCTAGGGCAAGGACAGCTGCAAGCATGATGCCCTGGCAAAACCAGGCAGTCACAAATAGGCCCCCGCATAACACCTTCCCTCACTAGGAAACACACAGCCAACCAGAAACCTAGTCACCTGCCCCTTAGGGAAAGATAGACACACCAGTGGGTGTGACCAGGTGTTTGGGACATGCCCACCTAGGAGTCCAGACAGCCCGGGGCAGGAAAACAAGCAGAGTAGTTTGGAGTTCAGTCTGGAGAGGAGTGTGGGCTGGAGCTAAGTGTAGCTCCAGCAGGAAAGTTCAAGTTCAACGGTTACAGGGTAGGAGCCCTGGTGCTACTGGCTAGGAGGCAGACGGTGGCCTCTGTCAGCAGGAGATGGGAAGACGGCTCGGCAGAACTGAGGTGGACCGGGCCAGGGTTGTAGCCCGCCGGTACCGACACGGGGAACCGACCCGGAAACCGTAGCACAAAGGGGTACTCGGACCCTGAAGCCAGAACCGGAAACAAGCGGACTGGTTAATTCACCGATTGAGGCCAGGACTAGAGGCTCTGTCCCACCCAAAGTCCCTCATAGAAGACAACAGCTCACCGATAGGAATAAGAGGTCACCGCCAGGGCCCATAGATCCCACGGGCCAGCGTCTGCGGGCACGGCTCCTTAGGCCACATCCAGCTGGGAGTGGACTCCTGAGTTTAACGCTAGGAAGTCCACCTCACATAAAACAGTGCAGAGAAAAGGATAGAGACCACCAGCCGGGTGGGGGGACCCGAATGCAACCGGTCGTGGCACCAGCTACCATCACCTTGGTTTACCAGAGACTTGTGTGGTTTATTAACTGTGAGTACACAAACACTCCCTGCGGTCGCTATCCCCTGCACAGAGTCACCGGGTCCCGGGGCCATCATCCCTACCCACGGAGGGGTTAACAACTAGCTGCACAATATCTCCTCCCGGGTGCTCTACAACAGCAGCGGTGGTGTCCCACTTCACCACACACCGTGGGTGGCATCACGAACTTACTACGGCCTAGCCAGTACATCTACGCCCCCCCATTTATTCGGCATGTCCGCGAGACCCCCGGGTCCGGAGGCCCTCGAGCCACCACCCCCGCAGGCCCGGACCAGAGCAGCGCCGGCTGCTGGCATGGGGGCGGCACACAAGAACCTTTCCAATTAACCAGCAGGGGACAAGATTCCAAGTCTTGTCCCACTAGCAGCCCAGATAGAGCGAGACGGAAGCCCAACGTGGGGGATAGGGCGGCTGCAAGTGCCTGTTGAAATCCCAAGGGTCAGATCTCGAGGGCCACAGCTCCCACAGAAAAGTCACAGGGAGTGGACTTTCCCCGTTTCATGCGGACTAGTCAACGCAGAAGACAACACAGAAGTGCAAGAGGAAGGGCCCCTGTCCTGTCTACGGGTGTGCGGGACCCGAGCACACCCCACCGGAGGCTACCGGTATCCGGCACTTGGTTTACTATCTGGACTCTGTGTCACTTTATTCAAATAGTGAGTACACCGGTATCATCCGGTCTAGCCCTGTGGGCTGCGTCCCATCATTCCATCTACACCTGGGCCCCGGGACTACACCTCCCCTACCCGTGGAGGGGATACCATCCTGCTTCCCCGCTCCATCAGCCCCGGGCACCCCATACCGAGGCAGCAGCGGTGTCACCAACAATCACCGCAACCCACGGGTTGCGTCACTGACAAACTTTACCCTGTAAATAACCCCCTTATTCAGTTGTGAACGACGGACGGCTTCGCGGGCCTGGGTCCGGCTGCCACTCAAGCCACAGCAACCGCCCGAATCCGAGCGTCTCGAGCAGCCCCCCTGCCGTGGTCTGTTCCCCGCCCACAACATACGCACAAGACACCTCCTGGCTGACGTAGCTTTCCAGCCAAAGAGTGGAGTTTTGGACTCAGAGGCAGGCAACTGGCAGGCATTGGTGGTTTGGTGGTTGATACTGCTCACAGATGGCTCTTCCTTAATATTGGCAGGGAGCCAGGGGACAGTCATAGGAGCACTGCCTCTGGAGTTGCTGAGCCAGGCCGAGTGGGGATGCTACTGGTAATGGATGGTATAGTAGTCTACGATAAAGATTATCTCTTAATTCATTTTAATGTGTATGCCCCCTGGTAATGTGTATGCTCCCCCAAGTAATATGCATGCCCTCCCAGTAATGTGTATGCCCCACAGTAATGTATATGCCCCCATTAAAGTGTAAGCCCCCAATAATATATGTGCCACTCGGGAACATGCATGCCCCCCAATAACATGTATGCCCCCCAATAATGTGTATGGCCCACAAGTAGTGTGTATACCCCCTAGTACTCTGTATGCCCACCAGTAGCATGAATACCCCCCCATAATGTGTAGGCCCTCCAGTAACCTGTATATCACCTGTAACGTGTATGCCCACCAGTAATGTGTATGCCCCCCAGTATCATGTATGCCCACCAGTTATTGTGTATGCGCCATTAATGTATATGCCCCAGTAAAGCGTATTCCCCCAATAACATGTATGCCACCCAGTACCTGGTATGCCCCCTACCGTAGTAATGTGTATGCCCTCATAATGTTTATGCTCCTGTAACGTTTATGCCCTCCAGTAACATATATGCCCCCAGTAAAATGTATGCCCCCAGCAACTTGTATGCCTCTTGTAATGTGTATGCCCCCAGTGCACATATACCACTAGCCCTCCTGTGATGTACTTGCCCCCGTGTCTTCTGTGATGTATATACAGCAGTCTGTGTGCACCGTTCAACCGTGTCTGCTAGCAAATGACAGTGTTGGGATGGCACACAAGCAGAATTAAGGGTACTATGTGCTGCCCGGCAGTGTTGCTGCTAGCAGACGCATTACAGAGCACTGTGCACGGCCATCAAGCAGCGCGGCCTGCACAGCCACATGGGCTGCTGCCAGCTTCCCCATATTAAAAATATCTCTAATGTGTTTGTATGTGCATGTATGATGTGTATATCTATATATGCCAGTGTATATGACTGTAGATATTTATATCTGTTTATATATATTTTTATGACTTTGTCTTCAAATAAGTATATGTATATATGCCTGTATGTCTATGTATCTGTATGTGCGTGGGGCCCACTTATACTCTTTTGCCCAGGCCTACGAAAACCTGGAGCCGGCCCTGGTGTTTCATGCTGTCCCCCTCTCTACTTTTAAATAGGGGGCTTCATTCAGACTTTTGCCTTTTATTGTGGGGTCCCATGAATTCTATGTACTAATCTGGTCACATCTTTGGCTCTGGATACTGGAGATGATGTCTCGACAGATTAGTAGTGCTGAAAGGTGTGATAGATCAGGGAAGAAGAGAAAGGCCTGGAGAGAATACGTCCTGAAGCCATTTTTATGACCGAGGGAGGGAACACGGAGGATATGGGAATGAGGTGAAGCAATATCACTCAAAAAAGGGAAAGACTGGTGGGAAATGTAGATTGTGGAAGACAGAAACATTCATTAGAAGGCTGTAAACAAATAAAGGTGAGCACTGTGTTTACCTGCATAAAGTTATGTTCTAGCTAGATAAATGATAAAACTGAACTATTTTGTATCTTACAGGCATTTTTTGAGGCTTTTAGTATTTGACATGGATTAACAGCTGTAAAATAAAATACTAAATTATCATTTATATTTCACAATATTATTAGTACTGTGTTTCCCAAAAATAATACAATGTGTTATATTATTTTTGGCTCCGAAAAATGTGTTAGGGCATATTTTTAGAGGATGTCATATTTTTAATTGCTGTATGTTGCCACATTGTGTTCCTCTAAGCCCCAGAAACTTTATGGTCACATGCCCACTGTTAATACAAAATTAATATTCACCCGTTCCCCGTCCACCCATCTTCAGTGATTGGTGCAGTCAGACTGCTGTACTTGCCAGTCCATAATGGAAAATAAATAGTTACCCCTTCCCCGTCCACCCATCTGTGCAAGCTTCAGTGATTGGTGCAGTCAGGCTGCTGTACTCGCCTGCTGTGAATGGTAAATGAATATTCACCCGTTCCCCCGCCCACCCCTTTGTGCCAGTCTCAGTGGTTCAGTCAGACTGCTCTATTCTTCGCTCGATGATCGCATTGCAATCCTGGCTGTCGGCTCTCCTGACCTGAGCATGACAGCTATATTGAAGTACATGCTTACAAGTTCAGGTCAGGAGAGCCCACGGCCGGTCCGAGGTTTCCGAGGCAATCATCGGGCAAAGAATACACTGACTAAATTACTGATGATAGAACAGAGGGTTGGGTGGAGGAAGGGGTGAATATTCATTTTCCTTTAACAGCAGGTAAATACAGCAGTCTGACTGCACCCAATCCCTGACAATGCCATAAAGTGGTGGCCAGTGGAAGGGGTGAATATTCACTTTGTATTAACAACAGGCCTATAAATTTTCTAGTGCTTACAGCAACACAATGGAGCAACATACAGCAATAAAAGTTACATATCCTGAAAATGCCGCAAAAGCCCTATTTCAGCATACTATTAGTATGATGAACCGCAACTAGGGCTTATTTTTGGATTAGGGCTTATAGTTTAAGCATGCTCCAAAAGGCTAAAAAATCCTGCTAAGGTGTACACAGTGTCTATTAATACTATATTCATGAAGATTAATTTACACTATGTACTTGATCCACCATTGATCTCATTCAATTTCAGTTTTGTTTATAATGTTAATAGGAACTTTTGAAGAATTCACTTCCATTTTCCATGAGTTTGTCCATTTGTCATTATCGATTACCCACAATTTAAACTCTTCCAGTTCCTTTTTATGAATAGTGGGAGAATTATGTAATGTTTCTGTAGAAAATTATGGGAAAAAATAGATAGGAAATGGACTGCTAGCCATTATCTTCTGCTTACAATTATGTCCCAAATAATTCTATGACTTTATGAACAATTCTATGACTTAATGCTTAAAAGATGCCACTGGGCAAAGTAAAATATGACTGGATACAGTACACAGTTCCATATTTATGAGGCCGGAGTTACATTTCTGTTTTCTTTACAGCATATTTTTGTTGCAAAAGGAACTAATGACAACAAATGAGTCAATGGATGTTATTTATTTCTATGGAACTGAAACGGATACTAGAATATAATGTTCTACAAAGTCTGGCATACATTGAGGTCGATAGGTTATTATTATGAATTAAAGAAATAATGGAAACTGATGTCGGGTTGACTTGTCATCAGTTTTTTTAATCAGTTTAGAATTCTATGCCGGTTGTTTAGTGATGAAGACAACAAAAGTATCTATATTATGGTTCTTTGCATGAGGCCTTCAAGATAAACTGCAGCAAAAGGGATGAAATATGATACTGGTATTGATCGGGTCCTTTACAGTGGCTTTACAATCATTTATATGACCCTTATATTTGCTTAGAAACAGTCAAAATGTATTCTTATCACCACAACAACCTTTGGCTGACATACGCAGACCTTCATGCTCCAGTGAAGACATGCATATGTCACCTGGATCGATACTTGCTCCCAACACTTTAATGTCCAACACTGGTGAGAGAGAAAGCTGCTCCTATCATGGAAAGCTAGGCAGGTAACTATTTATCTTTCATGACGGTGGCGTTATGGACGCTGATTAACACCCATAATATTGCCTCAAACATACATGTTTCAGGTGTCCAAAATCATTTGTGAGTTTCCATATCCATAAATGTCAAGGTCCACTAACATCACTCTAATATATACAGACACATCTATTGTGCAGTGTGACACCATAATGATATCATCACATGAAAAGCTTTCAGAAAAACACTAGATGCTGCATATTTCCGTAACAGATACAAATTCAATTATCAGATGCCTTAAAGGTGTAATATTTTGCTGAAAAATATCTTATTTTGTCTTAGTAAGAAGTAGTGGAACTCTTTCCAATATTATATACAGTGGATACAAAAGTCTACACACTTTTTTCAAATTACTAGGTTTTTGTCATGTAAGAAAATATACAAAGAAGATTAAGGTAAGAACTTTTTCCTCTCCATTAATGTCACCAATCTGTACAAATCAACTAAAAAATAAACTGAAAACTTTTCAGGTGGAAAAGTAAAAATAAAGAGCTAAAATAATAAAATATGCAGACCCTTAAAATAAGACTTTGTGGAACTACCCTAGCATTCAGATTTTTGGGCAACTCTTCATTACACTAGAGATCCAAATCTGTCAGATTGTGAACACATATCCTGTATACCAGAGGTTCCCAACTCCAGTCCTCAAGGCACACCAACAGTGCATGTTTTCAGGATTTCTTTAGCATTGCATGGGTGTTGGATTCAGCACCTTTGCAGGTGATTAAATTATCACCTGTGCAATACTAAGGAAATCCTGAAAACATGCACTGTTGGTGTGCCTTGAGGACTGGAGTTGGGAACCTCTGCTGTATGCAACCCTCTTCAGGTCACCCATGGATTTTCAATTGGATTCAGGTCCAGGCTCTGGCTGCGCCATTCCAAATTTTTGATCTGTTTTTCAGAAGTCATTCATTTGTTGACTTGGTGGTATGCTTAGGGTCATTATGATGCTGAATGGTGAAATTAATTTTAATCGGTTTTCTAGCAGAGGCCTTAGGGCGGCTTTGCACATTGCAACATCGCACGTGCAATATCGGTGGGGTCAAATCGAAAGTGACGCACATCCGGCATGATTTGATGTTCTTTGCCAGTCTGTCCTGAGGAAAGGAGCAGAGTCTCCCGAAACGCGTTGACCTGTGATAAAATAAAGCAACATTAATCTCCAACCTTCATGATCTGTTGGTCATTGGCGCGGCTTGACACCCAGCTCTACTACTCTCTGTTACCAGTTCCTCATTAGATATAGGCCTTGTCCGTTAGCAGGACTATATCGGGCCAGAAACCAGCCCAGATAGCGTGTAATATTAAACCGAGCTCACGGACATGAGATACAGAAATCGAGCTAAAAGAACAACCCAAGTTTAAATTATACTGTATATTTAATCACCTTAAGGGCACACTAGATAATTCACTATATACACGATGGGATTTACGATATTATATGAAAAATACAGTTGCGGAAAAGTTATCGTTGCAAGCAAATACACAGGTGGATCAGTTACCTTGTTCCTTATGATTAGACCTGGTGTTGACTTGATACAGATGAAGCACTGTGGAGCCACTGGTTTCCTTGGGACTGTCCCTCACGTTGCATGATGCGACCTCTCAGAGAAAAGACACAAAATGTCCGCTCTCATTTTTATGAACCTACATACCAACCATGTACCACACCCCTTTTGACCTAAGACTGGGTAGGACATGTGCAGTACCTTCAGTTTCCAGAAAATTATGAATTGGCAGTTTTCCCCATATCTCCACCTCTGAGTGTCTCACGCGGAAGATATGAGCATCATATTTCTAGTTATGATTTAGTGTCTGTTGTCTTCCCTCGGCAAGTTATTAATTATGGACTGATAGCCACATCACACAATTTAGAGAAAATATGTCTGACGTGCATCTCACTGTCAGGAATCCGGAAATATGCCTGTCCCATTTGTGGGAGCAAAGCACTCTCCAATATTGTAATATTTTCCCTGGAGCCAAACAGACTACAGAATGCCTTTTAAGCTGTCTTGAATCTTGCAGTTGCCTGCCCACTTCCCTAGATGAATTACTTTGTCAGCAGGGGGCGTTTGCTCTGGTTAGAGCTTCTTCCTAAGGGGTACTTCACACACAGCGAGATCGCTACTGAGATCGTTGCTGAGTCACGTTTTTTGTGACCTCATTAGCGATCTCGCTGTGTGTGACACTGAGCAGCGATCTGGCCCCTGCTGTGAGATCGCTGCTCGTTACACACAGCCGTGGTTCGTTTTTTTTATTGTTGGTCTCCCACTGATAAGCACACATCGCTGTGTGTGACAGCGAGAGAGCAACAATCCTGAATGTGAAGGGAGCAGGAGCCGGTGTCTGACAGCCTGCGGTAAGCTGTAACTAAGGTAAACATCGGGTGACCAAGGTGGTTACCCAATATTTACCTTCGTTACCAGCCTCCGCAGCTCTCATGCTGCCAGTGCCGGCTCCTGCTCCCTGCACACGCTAAGTTAAGCGGTGTGAGCTGGTAACTAAGGTAAACATCGGGTAACCATACCCGATGTTTACCTTAGTTACCAGTGTCCGCAGCTTCCAGACGCCGGCTCCGTGCAAGCGCAGCGTCGCTTGCACGTCGCTGCTGGCTGGGGGCTGGTCACTGGTCGCTGGTGAGATCTGCCTGTTTGACAGCTCACCAGCGACCATGTAGCGATGCAGCGGCGATCCTTACTAGAGTTGAGCGCGGTTCTAGGTTCGTGGTTCTCCAGTTCGCGGCTCGAGTGATTTTGGGGCCTGTTCTAGATCGAACTAGAACTCGAGCTTTTTGCAAAAGCTCGATAGTTCTAGATACGTTCGAGAACGGTTCTAGCAGCAAAAAAACAGCTAATTCCTAGCTGGCTTTCCGCTGTAATAGTGTAAGTCACTTTGTGACTCACACTATTATGACATTTCAGTGTATAGTGTGCGGGAACAGCGCCTTCAGATCACTGCTGTTTGTATAATGGCGATCGCCATTTTTTTTTTTTTCCTTGTCTTCCTTCCCTAAGCGCGCGCATGTAGTGGGGAGGGCCAGCATGTCAGCCAATCCCAGACACACACACAGCTAAGTGGACTTTTAGCCAGAGAAGCAACGGCATGTGTGATAGGATGTCCATGTCACATGTCCCTGCATTATAAAACCGGACATTTTCCTCCAGCACGCCATTATCTGCCTTGGTGTCAGACATCACTGGCGCAGCTCCGTCCTGAGTCCTATCGCCGATACAGCTGTATGCGCTCCATACACAGCGCTGGACAGCTTAGGGAGAGCACTTTCTATCAGTCCTTTTAAGGGCTCGTACCGGCAGGGTCAGAGCCATAGGTGACAGGTCCTGAAAACAGAGACAGCGTCTGTGTAGCTAAGGTCAGGGATTTCCTCGCTGCATTTCCCCATTAGGAGGGAATGGAAAGGCAGGCTTCCATTCCTCTACCCAGAGCCCCACAACCCTGGCACTGTACCCTCCTGTCCTCTGCACACTCCAACTCATTATAACTAAGCCATTATACTAGCAAACACTGAGTGTACCTAGTGGCATCCTAAACGTGGCTATTGGACTTCTGTATAGTCCCACTAGTGCAAAGATATTTGCAGCACGTCTGCCTGCATTGCACACTCAAACTGATAGTTACTAAGCCATTATACTAGCAAACACTCAGTGAACCTAGTGGCATCCTAAACGTGGCTGTTGGACTTCTGTATAGTCCCAGTAGTGCACAGATATTTGCAGCACGACTGCCTGCATTGCACACTCAAACTCATTATAACTAAGCCATTATACTAGCAAACACTGAGTGTACCTAGTGGCATCCTAAACGTGGCTATTGGACTTCTGTATAGTCCCAGTAGTGCACAGATATTTGCAGCACGACTGCCTGCATTGCACACTCAAACTGATAGTTACTAAGCCATTATACTAGCAAACACTCAGTGAACCTAGTGGCATCCTAAACGTGGCTGTTGGACTTCTGTATCGTCCCACTAGTGCAAAGATATTTGCAGCATGTCTGCCTGCATTGCACACTCAAACTCATTGTTACTAAGCCATTATACTAGCAAACACTCAGTGAACCTAGTGGCATCCTAAACGTGGCTGTTGGACTTCTGTATCGTCCCACTAGTGCAAAGATATTTGCAGCATGTCTGCCTGCATTGCACACTCAAACTCATTGTTACTAAGCCATTATACTAGAAAACACTGAGTGTACCTAGTGGCATCCTAAACGTGGCTATTGGACTTCTGTATAGTCCCAGTAGTGCACAGATATTTGCAGCACGTCTGCCTGCATTGCACACTCAAACTCATTATAACTAAGCCATTATACTAGCAAACACTGAGTGTACCTAGTGGCATCCTAAACGTGGCTATTGGACTTCTGTATAGTCCCAGTAGTGCACAGATATTTGCAGCACGTCTGCCTGCATTGCACACTCAAACTCATTGTTACTAAGCCATTATACTAGCAAACACTCAGTGAACTTGGTGGCATCCTAAACGTGGCTATTGGACTTCTGTATAGTCCCACTAGTGCAAAGATATTTGCAGCACGTCTGCCTGCATTGCACACTCAAACTCATTATAACTAAGCCATTATACTAGAAAACACTGAGTGTACCTAGTGGCATCCTAAACGTGGCTATTGGACTTCTGTATAGTCCCAGTAGTGCACAGATATTTGCAGCACGTCTGCCTGCATTGCACACTCAAACTCATTATAACTAAGCCATTATACTAGCAAACACTGAGTGTACCTAGTGGCATCCTAAACGTGGCTATTGGACTTCTGTATAGTCCCAGTAGTGCACAGATATTTGCAGCACGTCTGCCTGCATTGCACACTCAAACTTATTATAACTAAGCCGTTATACTAGCAAACACTGAGTGTACCTAGTGGCATCCTAAACGTGGCTATTGGACTTCTGTATAGTCCCAGTAGTGCACAGATATTTGCAGCACGTCTGCCTGCATTGCACACTCAAACTCATTGTTACTAAGCCATTATACTAGCAAACACTGAGTGTACCTAGTGTCATCCTAAACGTGGCTATTGGACTTCTGTATAGTCCCAGTAGTGCACAGATATTTGCAGCACCTCTGCCTGCATTGCACACTCAAACTCATTATAACTAAGCCATTATACTAGCAAACACTGAGTGTACCTAGTGGCATCCTAAACGTGGCTATTGGACTTCTGTATAGTCCCAGTAGTGCACAGATATTTGCAGCACGACTGCCTGCATTGCACACTCAAACTGATAGTTACTAAGCCATTATACTAGCAAACACTCAGTGAACCTAGTGGCATCCTAAACGTGGCTGTTGGACTTCTGTATCGTCCCACTAGTGCAAAGATATTTGCAGCATGTCTGCCTGCATTGCACACTCAAACTCATTGTTACTAAGCCATTATACTAGCAAACACTCAGTGAACCTAGTGGCATCCTAAACGTGGCTGTTGGACTTCTGTATCGTCCCACTAGTGCAAAGATATTTGCAGCACGTCTGCCTGCATTGCACACTCAAACTCATTGTTACTAAGCCATTATACTAGCAAACACTCAGTGAACTTAGTGGCATCCTAAACGTGGCTATTGGACTTCTGTATCGTCCCACTAGTGCAAAGATATTTGCAGCACGTCTGCCTGCATTGCACACTCAAACTCATTATAACTAAGCCATTATACTAGAAAACACTGAGTGTACCTAGTGGCATCCTAAACGTGGCTATTGGACTTCTGTATAGTCCCAGTAGTGCACAGATATTTGCAGCCGTCTGCCTGCATTGCACACTCAAACTCATTGTTACTAAGCCATTATACTAGCAAACACTCAGTGAACTTAGTGGCATCCTAAACGTGGCTATTGGACTTCTGTATCGTCCCACTAGTGCAAAGATATTTGCAGCACGTCTGCCTGCATTGCACACTCAAACTCATTATAACTAAGCCATTATACTAGAAAACACTGAGTGTACCTAGTGGCATCCTAAACGTGGCTATTGGACTTCTGTATAGTCCCAGTAGTGCACAGATATTTGCAGCACGTCTGCCTGCATTGCACACTCAAACTCATTATAACTAAGCCATTATACTAGCAAACACTGAGTGTACCTAGTGGCATCCTAAACGTGGCTATTGGACTTCTGTATAGTCCCAGTAGTGCACAGATATTTGCAGCACGTCTGCCTGCATTGCACACTCAAACTCATTGTTACTAAGCCATTATACTAGCAAACACTCAGTGAACTTGGTGGCATCCTAAACGTGGCTATTGGACTTCTGTATAGTCCCACTAGTGCAAAGATATTTGCAGCACGTCTGCCTGCATTGCACACTCAAACTCATTATAACTAAGCCATTATACTAGAAAACACTGAGTGTACCTAGTGGCATCCTAAACGTGGCTATTGGACTTCTGTATAGTCCCAGTAGTGCACAGATATTTGCAGCACGTCTGCCTGCATTGCACACTCAAACTCATTATAACTAAGCCATTATACTAGCAAACACTGAGTGTACCTAGTGGCATCCTAAACGTGGCTATTGGACTTCTGTATAGTCCCAGTAGTGCACAGATATTTGCAGCACGTCTGCCTGCATTGCACACTCAAACTCATTGTTACTAAGCCATTATACTAGCAAACACTCAGTGAACTTGGTGGCATCCTAAACGTGGCTATTGGACTTCTGTATAGTCCCACTAGTGCAAAGATATTTGCAGCACGTCTGCCTGCATAGAACACTCAAACTCATTATAACTAAGCCATTATACTAGCAAACACTGAGTGTACCTAGTGGCATCCTAAACGTGGCTATTGGACTTCTGTATAGTCCCAGTAGTGCACAGATATTTGCAGCACGTCTGCCTGCATTGCACACTCAAACTCATTGTTACTAAGCCATTATACTAGCAAACACTCAGTGAACTTAGTGGCATCCTAAACGTGGCTATTGGACTTCTGTATCGTCCCACTAGTGCAAAGATATTTGCAGCACGTCTGCCTGCATTGCACACTCAAACTCATTGTTACTAAGCCATTATACTAGCAAACACTCAGTGAACCTAGTGGCATCCTAAACGTGGCTATTGGACTTCTGTATCGTCCCACTAGTGGAAAGATATTTGCAGCACGTCTGCCTGCATTGCACACTCAAACTCATTATAACTAAGCCATTATACTAGCAAACACTGAGTGTACCTAGTGGCATCCTAAACGTGGCTATTGGACTTCTGTATAGTCCCAGTAGTGCACAGATATTTGCAGCACGTCTGCCTGCATTGCACACTCAAACTTATTATAACTAAGCCGTTATACTAGCAAACACTGAGTGTACCTAGTGGCATCCTAAACGTGGCTATTGGACTTCTGTATAGTCCCAGTAGTGCACAGATATTTGCAGCACGTCTGCCTGCATTGCACACTCAAACTCATTGTTACTAATACATTATAATACCAAAAATTGAGTAAACTTAGTGGCATACAAGAAGTAGCTGTTGTATTCCATTAGTGCCCCACTGGTGCCAAGCTATGTGCAGCACCTCTGCATGACACCCTCCTGCTCTGTTTTTAATAAGCTATAATAATATCAAAAAATGCTTCCATTTAGTGGCATACAAGAACTGGCTGTTGTATTCCATTAGTGCCCCACTGGTGCCAAGCTATTTCTAGCACCTGTGCAGGACACCCTCCTGCTCTGTTTTTAATAAGCTATAATGATAGCAAAAAATACTGCAACTTAGTGGCATACAAAAAATGGCTGTTGGACTCCTTTATTGTGCCACTTGTGCCAAGCAATCTCAAGCACCTCTGCATTCTACCCTCATGCACATTTTGCTATGCTAATTTTATAGCAAACTCAGGGAATTCCTTGCTGCATTTGATCATTAGAAGAACACAAAAAAACTGAGCTGAAACAATGTTCAGTAAACATGCAACATTAAGCATGTGAATTGCAGCCTTAAGACTAGAAAAAAACCAAAGAGAAAATTGCATGAAAAATACCCTGACTATAAATAAATAAATTGCAAGTGCTAAATAACAGGGTACTTAGTGTATACATTTTTGCAAAAAGGTAAAAAGCTGTCTCACCTCGTCAAGGTGTACCCATCTGAGACAGTCCCTAACCTACTGAAGTTAAAAACATTATCAATACCTGACTTGTGTCATGTCAAACTCCAATATGAATGGTGGCAAGTGGTCAGCTGTGTCCCAGATTAAATACACAGTGAAGTGAGACGCAATTAGTTGTTCAGTCTCAGTTTTAGGAGGGCTGCGCCCCCAACTTGCAAAAAAGCAAGATAACATACAAAGAACACAAAAAAACTGAGCTGAAACAATGTTCAGTAAACATGCAACATTAAGCATGTGAATTGCAGCCTTAAGACTAGAAAAAAACCAAAGAGAAAATTGCATGAAGTTAAAAACATTATCAATACCTTATGTTTTTAACTTCAGTAGGTTAGGGACTGTCTCAGATGGGTACACCTTGACGAGGTGAGACAGCTTTTTACCTTTTTGCAAAAATGTATACACTAAGTACCCTGTTATTTAGCACTTGCAATTTATTTATTTATAGTCAGGGTATTTTTCATGCAATTTTCTCTTTGGTTTTTTTCTAGTCTTAAGGCTGCAATTCACATGCTTAATGTTGCATGTTTACTGAACATTGTTTCAGCTCAGTTTTTTTGTGTTCTTTGTATGTTATCTTGCTTTTTTGCAAGTTGGGGGCGCAGCCCTCCTAAAACTGAGACTGAACAACTAATTGCGTCTCACTTCACTGTGTATTTAATCTGGGACACAGCTGACCACTTGCCACCATTCATATTGGAGTTTGACATGACACAAGTCAGGTATTGATAATGTTTTTAACTTCAGTAGGTTAGGGACTGTCTCAGATGGGTACACCTTGATGAGGTGAGACAGCTTTTTACCTTTTTGCAAAAATGTATACACTAAGTACCCTGTTATTTAGCACTTGCAATTTATTTATTTATTTATAGTCAGGGTATTTTTCATGCAATTTTCTCTTTGTTTTTTTTGCATTTGATCATTAGGAGGGATAGAAAGTGAGGCTTCTTTTACTGTCCTGGTACCCACAGAACACGGCCACTGTACCCATCTGTCCACTTTTGCCACGCTATTTAATTTGCCTAAAGAGCTGACTCTTTTTCTGCCATCCTAAAATTGTCTGGAATACTAAGTTAGTGTTCCTTTGCTGCCAAGCAAGGTACAACACATGTGCATTCTACACTCCTTTCCATTTCTGGAATGAAATTATTAACTGTAGGTAGTCCAGGCAATCTGTGACGAAGGTGCAGGCGTGGATATAATGTAGCCTGCATCCAATGATGGTTCTCTTGATGTCTGACAGCTCAACAATACCTTCTGTTTCCACTTCCAAAACAAGTGATGACCTGCCAATCACACTCCCTGTTGCGGGTAAAGGAGTGGAAGTTCAGTGTGAAAAACCATGTGTGACTGCTGTCCCCACAGTCACAGAGGATGAAGAGCACGCAGATGCACTTGATGGGGCAGGCGGTGGTTGCACAGGCACGCTAGGCTGCATTGTAGCACAGTGAAATTCACATTGCGACTTATGCTTCATTTTAAGTCGTGTACAGGGTGGGCTCCCCAGTATGCAGCAAAACCAGGCAACAGTAAAAGGACTCTAGGCAGTTGGGTTGATAAATGATTGTTTAACTTTACCAAAACAAACAATAAGAACCATGCATACAATTTAAATAATTGAACAATCTATTCTGTTGCCTACTACCTGCTAATCCCTCTGTGTAGCAGTAATTGTGTGTTTGTGCGTGTGTGTGTGTGTGTGTGTGCGAACATGACTTACCAGTGGCGCATCACAAGAGCTTCCAAGTTATCTACCTAAACATAGACAAAACACATTACCCCCCCTGAATACCCTTGTTAGCTGAAGCCTCACAGATAATGCAGATGATAACAGTGTGAATGCAAACCACACAGCTCTGCAACACAGTCATGGAAATCTTGAAAAGCAGCAGTCAATGCAAACATGTGTTGTTGTCCCTCTATGATTTAAACTGTACGTGACAATTTGACAGTGCAGAGGCAGCAAGTCTTATTGTCTATATAGTCGGCCTACCCAGAACAGATATGTGTTTTGCTAATAAAACAAAGTGTTGCGTGCCCGCATTATTGTCTGGGCACAGCCTACCGTACCCGGGTACTGTGATGTCCAGTTGCCAGAAATACAGACTTTACGCTCATCTCACGGTAAACAGTATAGACAGCACCGTAAGAATGTTGGTCTGTGGCACAGGATGCTGCTCACTGACGTTAAAGTGCTCATCATCAAAGTACAACACAACTCCCCTCACAATTGAACAAACTGTTTCCGCGGTGGCTCCTTGCTGTAACACACACCTTTAGCTTTTCCTTCTGTTCATAGACAGCATCTCCAAGTCCACACCCGAAGAGCAATTTTATATTGCTATAGTGACCAAAGGCAGATCCAAAAAAACAGCAGCCCATTGTGTGTAGTCTGCAACAATGCATGCAATGAACGGCAAATAAGCATATTGCGTTGACAGTTGCTAAAGCTGAGCAATACACCTTCACGCTGTCAATTCATATCCATGTGATACTTCATGGAGGAAGTACTCAAAAGTGTGAGTTTTTGCCTTCTACTTACAGATTGTTGACAAATCTTACAGATTCCATGACTTGGGTGATCCTTTGCGATGTCCAAAAATTCACAGGCTAGGAAAGGCTTACAGCCCATGCGACCTGCATAGCCAACACGACTTCTGCTCAGAGTCAAAGTTGTGGTCCAGGATTCAGTTGTTGACGTGCTTCCAGTACTTTGTCTCTGGCCAGGAAGTCGCAACGTAACCTCGTCGTCAGTAGCATCCTCCTCCACCTCCTCTGCTGACCTCATTGACTGGCTGACTTTGGTTTGACAGTAACTGTGGTCTCCAACCTCATCAATAACCCTGTGTGTTTTCATTCCCCGCGTCCTGAGTCTTCCGAGACAACCTCTTCCTGCCCTGACCGAATAGTAATGTTGTCATTCCAATCAGGTATCTGTGCTCCTCATCATGTTCCCCATTGTCTCCACCAGGAGGATTTACTTTTTGGAAATGAGGGTGTAGATTAGGCTCAGCACCTTCTTCATCGCGGCCTGGATCCCACTCACAAAGCTTCTGGCCATCTCCGCAGATCATTTCCCCTGTCTCATGGAACTCGCTACCTCAACATGTCAGATTATCTGCTACACCCGCAAGCTTCAAACTGAATCTGAAAACTCATCTGTTCAGAAATGACTATAACCTTCAATGACACCACCACCATACATACTTGACGCTCAACCTAAACCACTCCTACTGTCTCCTCCCAAAAATCCTTTAGAATGTAATCCCACAAGGGCAGGGCCCTCTTCCCTCTGTACCAGTCTGTCTATAGTTACTTGTATATGTATTCTGTATGTAACCCCCTTCTCATGTACAGCACCATGGAATCAATGGTGCTCTATAAATCAATAATAATAAAAATAATAATAACTTCCTTGTCTGTACTCATTGCAGCTTTGGAGCAGACCTCTGATTCCCAGGCTATAGTGCGACTGAACAGCTATGCAAACTCAACCATCTCTGTTACCCCATACTCAGCAGGGCTGGTGGAAACTTGAGAGCTGTTAGGAAGCAAGTGCGATTGGATTGACACCACAGAGGAATGGAATATTTGGGATCTTGAAATTGGGGTGGAGGAGAGGCCACTTTATGGAGCACTTCAGATCCATTGAAGCAGCTGCTGTTTTGGCCTCATCTACATTTGTTAGCGATGGTCGTGTCCATGAAAAAAGGGATCATATCAGATTATCCATGGGAAGAAGTACACCTGTTCTTTTGGATGGTATTTGTTGTTACAAAACGGTGACGCCTTAAACGCAAGCAGCCTGCTGCGGTTTCAGTTGCGCCCAGGCATCAGCTGCCATTTAGGCCTGTGCCTCGGGTTGTCCAGCTGGCTGCTTTCTCCTCTACGTCTAAGTGTGGAGAGGCAGCTAGTGCGCATGCGTGTGCCGATTTACCCCAGCCGCAGCCTAACTGCAGTGTTTCGCCTAGTGAGTATGCTCAGCCTGACTGTGCCATTCCTGAGGCTAAGTCTTCATTTCGGGCTACAGCGCATGCTCCCACACTTAGTGAGAAAAGCCTCTTTGCACAGGTACTTGCACTCCGTGCCGGGTCTAAGTCCTGTGTTGTGCCTAGACACCATGCTAAAGCTGATAGTCTTTTTTCAGAGACTGTATTTCATGCAACTGACCATGGTCAGGCACTTACTGCATCAGAAACTAGGTCCGGTAATGAACTCTTTGGCCCTGCCCCTGATGTGGGGGGCCCATTTAGACCACAGGGCATCAGGTGTCCTGACGATGTGGCCAGGCCACTCCCAAATGGCTTGCAGAGGCCCGCCCCTATGACTTGTCACCTCATTATTGATGGTCAGACGATGACTGGTGAGGTGTTTGGGTCATGACAGCCATGAGGTCATCATTGAAGTTGCGGTTCCAAATAGGACGCTAGTTATGCCACTCATGATGTATCACTCTGCTTTTGTCTCCAGGAGGTGCATTGTGGTCCACCCTGGTTTGGGGCGGACCCAGGTTATAAAAGGGGCTGGAGACAACAAGGAGGTGCGCAGTCTTCTATTATGCTCCGAAAGAGCACACCTCCATGTGTTGAACCCATTGCGGCTTTAGGCCAGAGGTAGGCAGGGATAGGGCGTCGATGCAGGCCGCCACCACAGTTGGTAACGCAGAGCGGTTAAGACCAGGTCCTGTCCTACAAGTCCTGCTTGTGCAGCCCAGTGGCATTAACAGGCCTGCTGCTGCTGATGCGCCTGCTGTCCACAGGTGTGGCCCCAATGCACACGGTCAGCGTACTGAATGGCCCCTGTGATGTTAACAGGGAGTTCCTGGGCTGGGTGGGCGTGTGGACCCTGTGACGCTAACAGGGCTCCCAGTCTCAAGATCCGAGTGGCGTCTAACTTGGTTCAGGCTACTATTAGTTTCATAGCCACACAGCTCTGTATCCTCCACCTAACCTTCCAGTTGCCAACCTCTCCTTTTCCATCTGGGAGCACGGTGGACACTGACTGCTGATGGGAATATATACCTTTCTCTTTCTTTTCTTATTAATTTTCGTTATATAGCGGTAACATAGTATATACCACCTTATCCAAATCTGCCAGTCCCACCGTAACAGATGGTGTTTCTTCATCAAATGTTACTTTTGCTTAACCACCAAACCCACGGACCAAAACTTTTTTCCCCTTTCCAACACACCTGTTCCCCTTTCCACCAGCATCTGTCCTTTTTCAACTCATTTTGTATATGACCAAAAGTGCAACTCTGCAGGGACACCGTACTCAATGCCATCTCAGCACAGCAGCCAGCCGTCGGTCCCTCAGATGTGGACAAGTAAAAGACCATTTCCTTCTATCCATGACAAATCGTTGAGATTCACTCTGTGCAGCACTGGTGTTTAGTGGAAAAGCAGATCTAAGATTGCGTACCACCTTCTGAAGATACTCCTGTATACGTGCGTCCCTTTCTATGGCAGGAATTATTTCGCCAAATTTTGTCTTGTACCGGGTATCTAACAGTGTGGCAACCCAGTAGTTAGCATTACTTCGAATTCGTACAATCCGAGGGTCATGTTGTAGGTAGTGCAGCAAGAAGACGCTCATGTGTCTTGTGCATCCAGGAGGACCAAGTCCTTGGTGTGTTGGTGGCAGAGAGGTGAGAATCGTGCCTCCTTCCTCTGCCCTCTCCCCCCAACCTCGCACAACCGAAATGTGAGCAAGCTCTCACTCATCTGCTGAGTCTTCCATGCCCATCGCAAGTTCGTCCTCCATTTCTTCATGGCTCCTGCACCTTCCTCAACAATTTTTGCTGATACTATGCGCCCTTGTTAATCCCTATCCCCCACCATAACTGCTGCCTAGGTGCCGCTTACCGTATGGACCTTGTAGATCTTATTATCCCTTCTGCATATGACTCCTCCTGTACTTCCTCACCTTCCGCTTGGACCAATACCTGACTCCGAATAATGCTTACAGTGTGCTCCATCATGTAGATGACCAGAATTGTCACGCTGAGAATGGCATTGCCAGTGCTAAACATCTTCGTCGACATTTGTAAACTGTGTAGAAGGGTGCATAGGTCCTTGATCTGACACCACTCCAGCAGCGTGATCTGCACCACCTCTGGATCAAGTTAGCCCAGGGTATACGTCATGCCGTATTTCAGCAGGGCTCTGCGGTGCTGCCACACACGCTGCAACATGTGCAGATTCCAATTCCTGCGTGTCGGAACATCGCATTTCCGGCGTTTAACTGCCAGACCCTAAGACTTCCGGAGCGATGAAAGTTGTTGAGCTGCTGGGTGCGAAGGATGAAAGTGAGCACATAGCAGCGTGCCCGCTGCACAAGGCCATGTAGGCCGGGATGGTATTTTAAAAATTGCTGGAGAATCAGATTCAACATGTGAGCCATACAAGGCCCGTGTGTCACATTGCCCTGACGAAGGGCCGCAGACAGGTTTGCATCATTGCTGCACACGGCTGTTAAGTCACCAACGTAGTCCACTCAATCAATTTGTACTCTGGTCCCAATGGGAAGACACCACACCCTTTTTTAGGCCCCTCCTGTCTGCAGACCACTGCCAGACAAAGCTATGAACCTCTTGTTACTGTTACCCCCAGTTCAGTTTTATGAGTTTGTGTGCTTGTTACCTGACTACGTTTCCTGCTTGCTGTTTATGTACCTCGTTGGCCGATCCGCATTTCACCTCTGCTTGTTTTCTGATTAAGTCCTGGCCATCCCATTCTGTTCCTCTTCCTCAGTTAATGTTTTTGACCCTGCATGACTACTATTCTCTGGAACTGCAGCCTTCCACAGGTATTGATCAACTTGGGCCCTGTGTAATTCCAAATCACTGTATAGGGGTTAAAGGGTTTCAGGGTTCTGGGTGTCCAGCTTGGTGAGTGGCTTGCCTCTAGCCTATCCTTTACAGCCCATCTGAGTGTGTCGATCCAGGCAGGTGTTACACTGTGCCCTCTGCAGAAGGCCATGTAGGCCGGGATAGTGTTTTAAAATTTGCTGGACAACCAGGTTCAACACGTGAGCCATACAAGGCACGTGGGTCACATTGCCCTGAAGAAGGGTCGCAGACTGGTTTGCATCATTGTCGCACCCGACCTTTCCGGACTGCTGGTTGAGTGGAGACAACCATTGATGAAACTCGGTCTCACTCTCCAGAGCTAACCGTCCACAATTCCTCAGCGGTGTCTCACATTTCCCCTACATTTCAAAGTAAACATTTGACCGCCTGATGGCCTTGAGCTCTGCTGCCAGCATAGTAAGGAGGTGTGTGGGATTCCTTGGGCGCACTTACAAGGAAGGGTGGCCTGACCACACAGGGTTTGGGCCGAGGTGGAGGACCCACACGAGGTTGAGGAGGCAGAAGCAGTGGAGGAACTTGTACATACAGAGGAAGGATTGACACACAAGTCGTGGGGACGGCAAGACTTGTACAGCAAACCCTTCTCCATCTCTCACCATAGTTACCCAGTGCCCAGTCAGCAACATGTAACTCCCCTGTCCATGCTTACTGGTCCAAGTATCTGTGTTGAAATGCACCCTGTCACACACAGAGTTTCTCAAGGAATCGGTGAGGTTGTGTGCGACCTACTGTGGTAGCGCGGGCACGCCTTTCTTGGAGAAGGAGTGACGACTGGCCATCGGCTCTTGGGGCACTGCAATGGGCATAAGGTCTCAAAATCCATGGTCTCAAAAGGGTGTAAAGGCAGCCTTTCTGTTGACAACAAGTTGCAGATGATGAAATTCAACCTCTTAGGCATGTCATGCCCTTCGAAAATCATGTAAAACACAGCGAGGGGACTCCAACCACAGTCTCCCTCGTTGCCACTAATTGGGCCACACACACCCCACTTGACTGGCATCAGTTGACCCAATTTTCAAGATGAAAAAGATGCTTTGCATGAAGCACTCTCAAAAATACGCGTGCCTTTCCCATCCCCTGGCTGACCCAGGGGAAGAAAAGTCCTCTGAGAGCCATGACTTGTTCATCTTGGTTCTTTTAGAAACACAGCGAGGGGACTCCAACCACAGTCTCCCTCGTTGCCACTAATTGGGCCACACACACCCCACTTGACTGGCATCACTTGATCCCCCTTTTCAAAATGAAACAGATGCTTTGCATGAAGCACTCTCAAAAATACGCGTGCCTTTCCCGTCCCCTGGCTGACCCAGGGGAAGAAAAGTCATCTGAGAGCCATGACTTGTTCATCTTGGTTCTTTTAGAAACACAGCGAGGGGACTCCAACCACAGTCTCCCTCGTTTCCACTAATTGGGCCACACACACCCCACTTGACTGGCATCAGTTGACCCCCCTTTTGAAAAAGAAAAAGATGCTTTGCATGAAGCACTCTCAAAAATACGCGTGCCTTTCCCGTCCCCTGGCTGACCCAGGGGAAGAAAAGTCCTCTGAGAGCCATGACTTGTTCATCTTGGTTCTTTTAGAATCACAGCGAGGGGACTCCAACCACAGTCTCCCTCGTTTCCACTAATTGGGCCACACACACCCCACTTGACTGGCATCACTTGATCCCCCTTTTCAAAATGAAACAGATGCTTTGCATGAAGCACTCTCAAAAGTACGCGTGCCTTTTCCGTCCCCTGGCTGACCCAGGAGAAGAAAAGTCCTCTGAGAGCCATGACTTGTTCATCTTGGTTCTTTTAGAAACACAGCGAGGGGGCTCCAACCACAGTCTCCCTCGTTTCCACTAATTGGGCCACACACACCCCACTTGACTGGCATCACTTGATCCCCCTTTTCAAAATGAAACAGATGCTTTGCATGAAGCACTCTCAAAAATACGCGTGCCTTTCCCGTCCCCTGGCTGACCCAGGGGAAGAAAAGTCCTCTGAGAGCCATGACTTGTTCATCTTGGTTCTTTTAGAATCACAGCGAGGGGACTCCAACCACAGTCTCCCTCGTTTCCACTAATTGGGCCACACACACCCCACTTGACTGGCATCACTTGATCCCCCTTTTCAAAATGAAACAGATGCTTTGCATGAAGCACTCTCAAAAATACGCGTGCCTTTCCCGTCCCCTGGCTGACCCAGGGGAAGAAAAGTCCTCTGAGAGCCATGACTTGTTCATCTTGGTTCTTTTAGAAACACAGCGAGGGGACTCCAACCACAGTCTCCCTCGTTGCCACTAATTGGGCCATACACACCCCACTTGACTGGCATCACTTGATCCCCCTTTTCAAAATAAAACAGATGCTTTGCATGAAGCACTCTCAAAAATACGCGTGCCTTTCCCGTCCCCTGGCTGACCCAGGGGAAGAAAAGTCATCTGAGAGCCATGACTTGTTCATCTTGGTTCTTTTAGAAACACAGCGAGGGGACTCAAACCACAGGCTCCCTCGTTGCCACTAATTGGGCCACACACACCCCACTTGACTGGCATCAGTTGACCCCCCTTTTGAAAAAGAAAAAGATGCTTTGCATGAAGCACTCTCAAAAATACGCGTGCCTTTCCCGTCCCCTGGCTGACTCAGGGGAAGAAAAGTCCTCTGAGAGCCATGACTTGTTCATCTTGGTTCTTTTAGAATCACAGCGAGGGGACTCCAACCACAGTCTCCCTCGTTTCCACTAATTGGGCCACACACACCCCACTTGACTGGCATCACTTGATCCCCCTTTTCAAAATGAAACAGATGCTTTGCATGAAGCACTCTCAAAAATACGCGTGCCTTTCCCGTCCCCTGGCTGACCCAGGGGAAGAAAAGTCCTCTGAGAGCCATGACTTGTTCATCTTGGTTCTTTTAGAAACACAGCGAGGGGACTCCAACCACAGTCTCCCTCGTTTCCACTAATTGGGCCACACACACCCCACTTGACTGGCATCACTTGATCCCCCTTTTCAAAATGAAACAGATGCTTTGCATGAAGCACTCTCAAAAATACGCGTGCCTTTCTCGTCCCCTGGCTGACCCAGAGGAAGAAAAGTCCTCTGAGAGCCATGACTTGTTCATCTTGGTTCTTTTAGAAACACAGCGAGGGGACTCCAACCACAGTCTCCCTCGTTTCCACTAATTGGGCCACACACACCCCACTTGACTGGCATCACTTGATCCCCCTTTTCAAAATGAAACAGATGCTTTGCATGAAGCACTCTCAAAAATACGCGTGCCTTTTCCGTCCCCTGGCTGACCCAGGAGAAGAAAAGTCCTCTGAGAGCCATGACTTGTTCATCTTGGTTCTTTTAGAAACACAGCGAGGGGACTCCAACCACAGTCTCCCTCGTTTCCACTAATTGGGCCACACACACCCCACTTGACTGGCATCACTTGATCCCCCTTTTCAAAATGAAACAGATGCTTTGCATGAAGCACTCTCAAAAATACGCGTGCCTTTCCCGTCCCCTGGCTGACCCAGGGGAAGAAAAGTCCTCTGAGAGCCATGACTTGTTCATCTTGGTTCTTTTAGAAACACAGCGAGGGGACTCCAACCACAGTCTCCCTCGTTTCCACTAATTGGGCCACACACACCCCACGTGACTGGCATCACTTGATCCCCCTTTTCAAAATAAAACAGATGCTTTGCATGAAGCACTCTCAAAAATACGCGTGCCTTTCCCGTCCCCTGGCTGACCCAGGGGAAGAAAAGTCCTCTGAGAGCCATGTTCACATTGTCAGTGGACAGACGCGTGTGCTTATCTGCCAGCAGACCCCCAGCAGCACTGAAGACAGGTTCCGAGAGAACGCTGGCTGCAGGACACGACAAGATCCCCAAGGCGTACGTGGCAATCTCAGGCAATTTATCCAGATTGGAAGCCTAAAATGAGCAGGGATCAAGTTGCACAGTAATGGCATCGATGTTTCCTTGCATATACTCATATATCTGTGTGTCCTCCTCTTTTTCCTTGTCCAGCTCTTTTGTTTTCGCATGAGTATATGTCCTTGTCTTTTTCCCATGTGTTTGTGTTGTGTTGTGAGTTGTTTATCACCTTTTGGACACCTTTGAGGGTGTTTTCTAGGTGATTTTATGTGTTTGTGATTGCCTTCCATTGTTTCCTATGCAGTTCGAGTTCGGTTCGTCGAACGTTCGACGAACCGAACTCGAACGAGAGCTCCGTTCGGCGAACCGCCTCGAGCAGAACCGCGACCGGTTCGCTCATCTCTAATCCTGGCCAGGTCAGATCGCTGCTGCATCGCTAAAGTGTGAAGGTACCCTTAGTCTTAATTGGATTTCGTCACCTTTATGACCCGATTTGGGTGATTTCTCCTTGCTGCATTGCAGGGTGTGTGTAAATATGAAAAGTGGCTGTTGACTGAGATGTATGAATGTTATATTCCCCACAATATTCCTCACACTGACCAAGGCTTTTGCTGTAAAATGCAACTATGAAAATGTCAGAAAAATCCTACCAGAGGAGTTAAAATTTATATTGGGTTAATCCAAATCAGTTTAAATAATGGCAGCTGTTTACTGACTACTAGTTAACCTGAGTTTAAATGCAATTGGCTAAGTTTTCCACTCAAAATTATTTCAGTTTGTTTCTCAATGGATTTTCACAGCGTAAATTTTTCTTTTTGGTATGATTTTTCTACATGACAATAACCTGGTATTTTAACAAGAGTGTATAGACTTTTTATATTAATTGTATTATATCACTAAACATAACGTTCCAATGCAAATTTTGTAACAATGTCTTGATATGAATAATACAAGTGCATTTCAATAAATTAGAATATCATCAAAAAGTTAATATATTACAGTAATTCAAACTTCAGAGTTATCTGGATACAGCAATCTGGGGGCAGCCAGCTTCTTTAGCAATGACCTTTTGTGGCTTAAGGCTACTTTACACACTGCGATATCGGTCCCGATATCGCTAGCGTGCGTTCCCGCCCCCAAGTGTTGCGCGACACGGGCAAATCGCTGCCCGCGCCGCACAACATCGCCCAGACCCGTTACACATACTTACCTGCCCGGCGACGTCGCTGTGACCGGCGAACCGCCTCCTTTCTAAGGGGGCGGTCCGTGCGGCGTCACAGCGACGTCACTGAGCGGCCGCCCAATAGCAGCGGAGGGGCGGAGATGAGCGGGACGTAACATCCCGCCCACCTCCTTCCTTCCGCATAGCGGCCGGGAGGCAGGTAAGGAGAGGTTCCTCGTTCCTGCGGCGTCACACATAGCGATGTGTTCTGCCGCAGGAGCGACGAACTACATCGTTACTGCTGCAGTAACAATAATCGAGAATGGACCCACATGTCACCGATGAGCGATTTTGCACGTTTTTGCAACGATGCAAAATCGCTCATCGGTGTCACACGCAGCAACATCGCTAATGCGGCCGGATGTGTGTCACAAATTCCGTGACCCCAACGACTCCGCATTAGCGATGTCGCAGCGTGTAAAGCCCCCTTTACTCTTCTTGTGGAGTGTGTCAATGACTGCCTTCTGGACATCTGTCAAGTCAGCAGTCTTCCCCATGATTGTGCAGCCTACTGAACCAGACTAAGGGACCATTTTAAACACTTAGGAAGCCTTTGCAGGTGTTTTGTGGTAATTATTCTAATTTTGTGAGATAATGACTTTTGGGTTTTCATTGGATGTAAGCCATAATTATCAACATTAACAGAAATAAACACTTGAAATAGATCACTATGTTAGTAACGACTCTATGTAATATATGTGTTTCTCTTCTTGTATTGAATTACTGAAATAAATTAACTTTTCCATGATATTCCTACTATTGAGATGCACTTGTATTTCATTAAGACATACCTGAACTGTTCTCTGCATAAGGGCTTGTTCACACTGAGTTTTTTGAGGCGTTTTTGAAACAGAAACCTAATGGAAGCTCTCACAATCATTTATAAGGTAATGTGCCCTCAGTATCATTTAGACGCCAGTGCAGCCACCAACTCTTTCCAGCCAAAGGCAATTCAGGAAAATTCCAGAGGTTGTTTTCTTGAGGCAGCATTCACTCTATACTGTTAAAGTTAACATGCCACATGGCAAAACGTTATTAAAATGTAGATATGTGGTTAATCTGCAGGCTAATAGCATTTGGTACCTGCCAGGCGCCTGCACATCAAACCCTACTGGTAGCGTTCCGGTTTCAGTCATGGAGGCGGCTGTTGTGAATATCATCAGAGATGGTGCTGTTCCCGAGAGTGGTTCTGGACTCCCTCTGGTGGCTATTGTTAGTAGTGAGTCTGATTCTGCATCTGTCGCTCAGACAGGTGCAGGAGATGATTGCTGCTTCAGGGAGCCTATGGAGTCCAGCCTGGGGGGATATAGGGAGGCAGTTTTTGTCTAACCTTTGCTGGTGATAATTGTTTCTGCTCCATGTGAAGATGTCCTGAAGTTTGTCCTCCAGCCTTTAGGCTTTTGACTTTCCCTGTAGGTTCTCTTTGTTGCTTTTTTCTGCTCCTTTTTGGATTCTCCAGGAATGATTTATACAGCGGCTTTTTCGTTCCTTAATCCTTTTGCATCGGTTTTGTCTCCATCTCATTCTGAAATTTCAGCTATGTCTGATAAGTATGTTTGCTCTCTTAGTCTGGGTTTGGTTAAGGGCTGAATTTGCACTGAAAGGCGTTTCTGCTTAATCTTTGTCTTTTTCTAAATCAATGTTTGAGAATATTCCCTTTTATTTCTTGCAAGTGAATGGATGATGCTCTTTCTGCACTATTTTTAGAGGGCGATTTATTCCTATTAAGAAAGTGAGTTATTACTCCCTGTTATGTTCAGGAGTTTTAGTAATTTTGTGTCTCATGTGTTTTTGTAGTTAAGATCTTTCCCATTATATTTGCTTTTTCTATTTAAATGTATTTACACAAGAGTTCCTGATATAGTTGGTGGAAGATCATGTGGTCTCTAAGGGAATTTTTTGATTATCAGGTGTTGGCATTTTTTCAGGGTTTTTACTGGCTGCAACCAGCAATCTATCCTATACTTTTGTATCTAGCCATCAGGGCCTCACTTTGCTTAAATCTATAGCTACCATCTGTGTGTTGTTTTTTCTTACATCACCGTCGTTATATGTTGGGAGCTTTTGAATTTCCTTTTGGGCTGCTCTGAGGCAAGTCAGAATTCCTCATTTCAGCTTTGAGGTTAGCTCTCCAGCCGTGATGAGGTGTATAGGTTGTTAGGAACGCTCCACCGCTACTTCTAGTTGTGCTTGTGTAGCCAGTAGATTGCAGACAACTACTCTTGTGCATTATCTTCTATCATTTTTCATGGGATTTTTGTAAGATCTTTTGCGGTCTCCTTCCTGACCATAACAGGCGGCGCCAGCGCGGGTTCAGTCACCACTCTGTGTATGGAAATTGGTGGCTGTAACCACACACCTTGCACTGAGTGACAGCTGTTCTGCATTAGAATTTGCTGTCAGTTAGTGCAGAGGCCATGGCTAAAGCCACCAATTTCCATACACAGAGTAGTGACTGAACTTGCGCCAGCGCCACCTCCATGACTGCAACTGGAGCACTGCCTGGATGATTAAAGTTAATTTCTTCCCAGCAGCAGGGTTTAATGAACAGGTGCTAGGCATGATTGGAATGTTATTAAATAGCAGATGATCCCCATATCTGCAGGTTAATAGCATTTTTCCAGGTGATAGGTTACCTTAAATATAGAGAATGTGTGGCTTCCAAGCAGATAACATCCAAATAATAAGCAAGTCACTTTTTCTTACCTCTCCAGGATTAAAAGAAGAAGATGGAACATATGGACAAAAATTTAGTTTAAACATTGCATAATGTTCATTTTATGGGGCACTTTTGCAGTGCTTTGTCATAAGGATTCCTGTGGAGTCCGCAATGGAACAATCAGAGGAAACGTATAACGTGAGCAATATGAAAATCACACCTGAAACCAGATAAAGAGGGGAGAAGTTGACTCAGTCTTTGCATTGTGTGTCTGTGTGTGCCAAATTGAGGATAGAGAATGAAAAAAGAAGAGAGCTGTCTGAAGTCTTGAAATCAAAATTGTTGAAAAATATCAACAATCTTAAGTCCATCTCCAGAGATCTTGATGTTTCCTTGTCTACGGTGCAGAACATACCATATTTTTCAGTTTAAAAGATGCACCTCAAATTTAGGGGAGGAAAATAGGAAATAAAGATTCTTTTAATGTAAAAATGGGAGTCTGTCTTGTAGTCTTATGGTCCAACTTATAAGCAAAAAGTAACTTACCGGGGGGGTGTGGGGTCATAGGGAGCAGGCGGCAGCATGAGTGGGGCGATATTCGGAGGAGGGTGTACTAGTAGCGGGAGGCAAATGCCATTAATCTCCCAGCAATGGAATTTAGAGAAATGGCGCCAGAGGCCGTGCATGCGCAGAATGATTTCTCGGCTCTCCAAGATCTCAATCTGCACATGCGCCGCTTCCAATGCCCTTTTCCTGAAGTCCATCATGTTCGTCGCTGGGAGATTAATGCCATCTACCTCACGCCGCCAGTGCACCCTCCTTTTTAGCCCAGGGCCCACAGCATTTCTCCACTCGTGTCACCGCCAGCTTCCTATGACCACTTTCCACTGCCCCCGCACCCCCCCTCTGGTAAGCTATATTCGGCTTATAAGACGCACCCTATTTTTACGCAAATTTTACAGATAAAAAAGTGTGTCTTAGAATCTGAAAAATACGATATTCAAAAAGCTTACAACCCATGGCACTGTAGCTAATCTCCCTGGATGTGGATGGCAGATAAAAATTCATGAAAGGTTGCAACATAGAATAGTCCAGATGGTGAATAAACAGCCCCAATCAAGGTCCAAAGAAATTCAAGTTGTCCTGCAGGCTTAGGGTGCATCAGTGTCAGTGTGAACTATTCGTCAACATTTGAATGAAATTAAAAGCTATGGCAGGAGACCCAGGAGGACTCCACATCTGACAGAGAGACATAAAAAAAGCTAGACTGCAGTTTGCCAAGATGTATGTGACTATGCCAAAATCCTTCTGAGAAACTGTTTTTTGGACAGATGAAACCAAGATAGAGCTTTGGTAAGGCACTGTAATATCAATGATACCCAGAAAGCTGGATTTGTGTCCTAGGTCATGGGTCTTCGAGCAGGACAATGACCTCAAACATACTTCAAGAAGTCCCCAGAAATGGATGCAAACAAAGCGCTGGAGAGATTTGAAGTGGATTCGGCACCCTTCAAATATGAGAGTCCTAGAGCAGTTTGCAAAAGAAGAGGGGTCCAAAATTCCAATTGAGAGGTGTAAGAAGCTTGTTAATTCTTATGGGAAGCGATTGATTACAGTTATTTATTCCAACAGGTGTGCAACTAAATATTAAGTTGAGGGTGCAAAACAATTTTGTCAGGCCCATTTTTGGAGTTTTGAGTGAAATGATGTCCAATGTGCCTTTTTTTCTCTGTGTTTTTTTTAAGTTTGTTAATGTAGCACCCCTGCAGTACCAGGTGCCACAAATGTAACCCATGGAAACCCAAACCCTGGAATATCTGTGCCGGCCAGTACACCAGCACCTTCAAGCCACATACCCAACCTCAACACCAGACTGGGAGACTGCCAGCAACAGGTAAAAGGGAAGGACACTGATTGGATAGTAGCCACCCAATCTGTAGAGAGAGACCCAGTGAGGGGGAGGGGCCAGTGGTCAGTTGGGAAGTCGGCAGGAGGAAATAGTTAAGAGTTGGAGTTAAGTCAGGAGAGAGGAAAGTGTGAGGAGAGGAGTGAAGGATTAAAAAGTGAAAAGTACAAAAAAGACCTGAAGAGACATCGGAGAACTGTCAAACAAGTGAGGGACTGTGGAGTACAGAACCAGGACTCCAGGCACCGTGGGTTACCTGTGGAAGTGTAAGACTCCAGGAACTGCGGGATGCCTGTGGAAGTCTGGAACGAAGGCTCACAGGACTCAGCACAAGGCGGGGTGCAGACCCTAGGACAGTGGGACACTTTATGGTCAGCTGTTAACTCTGCCGAGCGAGAAGATCTCCAGGGTCCATCGCCAACCCAAAAAGTCTGAAGCACAAGGAGCAAAAAGGGGACCGGGGACTGAACCCCTTAAATAGTCGACGTTGCCTGGATTAGGACCAAGACTGAAGAGAAGGGACTCCGAAGTAGCTCCATGCCGCGGGAGTACAACCACAACAAGTGTGCACGGAGGACAGCCAACCCAGGTCACAGCTGGCATGGAGAACAAGGGGAGTGGGAACAGCTGGAACCAGCACCAGCAGGTCCAAGTACCTCAAGTAAAAGCAAGGCAAGTTGAAACTGCAATACTGGTGTGGACTGTTTAGTATTGCCCTGTGCACTTACACAGACGGTTCTCCACTACAATCCCCATCATTCACTGCTGGGGCCTGTCCCTGCTTGCAGAGGGCACAAACACCTAAGGTGCACCACTCCATCAGCCCCAGCAGGACCCTGCAGCGGCAGCCCCAATAATCTGGCCGCACACCGCAAGTGGCGTAGTCGAGAACTCTTTTATTTTTATTTTATTTTCCCTTTCCCTTTTATTTTTCACCCCTTTTTTATCGGACCGACCCCCAGGGTCACGGAACCAGGCATCGGCTGTGACCACGACTCTCCCTGAGTGCCACACACGCCCGATGTCGAGTACCCCACAGCCCTGGGGCGTCACACAATGTACACAAAATAAATAAATATGTGTATAACAAAATATATGTATTTTAATAATTTTCTTGGAGAAATACTTCATTTCAAGGGTGGCAACACTTTTGGCCGTGACTGTATATATTGCAATATTACAGTATTGTAGTGTATAGTAAAAATAATGGTGTCCTGTGACGCTCAGTCTCCTGTGTACCCCAGCTTCTATGGTAAATCATTGGTGCCCCATGATTGTGTCACAGTTATGCATACTGGCAGCCTCTCTATGTTTAAATACCGCTGTCAGAGATTTATAGCAGCATCTAAATGGTGAACAGCAGCGATAAAAGCTGCTGTTAGAGATACATGATGGCCATATAACATGACCAGCATCTACTGAATGTAGAGGGAGCTCAGCTCCTTAGCCCCTACACAAACAGTGACTCCAGCACTGATGCACATGTATATAATTTTGTGCTTTGGGGCTAAAAACTTTTCAGCGTTTCGAGGGGAGGGGGTTCAACAGACTTGCACTTAATATTAAGTGTCATTTCTCCCTCCAGCCCCCAGCACTGTGATTGATAACCCAGACCTTCCTGAACTCCAGGCAGAACTACTATGTTCTAACATCGATATAATGCACACATATGGCGTTATCCTTGGTGATCTTGGTTCTTCAGCAGATGGGGTTAAAACCTGTTATAGTGTATGTTCACACACAGCGGCGGGGTTTGTGTGTTCTTACGTGTGGTTTCTGCAGTGTTTTAAATTGGTGAAAAGCGCTGAACTAATTGACATGCGGCGTCTTGGCAAAAACTGAGCTTGGTTTAAAATACACCGAAAAAAATAGCATACGCATGAGATTTTAGAAGTCTCATTTATTATGATGGTACCGTAAAACGTATAATTTACGTGCCAAATACACAGCAAAAACGGCACCTGTGAAAATACCCTTATGCACTAAAAATGCTGCTGGGACACCAGCCCTTTCTTACTCCAGTGCTTTTGAGAGAGCAGCTTTTACGGAGTGTGGACACGATTTCATCAGCAGGAGCCCAGAGGACAGTGAAAATAGCTGCTCAGTCAAGCTACATGGGTTCAGAAGGAGCTTGCAGACCGAATACACTTGGACTCCTCGTGAAATCTGTCTTCCAACGTATAGCTAGATTAATAAAATACTCAATGTTCGGAAAGAATAAGAGTCTTTCTGGGATGGATTTGCTAAGTACACTTTCTTTATCAGGATCTAATTCATGATGTTATATTGTTAAATCAGTTGACAGGTAAATGATTCTAAATGATGCATCTATAATTCTCCAGACGATGATTATGTAATACATTCTGCACAAATGATTTCACACTACTAAAATCATCCACTGCTGCATTCATAAAGTGTAACATCACCCAGAGAGTATTCTGTCTGACTAGTGAATGAATGTTTTCCCACTAAACCCATAATCGCTTCCTACATATTCAGACTTTAGCTGCGGGTACTAAATTGTGAAGCCAAAAGACCCTGACGTCACATTTGCACAGAATGTGATGAGTTTGGATTTGTGATCATTCAGACCTAAGCTGCTTCTGATCAGCGTCTACTACAGATGAGATCAGTTAGATTACTCACTCAACAGAAGGAATCACGCTTAGGTCACTACTGACCCAGGTCATATTCAGGTTTCTTGGTTTCATATAACTGTGCATAATCCATAATTAGCAGAGTAATTTTAGTAACTAGAGTTTAAGATTTCTGCATACATAGTCTGTGTCACTGACGGAGGCATGTAGTCTGGGAACATAAAATGTTTTGGGTTTTTTTTCAAAATAGCTAAGGATATACTTTATCAATTCTTTTCTCCCCTACATACAGTAGAGCTAAATACAAAGTGACAATGGCAATCAAAGAGCCGAAAATCATTAAAGGGTTGTCTCAAATTGCTTTTTATATATATATATATATATATATATATATATATATATATATATATATATATATATATATACAGTGCCTACAAGTAGTATTCAACCCCCTGCAGATTTAGCAGGTTTACACATTCGGAATTAACTTGGCATTGTGACATTTGGACTGTAGATCAGCCTGGAAGTGTGAAATGCACTGCAGCAAAAAAGAATGTTTTTCTTTTTTTTTTTTTTTTTTTAAATTGAGAAAAGTTTATTCAGAGGGTCATTTATTATTCAACCCCTCAAACCACCAGAATTCTGTTTGGTTCCCCTAAAGTATTAAGAAGTATTTCAGGCACAAAGAACAGTGAGCTTCACATGTTTGGATTAATTATCTCTTTTTCCAGCCTTTTCTGACTAATTAACACCCTCCCCAAACTTGTGAACAGCACTCATACATGGTCAACATGGGAAAGACAAAGGAGCATTCCAAGGCCATCAGAGACAAGATCGTGGAGGGTCACAAGGCTGGCAAGGGGAACAAAACCCTTTCCAAGGAGTTGGGCCTACCTGTCTCCACTGTTGGGAGCATCATCCGGAAGTTGAAGGCTTATGGAACTACTGTTAGCCTTCCACGGCCTGGACAGTCTTTGAAAGTTTCCTCCCGTGCCGAGGCCAGGCTTGTCCGAAGAGTCAAGGCTAACCCAAGGACAACAAGGAAGGAGCTCCGGGAAGATCTCATGGCAGTGGGGACATTGGTTTCAGTCAATACCATAAGTAACGTATTCCACCGCAATGGTCTCCGTTCTAGACGAGCCCGTAAGGTACCTTTACTTTCAAAGCGTCATGTCAAGGCTCGTCTACAGTTTGCTCATGATCACTTGGAGGACTCTGAGACAGACTGGTTCAAGGTTCTCTGGTCTGATGAGACCAAGATCGAGATCTTTGGTGCCAACCACACACGTGACGTTTGGAGACTGGATGGCACTGCATACGACCCCAAGAATACCATCCCTACAGTCAAGCATGGTGGTGGCAGCATCATGCTGTGGGGCTGTTTCTCAGCCAAGGGGCCTGGCCATCTGGTCCGCATCCATGGGAAGATGGATAGCACGGCCTACCTGGAGATTTTGGCCAAGAACCTCCGCTCCTCCATCAAGGATCTTAAGATGGGTCGTCATTTCATCTTCCAACAAGACAACGACCCAAAACACACAGACAAGAAAACCAAGGCCTGGTTCAAGAGGGAAAAAATCAAGGTGTTGCAGTGGCCTCCTGACCTTAACCCAATTGAAAACTTGTGGAAGGAGCTCAAGATTAAAGTCCACATGAGACCCCCAAAGAACCTAGATAACTTGGAGAAGATCTGCATGGAGGAGTGGGCCAAGAAAACTCCAGAGACTTGTGCCGGCCTGATCAGGTCTTATAAAAGACGATTATTAGCTGTAATTGCAAACAAGGGTTATTCCACAAAATATTAAACCTATTGGTTGAATAATAATTGACCCACCCTTTTATGTTGAAAATTTATTAAGATTTAACTGAGCAACATAACTTGTTGGTTTGTAAGATTTATGCATCTGTTAATAAATCCTGCTCTTGTTTGAAGTTTGCAGGCTCTAACTTATGTGCATCTTATCAAACCTGCTAAATCTGCAGGGGGTTGAATACTACTTGTAGGCACTATATATATATATATATATATATATATATATATATATATATATATATATATATACCATATATATATATGCCGTATATATATATATATATATATATATATATATATATATATATATATACATATATATATACATATACAGCTCAAAAAAATAAAGGGAACACTAAAATACCATTTTGTTGTTTAAGTGTTCCCTTTATTTTTTTATATAGTTAGACGGCAAGAAAATAGGGAAGTTTGCTGTTGACTTGCCTTTTCTATTTGCTGTTATTATCCTCCAATGAAAGTGTGATGCTAGCCACTACTTACAGGAAGTATGGTCGGAAGAGTAGTCAGGAACGACGGGGTCTGGTAACGGGATGACGCGTATGAGCACAAGAAGTAAACAGAGGCGTAGTCAAGTCAATATCCAAGGGTCAAAAATCCAAGAGAGCACGTAACAAGCTCAGGAAGAAAGCAGAGGTGTGGTCAGGTAACGGTCCGAGGTCAAAAGGAAGGAGGTCACGACATGAACAGGGAGCAGTGTTGTTAATGTCATCCGAGTAGAATATTAGAATATTATTTGTTCTGTGATTTTGTTCTTCCCATTATATCTGCAGTTCTGTTCAAAGTGTCTGGCACAAGAGTGCCTGATATATTGGGGGAAGACCATGTGGTCTTAGGGCCTTTTTTCTATCAGGAGTTTGGTATTTTTTGCAGGGTTTTTTTGCTGTCCACAATCAGTTATCTTTCCTGTCCTGTTTTATCTAGTAAGTCGGGCTTCACCTTTGCTAATCTATATTTTCTATCTGTGTATTGTGTTTACTTACATCACCGTCGTTACATGTTGGGGGCTTGCTATTCCTTTGAGGACTGCTCCGAGGCAAGTTAGGATTCCTCATTTCTATCTTTGAGGTGTAGCAAGTTTCTCCGGCAGTGATGAGGTGTCTAGGTGTGTTAGGAACATCCCACTGCTACTTCTAGTGTTGTCCGATAGATAGGGGATTGCGGTCAGCTTAGTTTCCAACTACTCTTGTGGTTTTTGTTTTTTCTGATTAATGGGATTTTTTGTGATCGTCTCGTCCACGGTTACCAGTTCAGAACAGAGCGGGCAGAGAAAAGTCCAATAACAGTCCAGGGTCAGAGAACAAAGATTAGAACACTAGCAGAAACACAAGCCAACAGCACAACTGCAGAACCAGAGAATACAACTAATGAGGTTCTGGGGGAGCATGCTCAGTAAAGAAGCCTGAACAATTAGTAGGAAGGTGGGACACCTGAGTAATCAGCACGAACATGGAATCCTGCGCTGTCAAACAAACTGATAGCTCAGTAACACAGCAAAGTGCAGCAGAGCATCTCCAAAGGCAAGATGCTTTGCACAGAGAAATCATGTCACTGCCAAGTCTGTAATCCAGGAAAAGGCAGTAGAGCATCTTCAAGTCTGCAAGGTGCTCTGCACAGAGGAATCAGACAGAGAGCTTTTATCTTTTATAGTGTACAGCTTGCTTCCATGAGGCTTGGCCTCCAGACCCTGACCCAGAGTGAACAGTAGATACATTCCAGGAGGAGTTAACTCTTAACATCCCAGCTACCTCTCTCCAGGCTATTGATTTCTATACAGTAGTTAGCTGCTCAACTTCCTCTCTCACTCTCATCTCCTGAAGAGATGCTGGTATAAGTCTTGCAAAATCACTGTTTTCAAAACAGGTGTGCTGATCTCTCACAGCTCTCACTGTATGGGGCCATGTGCTTGTTAAAACAACCCATTATCTCTGTGTAAATATAGTGATAACTGTGTACACTCCAGGAAAAAACTACTGACAGCTTGTGAAAGGCACGGGGCAGGCATTGGTAGTCGTGCTTGCAGGAGTCAGCAGGCCGCAGCGCAGCCACTTGCAAATCCCATGCCTTCCAGTGGTCACATCATGTAAAGGATCACTTCCATCTCATCCGCTCCACACTTCAGTCATTTGCAAAGAACATAAATAAGATACCACGGCATTTGGTTTCAACAACTTGTCTTTACTTCCTTTCTTCGTTTCAGTTACCGTTCCTTTCCTCTTTCCTCCTCTTCTTTCCTTCACAACATCTGCTAACATCTGGGCTACACGATTACCATATTCAGACCCACAGGCGTTCCCTCCATACTCCATCTCGCAAGTAAATTTAGTGGCCGACAGTCTTCCTGGCACCTGGGTTCTGGAAGATACCGCTATGCCCCTCAGTTCCCCGTTTAACGTCACTTTGGCGTTGACCAGATCATACAGTCTCCTAAGCTTTCTGTTCCCACCCACAGGGATGCTTGCGCTAGGAATAGCTTATAGCGTTTTAACTCCTCGATTGCTGCCTAGGCCAGTAACAAGCATATCCTTCTCCTTGAGGGTGCCACTGACCTTCAGTCTCACTGAGGACTTCGTAGGGAAATACACTTCCAGGAACACAGCCACCGCCCCGACCACTGGACTATACCCCAAACACAGGGGACGTGAATAGACTGTTCTTCAACTTGCTGGACTCCCACATATCCATAATCCAGGGATGACTCTTAAGGCGGCGTTACATGCTACGATTTAGCTGACGATATGTCGTCAGGGTCACGGTTACCGTGACGCACATCCGGCATAGTTAGAGATGTCGTTGCGTGTGACACCTACATGCAACTCCGAACGATCGCAAATAGGTTGAAAATCTTTGATCGTTGACATGTCGTTCAGTTTCAAAATATTGTTTGAACAACATCCAAAAGACCGCCTTGGTCAAACATTATATTGCTAATCACTGTTGCGTTGTTTGTGAGATCGTTACGTGTGACCACAAATAAACGACCTATGTGCGATCTCGGCAAATCGTAACTACGATCTGGACGTGTCACATTGTTTAAGAGATCATCAGATAAATCGTAGCGTGTAACGGGGCCTTTAGAGTCAGAAATTGGTCTCAATATGGGCTCTTTATAGTCTATTGTCCTCCTCCTCTATTAACCCCGTCTCCGCCAACCCAGGTGCCAAGAACACGATCCCTGGGCCAGACTGCCACCTGGTGGCGACCCAGACACAGTACTATGCAATAGGATACAATTTACTCAACCCCTCAGTGTGCTTCAGTTGTGCAGGGGTGGGCTATACCCCCCCCCCCCACACTACACTACAAGCTAATTGTGTTATAACAGACCTTGTGCTGAGCTTTATAGATCTACTAATACTACAGTTTCCCTATTCACTAGAACTGTCTCTGAAGGAGGAGAGCATGCCCTAATAAAAAACAGGAAATAAGGAATCCAATGGAGACTGGATTACTTTTAAATGCTCAAGAGAACTTCTTCTTTAATCTTTAAGCTATGCTTGCTGCATCGGAAGAGCAGCAATCTGACTAGCTTCAGAGCAGTCGTAACAAGTAGTGATGGGTTGACCCGGACTGTAAAAGTCCGGATCCGCACAGTTTCAAATGTACCCGAGTGCCAGGCCTGGAATTCTCAGGGAATTGTGGCTTATGATCCAGATCTCAGGATTCAGGAAACACAAAAAAAAAAGAGTGTGTTATACTTACCGAGGCTTCGGAGCGGCTGTAACTGCTGCCTGGCCACTTATTCACTTCTGGGGCCACTTATTACCTTCATTGCATATGCACTGCTTTCCCTGCCTACTGGCATCTGTGATTGGTTGCAGTCAGACACGCTCCCAGCCTGTGTGACACTGTCTGACGCTTCCAATCAAAGACCCTGTCTGAGGGTCTATATTGTACTTTAAAAATAAATTTAAAAAATTGCTCTAGTGTCTCCATATGATACTCAGCACAGATAACGCATACGTCTACAGGCTGCAGCCCCCAGCCATGCGCTTATCTTGGTTGTGTATCAAAATAAGATGAACCTCATGCACCTTTTTTATTATTTAAATAAATCATTTAAAAAAACAGCATGCGGTCCCCCCAATTTTGATACCCAGCCTGACAGCTGGGGGCTGGAATTCTCAAAAGGTACTACTATGTCATATGTTGGCTTCATGTTAGGAGCTGAGCCTACATCTATCCTGGCAGATGATGAATGTGTTATGAAGCCATCATCTACCTCTACAACTAAACTCAAACCGCTTCTGTTAACCATTTATGTTATGGGTCTTTGAAAATAGAGACAGAAGCTACTGTTTTTTTTTACAAATCTCTGAATTTTTTAAACCAATGAAAAACTTATCAAAAAAGTGTGCAAGGTACAGTAATGGAAGAAGTAAAATTACCGTATATCATTTTTATTAAGTAATGTTTTAAATAGAATAAACAGGAGATAATACACAGGAATAACAAACTGGTGAGTATTGACATCAAATAGATAAATGCATAGAACAATGCATGAAATACATAGTAACTAATGCAGTGACCATATTGCAGATACCTAAAACATACTAGACCTGAATGTGTGTGTTGCAATCACATGCTAGTAAACCATCAAGATTACGTATAAGTAACAGATGTCAGAAAAAGGGGATAAGTAAGAAAGTGCACTGTGGCTATTAAAAAATTCAACCGTCAGTAAACCCTACCCGATGCGTGTTTCGCACCTAGCTTCGTAAATTTTTCTGCTGACGCACAATTCAAAAGCAGTGTCTGATTTTCATTAGTTACATAGTTACTTAGATTGAAAAAAAGACCTAGGTCCATCTAGTTCAACCTTCCTCCACCAGTTCTACATTTGGTCACTAAAGGGGGCTTTACACGCTACGACATCGCTAATGCGAACTCGTTGGGGTCACGGAATTGGTGACGCACATCCGTCCGCATTAGCGATGCCGTTACGTGTGACACCTATGAGCGATTTTGCATCGTTGCAAAAACGTGCAAAATCGCTCATTGGTGACATGGGGTCCATTCTCAAAAATCGTTACTGCAGCAGTAACAAAGTTGTTCCTCGTTCTTGCAGCAGCACACATCGCTCCGTGTGACACCGCAGGAACTAGGAAGCTCTCCTTACCTGCCTCCCGACCGCTATGGGGAAGGAAGGAGGTGGGCGGGATGTTCGTCCCGCTCATCACCGCCCCTCCGCTTCTATTGGGTGGCGGTTCAGTGACACAGCTGTGACATCGCTGTGACGCTGAACGAACCGCCCCCTTAGAAAGGAGGCAGTTCGCCGGTCACAGCGACGTCGCCGGGCAGGTAAGTATGTGTGACATGTCTGGGCGATGTTGTGCGGCACGGACAGCGATTTGCCTGTGTCGCACAACAGATGGGGGCGGGTACCCACGCTAGCGATATCGGTACCGATATCGCAGCGTGTAAAGCGGCCTTTAGTCATTTATAACCAACAATGTTGTGTGTACTGAGGAAATCATCCAGCCCTTTTTTAAAAGCTGTTATAGTATCAGCCATTGCTACCTCTTGTGGTAGGGCATTCCACAGTCTGACTGCTCTAACTGTAAAGAACCCTTTCCTATTTAGCTGTCGGAATCGCTTTTCTTCCACTCGCAGTGAGTGCCCCCTGGTTCTTAGTATTGTCTTTGGAAGAAATAAGTCATGTGCCAGTCCTTTATATTGACCACACATGTATTTATACATATAAATGAGATCTCCTCTGAGACGTCTTTTTTCTAAGCTAAACATATCTAACTTTTTCAACCTCTCATCATATGGGAGGCCTTCCATTCCTTGTAGTAGTCTAGTTGCCTGCCTTTGAATTGCCTCTAACTTCTGAATGTCCTTTTTAAAATGTGGAGCCCAAAACTGGTTCCCATATTCCAGATGTGGCCTTACAAGTGATTTATAGAGGGGTAACAATATGTTGGGATCACAGGATCTAATCTCTCTTTTTATACACCCTAAAATCTTGTTTGCTTTAGCAGCTGCTGCTTCACATTGAGTGCTGCTGCTCAGCTTATTTGTAATAAGAATACCCAAGTCCTTCTCCTGTTCTGTAGTCCCGAGTTTACTTCCATTTAATGTATATGCAGCTATAGGATTACTCCGTCCTAGGTGCATTACTTTACATTTATCAACATTAAATCTCATTTGCCAAGTATCTGCCCATTCTGACATCTTATCCAGATCTTTTTGTAATATTGTACTATCAAGGTCAGTTTTTAATATCCTACATAGTTTGGTGTTGGTGTTGATATTTAGTACATTTAAACTGAAAGTTACTTTTGTCAGTTTCAAGTTATTTCAGTGACAATTGTGGGTTTTTCTTACTTTATCTGAAGGGTATCAACAATTTTGTCCACATCTGTATATAACGTACAACATACATACGTGTAACATACAAACAAGCCCTTACCACTTTCAAGTCTTGACTCACTGCTTAAAAATAAACCTACTTCTCATCTCTCATATCCTCTCTTTCTCACAACCCTAAACAGCTATTCAACACTTTCAACTCTCTCCTCCCTCCCCCAGTACCACCTCCCTTTCCTCTCATCTCAGCTGCAGACTTTGCTTGTTTCTTCAAGCAGAAGATGGACAACATCAGAGCAAGCTTTGGCCCACAATCACCACATCCCCTCCTCACAACTACTCAGCCTTCTTCCTCCAAATCCAGCTTCTCCGCCATGACAGATCATCTTTCCACTCTACTCTCAAGATCACAACCTGCCCGCTTGACCCACTCCTATCCCACCTCATCCCCAATCTCACCACAGTCTTCATCCCAGCCCTAACCCATCTCTTCAACCTATCACTAACGGTATTCCCTTCATGCTTTAAACATGCCCCCATTACACCCATCCTCAAAAAGACCTCCCTTGACCCTTACTCTGTGTCAAACTATTGCCCCATATAACTTCTCCCCTATGCCTCAAAACTATTGGAACAGCATGTCCATCTTGAACTGTCCTCACAATCTGGTGACTTTAGTTAGGGCGGTTTCAGTGGAATGATGCAGTCGGAAGCCAATGACCTACTAACCGCAAAAGCCAAGTGACACTACTCTGTCCTCCTTCTCCTGGACCTGTCCTCTACCTTTGACACAGTAGACCATTCCCTTCTACTACAAATTCTCTCATTTCTGGGCATCACAGACTTGACCCTAACCTGGACCTCCTCATACTTAACCGACCAAACTTTCAGCGTCTCCCACGCTCACACCGCCCCCTATCTGTCGGTGTCCCCTAAGGTTCAGTTCTAGGACCCCTGCTGTTCGCCATCTACACCTTCAGCCTGGGACAGCTCATAGAGTCCCATGGCTTTCAGTATCACCTCTACGCTGTTGATACGCAGATCTACCTCTCTGGACCTGACATCACCTCCCTACTAACCAGAATCCCACAATATCTGTCTGCTATTTCATCCTTCTTCTCTGCTTGATTCCTAAAACTGAACATGGACAAAACAGAATTCATTATCTTTCCTCCTCCTCAATCAACCCCAAACCTGACATATCCATCAATGTCAATGGCTGCTCATTTTCCCTAGTCCCACGTGCTCGCTGGCTGGGAGTAACTCTAGACTCTGATCTCTCTTTCAAGCCACACATCCAAGCCCTCTTCACCTCCTGCAGCCACCAAATCAAAAATATCTCCCGGATCCGTACATTCCTATCCCAAGAAGCTGCAAACACCATAGTACATGTCCTTATTATCTCCCACCTGGATTATTGCAACCTCCTGCTCTGTGGCCTCACTTCTAACAGCCTTGCACCCCTACAATCTATTCTAAACTATGCTGCCCGACTAATCTGTGCCGCCCCCGTGGAAGCAGCCGAGTTGCTCGGGTCTGGGTTCACTGTGGCTTGAGGGTCTCCGGACCAGGGGTCGGGCGGCCACTCAAATGAAAGGGGGTATTTACAGGGGAGTTCATGTATAGTTCATGACGCCACTCGTGGTATATGGTAATTTGGGAGTACCACCACTGCCGTTGGGAGTACCCGGGGTGATGAAGTGGGGCAGCAAGGTGTCGTAGCCCTCCATGGGTAGGAGGAATGCCCTGGGACTCGGTGTAGGGGTGCCGTGGGATGCAGGGGTCACTCTCGTACTCACTCAGTTCATAAGCAGATGCTGACAACCAGGTAAACCAATTCTCTGAGTACTGCTGCTGCTGAGGGGAGCTTGTCCAGGTCCCATCCCCTATGGTGTTGCCTGGTGGTCCGTGACCTGCCTCCTGGCACTAAGTTTAACCTCAAGTTGGTGGCCCAGTAGTATGGAATTTGTCGAGCCCCGCTCCCCACTGTGGCTAAGTGTGGGAGCTTGCTCTCAGGGCTAATGCTTGGAATTTTCTGGACCGTTTTGGGTTGGAAATTCCTATCCCCCTCATTGCACTAGTGCCCCGATTCTGGAGCGGGAGGGAAAGGATCATAAAGGTGATTTGTCGGGTTGCCTGAAGCTACTCCCTGACCTAGGGTCCGTGTACCCCGTCGTGCCTTCGGTCCCGGACCGGTGATAGTGCTTGGCTACCGGCTGTCCTCCTCGACAAGGCCAGACACCTTGCCACAATCCCCTGCGACCGGGGGTCCGACTCCTCTAGGCCCAGACCTAGATAACTTCTCCAGGAGCCACCGCTCCCGACTTCCTCTCACTCTCCTCTCTACACTTCACTGACTACCCTCCTACTCACTACACTCCTCACCTCCCCTCCCTGATTCTCCCAGGTGGGCGACTCTATTCCACTCAAGTCGTCCACTGGTGTTCCTGGTGGGTGTGGTGCAGGGTGTATCTAGGATTTGATTTGCTGTTGGAGACAACACCATTAAGATAGGGACCCAGAACCAAGAGGGAGGTGGAATACCACACAGAAGGGCAGTTTGTGCAGTACCCTGTGACGACCTGATAGTCCAGGGGCGTCACAAATCAACCTGTCCCCCCGCTACTCGCCGACCTCTTCTCTCTGCCAATCCCTTCACTGGCTTCCTATTGCCCAATGACTCCACTTCAAAACCCTAACCATGACTTACAAAGCCATATACAGCATGTCTCCTCCCTACATCTGTGACCTAGTCTCCCGGTACTTACCTGCACTTAACCTTCGATCCTCACAAGATCTCCTTCTCTACCCCCTCTCATCTCCTCTTACCACCATCGCATCCAAGATTTCTCCTGTGCCTCCCCATACTCTGGAATGCTCTGCCACAACATATCAGACTCTCGCCTACCTTGACAAGCTTCAAAAGGAACCTGAAGACCCACCTCTTCCGACAAGCCTACAACCTGCCATAACCCTCAGTCTGATATAGTGCCGCACGACCAGCTTTACCCTCACCTACTGTATCCTCACCCATCCCCTGTAGACTGTGAGCCCTCGCGGGCAGGGACCTCTCTCCTCTTGTACCTGTCTGTGCTTTGTATTGTTTATGATTATTGCACTTGTCCCTATTATGTAAACCCCTTTCATATGTAAAGCGCCATGGAATAAATGGCGCTATAATAATAAATAATAATAACGTAGTGCAATTCTGCTTTGTGGTTTTTGGAATTTGCTTTTCACTAAAAATAACCAGATAACTTGATTCTGGCATATTAATATGATTACAGTGCTACTAAATTTCTTCTTTTCTTTTTTGTTTATTTTATTGCTTTTATAAAATCTAAAACAATTAAAAAGAAAAAAATGTGTCTTATGTTCCCGTTTTCTAAAGCCAATAACTTATATTTTATTTATCAGTGGAGCTTTGTGAGGGCTTTATTTTTGTAAGGTGAGCCGGTATTTTTATTGGTCCAATTTTGGGGTATTTACATCTTTTTTTATTGCTTTTTATCCATATTTTTTAGGCACGCCAGGTGACCAAGAACTTAAATTTCCGTAATTTTTCTATTACTTTACAGCATTTACGTAATTTTAAAGGTTTAGATTTTTAAAGATTTGACTTTTATGATATATAAAATATTCTTTTTTTTGAAGAATGGGAAAAGGTATGTGATTGGAAGAAGATTGAAATTTTCATTGTTTCTTACACACTTATTCCCCAATAAAATAAGATACTTAAATCAGAATTCTGGCATAAAAACCTTAAAAAACACAACATTTTAGTGCAGCACACATCTTTGGCTAGCTCAAAGTGGAGAGGCTCAGGTATGGTAGCATTGCCCCTCTAATTCATGATCCATTATGGTATACCTTACTCCAGAAATGTTAAGCCTGCTTTACACGTTGCAATTTCGCATACGATTTCGTATGCGATTTGCAACGCCCCCATCGTATGTGTGGCACGTTCAATTTGTTGAACGTGCCGCACATACGAGTAACCCCCGTCACACGTACTTACCCGTCCATACGACCTCGCTGTGGGCGGCGAACATCCACTTCCTGGAGTGGGAGGGACGTTCGGCGTCACAGCGACGTCACACGGCAGCCGGCCAATAGAAGCGGAGGGGTAGAGCTAAGCGGGACGTAAACATCCTGCCCACCTCCTTCCTTCCGCATTGGGGGCCGGGAGCCGCAGGACGTAGGTAAGAGCTGTTCATCATTCCCGGGGTGTCACACACTGCAATGTGTGCTACCCCGGGTACGATGAACAATCTAACGTGCAATTCTAGAGACAGGTACGATGTGTATGCGATGAACGTTTTAACGTTCAATCGCAATCGCACGTACCTGTCATACACTGCAATGTACTTACAATGCCGGATGTGCGTCACTTACGACGTGACACATTGTAAGATGCATTGCAGCGTGTAAAGCAGGCTTTAGTCTAGCAAATGTCACTGTCAATCACAGAAAACTGCATTTTAACTGGCTAAATAGCAACCATTGGAGCCAGCAATAAACTCTGCTGTTAGTGGCAGGTGTAGAGGCAGTCCCCTCCATATATTTGCATCCAACAAGTTCTCTAACCCAGTTTTCAGTACAAAAGATAAAAGTAACACTTATATGGCTATGTAGATATGAGTATAGAAAAAATTATATTTTTAGAAGTAGAGTAGAAAAAACATGTCCATAAAAATCCTCCCTTAAAAATCCAAAAAGGGTTAAAGGGAACCTATCTGGTCTCCTGTGCACCCAGAACCACGAGTAGTTCTGTGCACATGTGGCACCCTTGGGCTTCAGGCGCCACAGGGTATTACACCACTTGTATGGGGTGATATCTATCCCGGGTCAGGAGGGGGTTAACCAGCCGGTGCCTTCACAAAACACACACAAACAACAGCAGGTGCTTACTCACAGGGGGTTGGACTAGGGCAGACAGGGTAGCCAGCCATCACGAAGCATGGGACTTCCCCAGTCGCTAGGACAACTACCTGGGGCGGGCGCCACATGGTGTAGAAGTAGGCGCAACCATGACAATTCAGACAGAACCTTCCTGGGCACAGCTTGGGACAACACCTAGCACTGACAGCTGGAGTTAGTGTTCCTCTCTCTTCGTGGGCCCGTGGCTTGGAGCAGGGTGCTCGGCCCGAGTTCGAGTTAGCAACCGAGGAACACTTCACTAACAGACTTTCACAGGCACCTACAGTGACCGCTGACGGATCCGGGATCAGCTGGAGCCCATCGTGGCAGACAACGGCACTTCGGGGCAGCGCTTGAAAGACTTGTGAGTAAAAACACTTGGAACTGCAGCCCCTGCCTCTGCCTCTCCTTTAACCGGCACCGACGCCCAGCGCTCTGGCCCCAGCGAGGACTACCACCACCCTCGTCCTCCACCATCCTCCTTGGGGTAATCCCGCTCCACCTGTGGGGAGCGACACCATCCCGCCTGCACTTGACATCTGCCCCGGCGAGAGATCTTGCCACGTACCACATGTGGCGTCACGATCACCTATAAAGACTTTATTAAATCTCCAACTACTACCTCCGTCCTCCCTACCACCCTTTTATCTTCCTTTCTGTACACCTTGGGACAACGGAACCAGGCCAGGCCACCCTTGACGACGCAGAGGATCTGCACCCCCCGGCCCGGCTACAAGTAGGTTAAAAAACCTGCCACGTGGGGCACTACACACATATCTATAATCCATGCCAGTATATAGTAGCATGCTTTTTGTAAAAATCTGTTTAAATATTTATAAAAACCATTTATTAGATTCTAATTAGGCCTGAGACCAGTCACAGGGGCATTATTTCCTTGGCTAGTCTGCCTACTTAGCATGTTATCCCACCCCTGTGGACATGATAGCATGCTTTACAACATTCAGCAGCATTGGAAGCGTAATACAAAGTCGCACGTGCGCACTGCTTTGTACTTCTCAGCGTTGAGCTTTTCTGATGCCGGGTGTATGTGTCCCGCCTTCAGAGAGAGCCAAAGCCCATGATCGAAAGTTGTCCACACTTCCGGTCATGCGCTCTACACCTCTCTGAAGCCAGGATGCATATGTAGCGCCCCACGGGGCAGGTGCATTTAACCTACTCGTCACCGGGTCATCGACTGTCACAGTGATGGGCGGCCTAGCACGGCCTTGTTGCCCCGAGGTGTACAGAAGATGGTAGGGAAGAGATGATGGGGGTAGTTTTGAGGTGTTTGTCGTGACGCCACCTGTGGTATGCGGCCAGGGACTGGGCTGCCGCTGCTGTCGCTGTCCTCTGGTGCAGATGGTAGTAGCAGTCAGGGATGGTATCACTCTCCACAGGTAGAACAGGCCCCGAGGAGGATGATGAGGGGAGTAGTGATGGTGGCTCAGAGCGGCAGTACGGGTCATAAAGAGTCAGAGTCTATAGCTGCAGTTCCAGATTGTTTACTCACTTTTGTATGATGCCACTCACCCAGGTAATACTGGTCACTTGCTATGATGGGCTCCGTTGAACCCGAGTCCCTTTAGAGATCAGTCCAGTTTGGTGTTCGGTGGGTTTCTCCTTGTAACGCCTGTATGTGGATTCCCTGGCTTGAAGCTAGGTTTCACGAGATGTACTCTTGTCCCTATATGCAAGTGCTGCGGTTCCAATGTGAGGTCCGGCTTGAAGCGAGAACCCGGATCCTATATGGCACTGTACTGTCGGACGCTGTGTGGTCAGGGAAGCTTAAAACTTTCCCCATCCAGGAAGATTCTGGAAAACCAATGTGAAGTATGATCTTTCCTAGGGTCCTGCCGCCCTGCATGGCGTCGGTTCCGTTGGGAGCAGAGATCACTCACAACCATTGTGAACTTCTCCTCCTTCCCACCGGAGCACCTATAGATGCGACTTCTCCGCTGGAGAACTCCCTAACTGTTGTGTCGGCTCCTGACTCCTTCCCCCTGCTGGCTGCACTTCCACCCTCCGAGGTCCTAAGCTAGTGGGACTGGTGCCCCTGTTGAGGGCATCCTGTAAATTCCTCTCTGTTGGCGACCCCTTTATTACCCGACCCTAGCCCTGTCCCCATTAGGAACATGGCAACCTGTTGTGTATTTGAGTGTGTAATGTGGTGAAACCGGGACTGACCTCCTCAGTAACCGGGTTTAGCATTACACCCAATGTTGGGTGCAATACTCTGTGGCGATTGAAGCCTCAGGGGTGTCACACATACACCCGGCTTCAGAGTAGTAGGCATGGCCAAAAGTGCAGACAAATTCAGATCAAGGCTGAAGGGAGCCCCACAACGGAGCCATGACTCACTCTCTAGGGTAACGAGGGGTTAATTCTTGCAAAGAAAGGGAAGCGCGGGTTTTGGGGGTCAAAGGTTTAGGGGGGTTGATGCAAAGTTAGGGGGGTGGTTAGGTTTTGAATAGGTTATATAGGGTCAGGAAGTGGGGTGGGGACTACCAAAACAGCGCGTGTGGCCACAAGAAAAGGTCCTGCTCTCTAGCTCTTGAGTTGGGGTGTGGGTTGTTCAGGAGGTAGTGTTGTATTTTAATAAACTGTTTGGTGTCATTTCGACCAGCGGTAGTGAGGTGGGTTCTTGGACTAGGTAGTAAAATAGTGGTGGGGGGTTATACATCAGGTGGATAGTAACCCCCTCCTTTTCCTTTTGAATGGTAATTATCTGGCGGACTTTGGGGCTATCAAGGGTGGGGTCTCTTGTCAGTCGGTGTTAGGGAAATGGTTTTCCGGTAAGAGGTGTCCTCGAACTGGTGGTCGCGGCTGGGGGCAACGCCAGATGGTTTATTAATACTATGGAAACGTCTGCCAGATTTTTGGAGCTCCAAGAACTCTCCTCGCTTTAAGAAGTTATGTTATTTATTTACAGTTACATTTGTTTAATAAAGGCCTGATTTGGCCAATTTATCCAAGAAGGTGTCATGTGCTCATTGGAAAGGGAATCCATGCGGGAAAGGGTGGGTTGGTTGGAGTCAGGAAGGAAGCATGTACAATAGTGCAGTCATGCACAGTGAGCCTCTCTGAAGGCGGGACACATACACCCGGCATCAAAAAAACTAAATGCTAAGTTGTACAAAACAGGGCGCTCGCACGGCTTTGTATCGTGTTGCCATGACGCTGGCTATTGTAAAGCAGGTTATCATGCCCACAGGGGTGTGATAACATACTAAGTGGGCCGACTAGTCTTGGAACTAACGCCCCTGTGCCTAATTAGCATCTCATGAAGGTCTTTTGAAATACTTTTTCTAAACATCTCTTTGTGTATGCTACCATTCGTGGTTCTGGGTGCACAGGGTTCCCTTTAAGGTGCACAAATGATGTGAAAAATTGTAACTTATTAAAAAATTCACAAACTCTTTTTACAAAAATTCAGATGAGCTAACATAGCCTTTCCTAATAAGTTTTTGTTGTTTTATTTAGTTTACCACTATATAGCACACGTTGTTTTACATAATTAATTTGGGTTTTGTGGCCGTAAAATAAAAATGCAACTGGGCCTTATGAAATAGATTATTCAACCTGTGATTATAGTAATATTATACCCAGTAAAATTATTACTGGTCTGCTGTGATCACAGACAGCTGAAATATTAAACTCTGGCACAGGAGCCTCTCTGGCTGTTACATAAGGTATCCTGTTATGTGACATTGCTCAGAAGAAAACACAACAGGATTGAAAATGGAAAAGTTTCCCTTGTAACGATGTACAGTTGGCAGTGTCATTAGTGATACACATCTATATCTGTAGCAATTCTCTCTTGTGTCACTATTGATTTCACGTATATTTTTGGGAGCAAAGCCATGGAAAAATGTTTTAATGATTGCTCATAGTATCAATGAAGGGCAACTGTCTTCATCTGGTAAAAGTCAAGTGCCTCAGAGGATTAATGAAAACCTGAAACTGCTGCTGTGTTCTTCCTTCAAGGCTTCATGATTACAAAACTAATATTCCATTAGAGTGCACAGGCTGAACAACTGGCTATACATATATACACTGTGTCATTTGGTTTACTTGGAGAGTCATAGCACAGCCACGACTTGTGATAAAAGTTCTCATTCAGAATTTATAATACAGTCCGCTGTCAGACTAGACTTCATATTGGCTTGTAATTAATATCAGAGCTTTTGAAATCATGGGTAAAGCTATCATCCAAGTGTGAAATTTTACCACTCGTGTTATCACGTCTCAGAATGGGTTCGTTAAGTTTAACACCCAGTAAGTAGTCCGTTTACTAAGCACTGACATCAGTGCTGGAAATAATATGAAGGTGTAATCACCATACACAAAAATCAGCAGTTGTTTTGGAAAAACTTTGTAGGCATTTTATAGAGGGTTTACAAGAAGAATTGATTACAAAGTTAAAAAATACAACCAGCAGTGAATATAAGAGAGAGCGTGCCACATAGCAAACAGCATATTAGGCCCACATTGGGGTGCCTAGTTTTGTCACACAGGTAAGAAGAGCCTTGTGTTTGTTTCAACCATGATTTTTCCCACCATGAATATTCAATGGCCCTTCAACATAATTTGCATAGGCCTAATTGTTAATAATGCAATTTCACTGAAGAATGAAGTCTTTCACAGGTTCCTGTCACTCGATATTAAAAAAGAAGGGACTAAAACAATTTGTGTCCCCCTCTATCCAAGAGTCTCATAGTATCCACATGGTCTAACTATGGTATGTTCACCTGTGTCAACCATCACTGCTCTACAACAATTTTGCTGACTACAAGATAACATACGATCATTATGAATTTTGGTGTGCTGAATCCAAAAATCACATCCATTTCCTCCAGAGGCATCCAATTTGTCCGCAAAACACTGTTTACTAAGGAACTCTTACATTAATAATGTTACACTATATCTAATTTTAATTATATAATTTAGATATGCTAAATATACAAAAAGAAATGCAATAATGAATAAAAAATGAATAAGCAATTGGTATAACTAATAGGAAGACTGCTTAATAAGCAGTTAAAATCTGTCAAAGTCAGAATTTTATGGCTATATAGGCAGTGTGAAAACGGCCCGTAGTATTCAGTCATTCAAGAGGCTTACAAGTCGCAGCAAAGTTAATCCTGTTAAAATGATTTTTGTTGAATATGTCATCCAACACTCGAACACTTTATGGACAGTGCAGGAATGATCCTGATATATTCTGTTATATTTGTGATTATCTTACAACACCCAAATATTAACTATTATACCATAAATATATATTCCACAGCATCCAAAAATAAAGAAAAATTCTCCCTAACAAATACAATTTTTACAACTATTGCTTTTTTGGTTAGACGATAATCTCGTTTTTTGCATGAAACAAATATATTTTGTGCTATCGCTTCTTCAAAATTTCTGATTACCCTGATATTCGACTTTAAAACCTTTAATCAGACATTTCTCAATTGTGAAAAAATTTGACATATTGCATATTTTTTTACTCCAAATCTGGAATCAGCACCTTTCATTTTGGTAAAATCATCAAAAGGTCAGCAGATTTTTTTTTTCAAGTTGGTCAAGTAGACCAGTGTTATCCCCTTACAACTTCTTTTTTTTTATAAATGATATACAGTATTTGTAGATGGGGTTTGAATTTAATATATCATAAAGAAAATCCCAAGTCTGTTGTCAGTATCTGCCAGCATGGGCAGTATACATTTCTAGAAATGACATGATAAACTATGAAAGCAAGAAGAGGGACCTAGGTTGGCCAATGCTTGAGGCATCTGGTTTCTTAGGGAAGCACATTTCCAATATCTAAGGCATCATTCACACGTCAGTACTTTGTATCAGTGTTTATATGCCAATGCCAGGAGTGGAACTTACAGGGAAAAACTATAATTGTTGGCAGCCGATTATCAATGATACTCTTCAAGCATGCAGCACAGTAAAGGTGGCTTTACACGCTACGATATCGTTAATGTTTTATCGTCGGGATCACGTTGTTAGTGACGCACATCCGGCGTCATTAACGATATCGCAGCGTGTGACACTTACCAGTGACCTTAAACGACCTCAACAATGGTGAAAATCGTTCACCATGGAGAGGTCGTCCCAAACTCAAAAATCGGTAAGGATTGTTTATCCATGTTGTTCATCGCTCATGCGGCAGCACACATCGTTATGTGTGACACCGCAGGAGCGAGCAACGTCTCCTTACCTGCCACAATGCGGAAGGAAGGAGGTGGGCGGGATGTTATGTCCTGCTCATCTCCGCCCCTCCGCTTTGATTGACCGGCTGCTTAGTGACGTCGCAGTGACGCCGAACGTCCCTGCCCCTTGAGGGAGGGATTGTTCAGCAGTCACAGCGACGACGACGACCAGGTAAGTGCATGTGACGCTGCCATAGCGATAATGTTCACAGCGGCAGCGATCACACGATATCACATGGGCGACGGGGGCGGGTACTTACACGCTCGATATCGCTAGAAATTGCTAGCAATATCGTAGCGTGTAAAGCCACCTTAACTGTTGGTTTTATTCAGGACCAGTCAGGAACAAATATAATCACCTTCATAAATAAACAAGTAATCACTTCTGTGTATGTATCTCTGCAGCATCTGCAGGTAGCTTCTCATATAGACACAGGAAACTAGACTACAAGCATACCGTGTTTTTCCAAAAATAAGCCCCCCTCCAAAAATAAGCCCTAGCAGGGTTTTTCAGCATTTTCGGAGCAAGGCTTAAATATAAGCCCTCACCCAAAAATAAGCCCTAGTCGCGTATCAATAATGAAGTGTCCATGCAGCTAAAAAAGTTACAGATTCTGCAGAACACTTCATTATACACAGGGGCACCCCGCAATCACACTCACCAGATGCCGAGCAGAGGACCTGCAGTGATCACACCCGTACACATCAGATCTCACACCCACAATCAGATCTCACACATACACACATCCGATCTCACACACAAACATCGAATCGCACACACAATCAGATCGCACACATAATCAGATCGCACACACAAACATCAGATCACACACCTAATAAGATCACACACATAATCAGATCACACACATAATCATATCGCACACACAAACATCGGATCACACACATAAACATCAAATCACACACACAAACATTGCATCACACACACATCGGATCGCACACATACACACCACATCCAGCGACACCAATCTCTTCTCGCCAACAGAATAATGAGAGGCTGTGTGGTGGAGCGCAAGGACCTGCCGCAAGCAACAGGACCTGTGGACACACGTAACTTTCTCCCATCATTCCCTGCAGCCGGAAGTGCTGGATGTGATGTTATTTGATGTGTGTGCGTGTGTGTGTGCGTGTGATCTGTGATCTGCTGTGTGTGTGTGTGTGTGTGTGTGTGTCAGCCACAAGCAGGGGAGGACAGCGTGCAGCACCCACCGGAGATCACAGGAGGACCTGGGAGCCACACAGACGTCTGGTCTGGTAAATATGAGTCTCCTGGGAAGTGGGGGGTCTGCTTTTTTGAGGGGTAAACTTACCCCCCAACCGTGTTTCTCCAAGGATAAGACCTCCTCCAAAAATAAGCCCTAGTGCTTTTTTGGGGGCAAAAAAAAATATAAGACAGTGTCTTATTTTTGGGAAAACACGGTACACATGTTCTTCCTGTTCCCTCCTCTCTCTAATTTTTGTGTTCTAACTTTATTAACAGCACACAAACCTAGCAACTGAACACTAATAGACAGAATTCGAGTTGTTGCACTAAATATACAGTATGCCAACAATAATTGAAATATTGACACCTTTGGTGTGTTTTGAAGACACTCCTGCTCTTGGCAAATACTGATAAACTACTGATCAAAACTGATGATGTGTGAATGAGGCCTAAGGCTGTGTCCGCACGTTGCGTTATCACATGCTTTTCTGCAGCGTTTTGAACTGCAGCGTTTTCATGCCAAAATGCATGCGTTTTGATTTTCCAGCGAAGTCTATGGGAAAAGTGGATTTCTTGTGCGCACTTTGCAGTTGAAAACGCTGTGTTTAATTTGCATAATTTTGGGCAAAAACTCTGCGTTCAAAGAAGCAGCAAGTCAATTGTTTTTGCCATTTGGGCTGCGTTTTGCTAACATTGAAGTCAATGAGAAGTTGTAAAAAGCATCAACCATCAAAATTCCAGCGTTTTACCTGCTTTTTAGCTGCTGAAAACATGTGTTTTGAACTACATAAACGCATGTGATTCTGACATCAAAATAATGGAATGATATGTCCCTTTACACACACATAGTCCGACAATTAAATTAATGAAAAATATTAATTTATTGGAATTATAGCGATAAATAGTATAAAACCGCTATAATTATATTAAATATAACTATTTTCATTATGATTCAAATTAGTATTTTTTTTCTTTTTTTTTTACCCTTTTTTCATAGTGTTTGTATGTAAAAACTTTATTTAGTAGTGTCTTTGTAATCAAAACGCATCTGACTTTAAGCAATGGAAAAGCAGGTAAAAAGCGCTAAAAACGCGGCTATAACGCGGTAAAAGCACACGCTTATTAACCGCGATTTTGTGGTCAAAAGCAACTTTGGCAAAAGCAATTTCTGCCAGAGGATGCGTTTAGAACTGCAACTACGACGACGCAAAGTGCACACATAGCCTAAGACTATAAACTAAGTGTGCTTGCAGCAGTATGAAGAGTTTGATTTTTGTGTTTGGCAGTTTAATTTTGGGGATTTAGTATTTTTAAAAACCTCACAAATCACAAGAAAATAGTTTCACCACAAATGGCATCCATGCTTTTCTGTGCCACGCATGCTATTGCAGTTCAATGTGATAATAAATAGGACTGACCTGCAGTTCTGAATATAGCATACAGATAGGAGCAACAAAACATCTGGCCAATTAAATCCTAAAATATTTATCTTAATTATGTAAGTTAGATAGATGTTAAAATAGATAGGCTTCATTTTGTCTTGATGAGCAGCACATATATCGGTTTAAGAACCCTATGCTCAATAGTTAATAATATTCCAAACCCATTGACCGGCACAGCCTTCCATCTAATGTTTATGGCGACCTACCAACTCAACCCGACACATGATGCTCTCTCCCCATAGAAAACACATGAATGTGCTGACAAGTCCAATGGTCATATGTATAGGGGAATCAGCAGAGGTGGTATGTCGGCCAACCATGTGAGATCACTTGTTTATGACTTATCCTGGTGACTGCAGGACCCAGAATGTACTCGAGGCATAAATAGGAAAAGCTAGCTTCATTTCTACAATTCTCAGTTTCGAGAAAAAAAATAAAAACTATATATATATATTTTTATATATATATATATATACATATATATATATATATATATATACTGTATATATATTCTGTGAGATAAAATAATAATAATAATATTTAAATTTTAAGACATGAAATTAAACAGGTATCTTCTTTTTTAGCAACCTGGATACATATAACATTTCCATTGTTCATAATCCGTTTTCACTACAGGGCTGGAAATCCAAGTTGATCCTGTGGAAAATCTGTGCTCATTTGAGTACAATAAAGCTGTGTCTGTAAGTAGAAAGTCTAAATCCTGTTGAACATCCCTCTGATGTAATGGAAGAAACTGAAGTCCAGGCAAAATATTTTATACCATTAACAAAGTACCAATAAGACAAAATCTATGAATTATAGCATTCTCCTGTGCAACCTCTTATCAATGTTAGTTCACATTTCCCATTCATGACCTGTTGGAATGTTAGGAAATTCCATTTGGGAAATGTATGTACAGTATTATGGAAAGATTAAAATGAAGACTAGAGTTATAAGTAACTATAACAGAAATTTACAATAACCTCTGCACGACCCGGGACATATCAGTACATCGTGCTTCTCAGGGACTTCCCGACCTTGGACGTACCGTTACATCCTGGCGATACTGTTGGCAAACGAGCTGTGCCCACACGATCGCCGCCGGGGATTTGGTTTCCTGACAGCCAAGCCCCGGCTCTCACAGACAGGGATCACGAGGGCCTGATCGTTGCCATTGTGATCCGAGCTCGTCATGATGACTTCCAAGTTGCCAAACTATGGAAAGAGCCTGGAATCATACCAGCAGCATGATCCCAGGTGCTTCTGTCAGTGTGAAACTAAAAGTATAATGTATTGCAATGCTGGAGCATTGCAATACATTATGCCAGAGATCAGGGGAATAAAAAGTAATGTTCCATATAGGGAATTAAAAAAAAAAAGTATAAAAGTATAAAAAAAACTGTAAAAATATTTAAAAAAAACAAATGATTCCAGCAAATATGTATATTTATGTGGAAAAAAAAGTACATATATACATACTGTATATTTGGTATTGCTGCATCCATAGCATCCTGATCTATAAGACTGTTACACTAAATAACCCCTTCGGTGAACACTAGCATTTTAAAAAATCCTGAATTGCTGTTTCCTCTTGATTCTGCCTCACAAAAAGCAGAATAAAAAGCAATAAAAAAAATGATGTAACCCAAAATGGCATCAATTAAAACTCCAACTTATCCCACAAAAACAAGATCTCACATGACCCTGTCAGCAGAAAAATATAAAAACTATACACTTCAAAATTTGGTGATGCAAAAAAACGTTTTCGGAGCTGTACATAGAAACCCTGATGTAAGTGCTCAGCTTAGAGGACAGGATAAATGTAAACTGATCAAAAATGTTCTGCACACCAAATTGCCACCAAATAGCATTCAACTCAATCCACAAAAACACAAGTCCCCCTAACTATGTGGAATTTTAGTACTTTGAACCAGGACAAACAGTGTTTTCAGGCTAAAATTTTACTTTAGCCCCAAAGTTTTAATTCACACAAAGGGTAACAGTAGAAAATGGACAGGACAATTTGTTATGCAATTTTTCCCAAATACGGCAGTATCTCATATGTGGTTGTATACTACATATTGAGCACATGGTGAAAATCAGATGGAAAGGAGCACAACTTGGTTTTTAGAGCACAGATGCCATTATAGATTTTGGGCTTCATTATCCGAACAACTGAGGGGCCAGATCAGCAAAAATCCCACAAGTGACCTCATCTTGGAAAACTTTATGCATAAGGAATTCATCTAGGGGTGCCTTGCAGAATTCTATAACATTGGGACGTAGAAATATAACCTTTTAATGGTAAAAATATATTTTTTTATTGGCTGCAAATTTGTCAGTTACACATGGGTTAAAATGTGAAAATGGACCCCACAATTTATTGTGCAATTTCTCATGAACGCGGTGATGCCCAATATGTCATCAGAAGCTACTCTTTGGCTACACAGCAGAGTTGAGCAGGAAGGAGCGCTATATGACTTTTAGGCCACAGATTATGATAAAGTAAGTTGCAGGTGACATTTGTAGAACATGACTCAACAGAAGAAGGAAATCTCCAAATTTGTAAGGATAATATACTAATAAGATACCCGAGTATACAGAATGTGAAAACCCCCAAAAATACCTCAGTATAAAAACAGCAGGAGACTCCTTCCAAGATGACCTCTGGTCTGGTTTGTGTTTGATAATCTTCTAATTTTATTACCACATATATTTACGTTATACAACCATAAGGGGTTACATTTTTTCCTTAATGCACTTTATTTGCACTATTGAGATTATGTATATTTGTTCATAGATGACTTTAAAGGGAACCTGTCACATACAATATGCATTCTGACCTATCAGCAGACGGATGTGTGCCCTAATTACACCTCCCTACCCATCCCTGTGTTGTAAAATTGTGTAATATGAAAGTAATAAAAATCATTTTATTACTTCCATATTTCCTATGTAAATAGCAGAGCTTGTTGCCCCATGGGTGTTGCATCGCCCTGATTGCGTTTGCATACTTTCCATGGTATCACGCCCCTGTGGGCGTGATACTATGGATTCACATGAGTGACATCCCCCGGCATTCCTTCAGACTCCGCACGTGTTTTCACTTACCATTCCCGCAGCCTTTTCCGGGTCTACACTTGCCGGCTTCAGACGCGCTCTGCGCATGATCAGACTCCTCTGATCATGCGCAGAGCGCGTCTGAAACTGACAACGAGCACCCGGAAAAGGCTGCGGGAATGGTAAGTGCGCACAAACGGGATTCTAAAGGAGGGACGAGGGGGCGTGATACCATGGAAAGCATGCAAACGCCCACAGGGCGATGCAACGCCCATGGGACAACGAACTCTGCTATTTATATAGGAAATATAGAAGTAATAAAATGTTTTTTATTACTTTCATATTACACAATTTTACAACACAGGGATGGGTAGGGAGGTGTAATTAGGGCACACATGCGTCTGCTGATAGGTCAGAATGCATATTGTACATGACAAGTTCCCTTTAAGCCCACTATTCAGCCCTAGTAGCCTGTTCTTACTTATGTTAAACACATGCATACCTTCTATCATTAATTATATATACTTTTGGTTTTGGACTGAATAATAGATACTTTACTAGATCTACTTTCAGCTTCATTGACTATGCTTTGAACTGGTGATTGTTTGATTTTATGTCACTTCATTCAGCCATAAAGTCTTACATGCATTACATTGTGCACTGCATCTGCACTTTTTGAGACCAGTATGGGCAGTTCATTCTTCAGACCCGTATTCTACACATGAGACAATTTTTTCACATTTTTGGATGTCCTCCTGCTTCTTCTGTTCATCTTCCATTTTAAAATGTCTGTCTTTTATTGTTTATATCATATTTTGCATCAACATATTTGATTATTAGTCTGACATTTGCAGAGCCCCTAATGTGTCAGAACAGCAGAAACCCCCCAAAATGACCTCCATTGTAGAAATTGCACCTCTCAATGAATTTATCTACAACTGCTGTGACTATTTTGTAGCATCCATGCCATACCTTTTTGTTTCTGGGGAATTGCAAAAATTGTCATGTGGTGTGCTGCTCTATTCGCACCAGGTGTCATGTCGACTTTGAACTCTGTTCACACTGCAGTCTGACACGCCACCTGGTGTTTCTGTGCTGCTTAGTCAGAGTCGGGCGTCCACCAGTTTTATGCTCGTTGGTAATCGGTCTGGCAGGACTTAATTCCTGCTAGCCTGTGTGTTGCTGCTAGGGTCACAGGTTACTAAAGGCCTATCACAGCCACCTCTGACCTTTAAAAAATGGTTCCTTCATGCCGAATATAGCGAAAGCGATACCGGTCTTTATCCACGGTAATTCAGCTACTGGAGCACTGTTGTATGCTATCTTGGTGTGTCTTGAGGATACCCTTGTCATTATGTATTTCCTTCTTTTCTTTATATCTCCCCTGTACACATATTGTCTTTACCTCCGAGAGTGACTGCTCTGAGTGAGTTTTAGTTCCTCGCTGTCTGTCTATTTGTGTGGGAATTTATCACTCCAGTCCTGGCCCCTTCCGGGGTGGAGCTAAAGGGGTAAAAGACCAGGGCTTCTCAAGAGTTGGGGTTCACAGGTGTACCTGTGGGATAACGGACAGTTAGGGGCTTCCCTAGCCTGAAGGCCAGTTTAGGAGTCCCAACTTTATTACTATTGTGACACAAATATGCCAGTTTAGTGCCCATACATTGTGCCCCCATATATTATAACACCCCTACACATACACACCGTGTACAATGCTAAGTGAGCTATCCCCACTCCAATAATGCCACACACATGGTGGCTTACTGTGGGTTAGCACACAGTGGGGTTCAGAAGGAAGGGGCATTTGGATTTGAGAGCACAGACATCACTGGATTTTATTTGGGGGTTGGAAGCCATTGGTTTTCTAGAGTCATCGTCGTACCAATAATGTGGGACCCTCTATATTTCCAGTGACAGATGACGGACCTGAGTAGGGTCTGGGATTGTGTGGGATAAGTTAGGGGTTTTATTATTAACATTTTGGGGTACAGAACATTTTTTAATACTTTCAGTATAAGGCTGGGATCACATTATTGTGTTCTGCGCTGAGCACTTACGTCGGGGTTTCCACGTAAATCCCTCAAAAGTGTGATTCAGATGAAAGCCCCGACGGAACCACTCACTATAATGAGGCAGAAAGAGATACTTTTCACTCCGTTTGGCATCTGTTCCGGCGGTATCCATCTTTTTAGGTGTGCACAGAATTATGGGCATCCACATTTGAGCACTAAAAAGATGTCTAAAATGATGGGACACGTCCATCTGCCTCATTATAGTGAGTGGTTAAGTCAGAGGGTTTTTTCTGAATAGTGGTTTTTGGAATTTGCATGGAAACCCTGACATAAGCTCTTGGCGGAGAGTGCAGGATAAATGTGAACCGAGCCTTATTCCGATTTTTGGGAAGTAGACTGAAAATATAGACAATAGTACAAGAATACTTCTTATTTTTATTTATTCGTAGTTCACCGTGCAGTATTAGTGACAGGACGGATTTATTCTTCAGGTCAGTGTGATTACAGTGATACCAGATTTATAGAGGTTATTTATGTTTTGCTGTTATCACACAGTAAAAATACTTTTTTATAATAAATAGTTTTTCAGTAGCAATCTTCTGAGAGATATACCTTTTTGCGTTTTATTCAGGTTTTTCATACGCAGAATTAACAAAATCTAGCAATTCAGTTATTGTTATTTATATTTGTTTGCGCAGTTCACTGTGCGTAAAAGTGATCAGACCCAGTGGCGTAACTACCGCGGTCGCAGCGGTCGCGATCACGACCGGGCCCGGGTGGTTAGGGGCCCGGCGGCCGCCAGGCAGATCATCAGCCAGCTCCTGTCAGTGTAAGAGGAGCTGCGCTGATCTGCCACAGACCACGCGGCCGCTATTTGACCCGCTGCCGCCGCCAACACCGGGCCCCCAAGCCTGGTGTTAGCGGCGGCATCGGGGCCCCCTGCCTGGTGTCAGCGGCTGCGGCGTCTCCCCCGTCACCGCGCACAGTAATGATGAAGCATAGCGTGGCCGGTGCCGCGCTATGCATCACCATTCTCCCCCTGTGTGGTGACGTCACTCCCGCGCGACTGCTGTGCTGAGTTCACAGAGTGCAGGACGGGAGGATGCCGACCGCACCGCAGCACCGGGAGAACGAGCAGCGGGTAGGACGAGCAGCGGTGAAAGAGGAAAGTGGTGAGGACAGAGCAGCGGCTGGGGATCGAGGAGAGCGGTGAGGACAGCAGCGGTGGAAGGAAGAGAGAAGGTGAAGACTTGTTGTTATTTTTTGTTTTGTTTTTTTACTACAAATTAGTGAGTAAACGGTGGCCAGAGGCTTGGGAAGGCAGTTCTGGGGAAGCTGCATTATTATACATGGAAGCCTGAAGAGGCTGCTTTATACATGGAGGTCTGAGGAGGCTGCATTATATATAGAGGCCTGGAGAGGCTGCTTTATACATGGAGGTCTGAGGAGGTTGCTTTATACATGGAGGTCTGGGGAGGCTGCATTATTATACATGGAGGCCTGGAGAGGCTGTATTATACATGGAGGCCTGGAGATACTGCATTATACATGGAGGCCTGAGGAGGCTGGGTGCATTGTTATACATGGAGGCCTGGAGAGGCTGGTTGCTATATTATACATGGAGGCCTGAGGAGGCTGGGTGCATTGTTATACATGGAGGCCTGGAGAAGCTGGCTGCTACATTATACATGGAGGCCTGAGGAGGCTGGGTGCATTGTTATACATGGAGGCCTGGAGAGGCTGGCTGCATTATTATATATGGAGGCCTGGAAAGGCTGGCTGCATTATTATACATGGAGGCCTGGAGAGGCTGGCTGCATTATTATATATGGAGGCTACCTTATACATGGACTATGGGGGTGATTTTTAAAACATTGGGGACTATGTGGTGCAGTATAATATATGGAGAACTATGGGGTGAATTATAATATATGGAGAACTATGAGAAATTCATTATAATAATTGGAGGGCTACTTTATACATGGAGGATTATGGGGGTGCATTATAATACATGGAGGACTATGGAAGTGTATTCTAATATATGAAGGGTTATGTGGGACCCTTTATACTATTTGGAAGGCTATGTAGGGGCCATTATTGTATTTGGAGATCTATATACAAGGGGGGACAAAGATACAAGCAGGGGATGGGAACGTTTTGTGCTGAGGGAAAAAGGCTCTTTCCCTCAGCACCCAGCTTTCCCATGCTCTGCTGTACATCTCTCAGCACCCAGCTTTCAAATGCTCTGCTATACATTTTCTCTCAGCACCCAGCTTTCCCATGCTCTGCTATACATCATTTCTCAGCACCCAGCTTTCCCATGCTCTGATATGGGAAAGCTGGGGGCTGAGGGAAAGATGTATAGCAGAGCATGGGGAAGCAGTGTGCTGAGGACAAGATGGATATCAGAACATAGGAAAGCTGGGTGCTGATAGAGGGAATTCAGATCATGGGAAACCTGGGTGCTGTGGGTAAGAGCCAAGTGTCAGCATCATTATCCTGTACCCCGAGTGTCAGTGTCATTATCCCGTACCCCAAGTGTCGGTGTATGTGGAGGGGGGGCCCAGATCTGAACTTTGCACCGGGGCCCATCAAACTCTAGTTACGCCCCTGATCAGACCAATTTATTATTCTGATTAGTGCTTTTACAGTGATACCAGATTTCAATATTTATTTTTCCTACTTTTACACATTAAAAACTATATTTTACAGAAATAATTTTTGACATGTGACATTTTGATCAAATTTTATTGTCAGTATGATGAAAAAATACATTTTGGCATGTTATGTACTATTATTTTTTGCGGTTTTCTCCATATGAAATAAATAAAATGACTTCTTTACAGATCGGGTCGTTCCTGACAGGGTGATACCAATTATGTGTACGTTTCTTTTTTTTATTTTTGTTTCAACACAAAAGCTTCGTTTTTAATGACGAAACGTCTTTATGTGATTTTTGTGCACTTTTCTGTCTGGTTTTTGTTTTTTTAATTTACTATCTTATTTTATTTAGCTTTTTTACTTTTTCACTAAGTCCGATGTTTGGGACATTAATATTTTTCACTTTGATCTATTGTACTGCAGTACATGAGACTTGTCAATGTCTCACTGACAGAGACTGTTAGACCCTGCTTTCTGCAGGATTTAACAGGCCACCATACCCTGGGGTTATCAGATGACCTTTGCGTACCATGGCAATGATCGGCATCCGTGATTACGATCGTGGGAGGCCGATCCAACCAGAGGTGGTCTTTTAACTCTCATTTAGCCTATTGGGTACCGCTGTCGCGATTGGCAGCGGTATTAAAGGGTTTCATGGGCCCAGAACAGTTGCAAATCCAGTCAGGGCCGATGCCCCCAGGTGTCAACTGCAATATACAGCTGTCACCAGTGGGAATTTCACCCACGGGAGGTGCTATTAACTTATTCCTCAGTGCTATTAAAAAGTGGCACTGACGAATAAAGCCTCTGAACGACCGACATTAAAAGGCGTATCGGCGGTTAAGGGGTTAAATAGGCCATTCATAACACATTTCCTTTAAATGTTCAGTAGTGGCTTATATCATCATAATCTTGCATAACCCTGTATAACTAGCGCCTTCTCGTTCCTAATATAAGTTGATACGATTTTGCCTAGACTCTAAATGTAACTTTTCTTGCTTTTATGCTTTTCTGTATCCCATGAGTGGGTAATGATCAATGGAACTATTTTAAGGTCCATTTACAATGCATTTATCTTAGCTTAATTTAATTAAGTCTAATTCGTGAAGTATCTATTACCATTTCCATTATCCTATGGAATGGCTCTGCGCAGAATTGTAGCTGTATCCCAGATGTACTCTGTTAACAGTGAAAATGGCAATGGACTATGCTTCTTAATTCAATTTTATAATTTCTCAGTGTGATCAAATGGTTTTTATACAATGTGTTACATACCCCAAATCTGGTATTTTCTATGCATACTGTCCTATAGCATGGATCCAGAAAACCCATCCAGTCACTTTCACTGGAGCATTCTGGAATGTCTGTTCTGTGGGCAATAAACTACATGTCATTCATGACCTTTTTACCTCTCGCACTCAGTCCTTCTTGGGCCTCACCAAAACATGGCTGACTTCCTCCAACATTGCCTCCCCTGCTGCACTGTGTTACAGTGGCCTTCACTTCACCCACACTCCTCGCCCTGGCAACAGGGTCTTCTACTTACTAACAACTGCAGCTTTAACCCAATTTTACCTTTACCCTCTCTTATCCTCCCTTGTTTTGAAGTGCATTCTGTCAACATCTGCTTTCGCTGCAACCTCCAAGTGACTGTCATATAACAACCCCCAGGCCCAGCCACTGCCTTCATCGACCAATTTTCTACCTGGATTCTTCTTTCTCTCTGTGACTTCAACATCCCCACTGACACCTGCCAGTCAGCAGCTTCCAAACTCCTGTCCCTCTCTTCATCCTTTGGTCTAATTCAGTGGTCCACCTCTGCCACCCAGAAAAATGGCCCTACACTGGATCTTATGTTCACCCGCCTATGCTCCCTATCTAACCCCCCCTCTCCCCCAATCTGACCACCACCTACTGACCTTTTCAGCCCTGTCCTTCACACCTGCTTTCCTTGTCCAGCGTCTAGCACAGCTCCGCAGAAACCTTACACATCTTGACATCTACGCCCTTTCTGACTCTATTCTACTGCTGTCCTCCATATCTTCACTCCATGACACAGACAGTGCCACCGTTTTCTATAACGCCACTCTTGCATCAGCTATTGATTCATTGCTCCTCTAATGTATGGCAGAATATGACAAATCAATAGACAACCCTGGCACAATAATCTCACTAAAAAGCTTTGGCAAGTGTCTAGGGTTGCTGAGCAGCGCTGGAAGAAAATGTACTCTCAGGAAGACTTCACTGCATCCAAAAAAGCAATTCACACATTTCATTGTGCCCTCACCTCTGCTAAGCAGGATTATTTTAGAGGCCCTCATATCTTCTTTATCCCACAACCGTAAACAGTTATTAACTCCCTCCTCCGCCCACCACTGCCCGCTCCGACCTCCCTCATCTCTGCGGAAGACTTTGGCACATATCTCAAAGACAAGATTGACCAAACAAGGCAAGTTTTTTCTGCTGAATGACCACAACTCCTTCATATAACAGACTATTGCCCTTTTGCCATAAACGTCCTCCCCACCATCATTGAAGGAGAGCTTACACATCTTCTCTTGAAATCCCACCTCACCACTTGCACACTCAACCTCATCCCAACTCCTCCCCAACTTCACCACTACTCTCAAGCCTTAACCCATCTTTTCAACCTATTTTTAACCTCTAGTACCATTCCTTCTGCTTTCAAACACACAAACAATCACACGCATCCTAAAGAAACATACCCTTAATATGACCTCTACTACCAGCTATCGCCCCATATCACTACTCCCATTTGCTTCCAAACTCCTCGAACAGCACGTCCATGCTGAACTTTCCTCCCACCTCTCATCTAACTCACTCTTTGACAACCTACAATCCGGCTTCTGTCCACACCACTATTATGAAACTGCCTTGACCAAAATTACTAATGAGTTACTTACTGCCAAAGCTAAAGACACTTCTCTGTACTCCTCCTTCTAGACCTGTCCTTAGCCTTTGACACTGTTGACCACTCCCTCCTACTACAGATCCTCTCTTCCCTTGGTGTCAAAGACCTTGTCCTCTCCTGGATCTTCTCATACCTTTCCAACCACACTTTTACTGTCTCCCACTCCTACACAACCTCTTTATCCCGCCCTCTCTCTATTGGTGTCCCTCAAGGCTCTGTCCTGGGACCTTTACTCTTCTCCATCTATACCTTTGGCCTTGGACAACTCATAAAGTCCCGTAGATTTCAGTACCACCTACATGCTGATGACACTCAGATCTACCTTTCTGGCCCAGATGTCACCTCTCTGCTGTCCAGAATCCCAGAGTGTCTATCAGCCATATCCTCCTTCTTCTACTCTCACTTCCTAAAACTTAATGTGGGCAAAAGTGCCCACCGGACCACAGGGGGAACCTCAGTTTACCCTTTGGAAGCAGGGTCTTGACTAAGCACCTGCCGTGAGGCAGAATGCCAGGTGCCACTCCCATGGCAGCGACTGGGACTGTGGCAGCTGAGTGGTGCAGGGTAACAGCAGGACTGGGGGAACAGCAACTCAGAGCATCACAAGGGGCACAGTCCTGAAGAGGAACAGGCAGGATTGGCACCAGCAGACCAAAGGACATCAGGCGCAAGACACCAGGCGCTGGACGTCATGCACGGGTCATCAGCTGGCACAGGTCATCGGGTGGCACCAGATATCAGCCACAGATCATCCGCTAACTCAGGTCATCAGGTGGCAGCAAACATCAGGCATGGGTCATCTGCTGGAACAGGTCATCAGGCGGCCCCGGTAGTCAGACACGGGTCATCAGGGATAGGTCCAGAGGCTCAGGAACTCAGGTAAGAGTTGCAGCAGGGTGGTTCAGGAACAACAGACCTGAACCACAACAGGGTGATATGGGCACACCAGGCATGAACCTCAGCAGGGTGATGATGATACAGCAGGTACTCAGGACTTCAGGGTGAACATGCAAACATGACTTTATTCACAAGATACAGGAGGACTTTGGGTACATCACATGGTAGGTAACACAACAGGACTTCAAATACAAAACATACGGACAAGGCTGGAGTCTAAGAACATGCTGGTAATTGAGTACGCCAATCCCTAAATACGCAGGTACGTGAATATGTTGGATCCTCGGTTAGCCGGACTACAGACAGGTTACCAGACTCAGACAGGTGCCCGGACTCGGACAGAACACTGGGCTTCAGCAGCAGCAGACACCAGCACTGCAGCAGCAACACAAACAGGACAAACACTTATGTAAACCTCATAAAATGCAATACCGTGCGATGCTCTGGTGCCTCCTATCAGGGGGAAGGAGCCTAAAATAGCTTATGCCTCCCAGCGATAGGTTAGGGACACCTTAGCAAGGTGTGCACACCTTAGCAAGGTGTGCACACCTCCCTATAAAGGAACAGGAAGTGTGTGCGCACACCCTCTAGGCTGGAGAGCAGGAAACCCCACACAACATGTACAGAGCCTGCAGCCAAGGCGAGAGCAGAGTCGACAATCACGTTGGTATCTATGGGGGGACCAAGCAGGGGACTGCATTTATACATGGACGGCAGAGAAGAGGGAAGCAGGTACACTGCACAAAGAGCAGAGTTCCACCAGCATATTAGAGGAGCGAGCGCTACACTGACACTCACAAGGGCATCCGCGCGGGGGGGGGGGACGAGCTGGGGACTGCACCACAGGTGGGTGGTGGAAAGGAGGGAGACAAGGGGTACTGCGCAAGAATGTAGAGGAGTGCCGGCATTCTAGGGGAGCCAGCGCTATATGCCTGCAGTCTCCAATAACCCCACTACCTCACCACTGCCGGAGCAGCTGCCTCACCACCGCCAGAACTGCCGCCTTACTACTACTCCACCTACTGTCTTTTCCGCACTATCCTATAGAATGTAAGTCCGCAAGAACAGGGTCCTCTCCCCTCTGTACCAGTCTGTCTATTGTAACTTGTATATGTATTTTGTATGTAACCCCTTCTCATGTACAGCACTATGGATCAATGGGGCTCTATAAATAAATATTATTATTATTATTATTATTATTATTAATAATAATAATAGACACCAGAAGAGTCACAAATAAAATGTATTAGCCATTATGGATGATGTAATTCTCCTCATTCATCCAGAGTTTTTAAACAAGTGTAAAGGTTTGTGCACATAGTGCCTTTTATACATAGACACAAGTGGCAAATTTTAAACAGGCGTCCATTTTCTGGAAGTGGCTTGGCAGTGGTATTGCCATTATTCTTGCAGAGACTCCTCTGGCAACTTTTTCTCTATACCGGGAAATATAGAGTCCTGATGACTTTTTCAGCATGTCACTTGTTTTAACCACTTCACAGTTTCTGAACCCTGAAGCGGTGAAAAGAAGTAACAAAAGACAGATCATGTTCACAGCAATGTCGTTTTACCATTGTTGTGCAAAATGTTCATTTTATGGGGCGATTCTGCGGTGCCTTTCCAGGCAGATTACATTCATAATTTGCCTGAAAAAGACACTGTGTTCACATGGCCTTAAGGCCGCTTTACATGCAGTGATATCGCTATCGATATCGCTACCGAGCGTACCCACCCCCGTCGGTTGTGCGTCACGGGAAAATCGCTACCCGTGGTGCATAACATCGCTAACACCCGTCACACTACTTACCTGCCTAGCGACGTCGCTGTGACCGGCGAACCGCCTCCTTTCTAAGGGAGCAGTTCGTTCGGCGTCACAGCGACGTCACTATGCGGCCGCCCAATAGACGCGGAGGGGCGGAGATGAGCGAAACAAACATCCCGCCCACCTCCTTTCTTCCTCATTGCGGGCGGCCGCAGGTATGAGGTTGTTCCTCGTTCCTGCAGTGTCACACATAGCAATGTGTGCTGCCGCAGGAACGACGAACAACCTGCGTCCTGCTACAGCAACGATATTTGGGAAGTGGACAGCGTGTCAACGATCAACGATAAGGTAAGTAAAATTGCTCGGTAATGGTCGTTCCTGCGTTTCACACGCAACAACGTCGCTAACGAGGCCGGATGTGCATCACGAATTCCGTGACCCCAACAACATCGAGTTAGCGATGTCGTTGCGTGTAAAGCGGCCTTTAGGCCATGTTCACACACTGCATCTTTTGCTGCATTTTGGTGCGTTTTTGAGGTCACAAAGATGCACCTAAATGCATGCATTTCCTTCTCCCAGCAAAGTCGATGAGATTTCTATTTTGCTGTCCACACAGTGCATCTTTTTTGGCTGCATCTTGGCTGCGTTTTTTAAGATGCAGCATGTCAGTTCTTTTTGCGTTTTTGAGCCCTTCCAGTCAATAGATTTGAATTAAAAAATGCATTGGGCAAAACGCGGGGAAAAAAAACCTTAAAAAATGCATCGCGGTGCGTTTATGGTGCGTTTTTTGGGACAAAAACGCTGCATCTTTTTGGTAAAAAAAAAAGATGCACTGTGTGAACATAGCCTTAAGATCTGTTCACACTAATTTTTATTCTTATTTCTTTTTAGCAGATCTTCATCAAAGTTCTCCACAAAAAAATGATACAAAAACTTTCTGAAAATGTTTCAATTTAATTTACATGACAAATCCACTTTGCTGTTCATATAAGAAGTTTGTTGAGCTTTTTTATTTAAGAGGATTTGAAAAATGCATGATGGAAAAAGAAAACTGTCACTTCTTTGAAGAAGATCCTAAAGGAAATCTCTCCAAACTAAGCAATGCTAAATCAAAAGGCTGTAAACAACTCTTCAGGAAATAAATTATTCCAATAGTCTTCAAAACCATTTCCGAAAACTATTCAGGAAAACTAAATATCTAAAAAGTATCTAAGTTTCAAGAGTTTCCTGAAAACTCATGTTTTTGAACTCAAAAATCTCAGTGTGAACATAGCCTAAAGGTTTGTTTACATGAACCAACCAGTTGCAATAAACGACCGCTTATCAAGAACATTTTTGCGGATTGAGGGTTGTTTAATAGCCAGTTTACACAGGCAGCCCGTACTTAATAACACGTTCTAAATGATGTTTAGTAGGTCATTCAGTATGATTGGACTGCCATTGTTCTCGATGGCATAGGTTCTGTTTACACAGTTTGATGCTGTCACTCTCCCGATGCCTCGGCACAGCTCCTTACCCGCTGATCCGGTCGCACCATCCCGGCACCGCTCCGTACCCACTGATCCAGCCTCACCGTCATTGCACTGCTCCTTAACCACTGCTCCAGTCCACGTGTCCACCGGTCATGGCTGCCGCTCACGCTCGTGCTCTCCTGTGTCCTGCTCCTGGTCTTATGAGTCTGACTCTGAGTCTTAGCCACATGGTTCTGTATAGGACCAGGCCGCGCCCACTCTCCTGGTCTTATAGGCCCAGCACACCTGCAGCAGGAAATGACATGAGGCTGTGCTGGGTATATAAGACTGGCCTTTCCATGTGGGCAGCGCCTGATCAACGTGTCTTGAAGCCTTGTCTTGTTAGCTAGATGCTCAGGTCCCCTTGTGCTGTGTCCTGGACTACTGTTGGTCTTCCCTACCCGGCACCTGTACCAGTATACCGTACAGTCTTAGGAACTCCGTGTCCCCAGTGACTTTGTTCTTCCTGTCCCCTGTGGGACGCGGCTCCCGTCCCGGCCACGCCAGTGCTCCGGCTGCCGTGTACCCTACCCCCGGTGGGGTGCTCGGTCCAGCGGATCCACCTCCTGGGTCTACCAGTCCTCCCGGTCCTGACAGATTGATCAGGCCATGGATCCCGCTGGAGCACAAACGTCTGAGCTGGCTGAACTACGCCAGGAACTGGTGAAACAGCGTGACACCTTACACCGCATACTGAAGTTCCTGACGTCTGTGAACCACCGGTTGTACACGTTACAGACCGCCGCCTCGTCTCCGTCGACGCAGCAGACAGCGTCTAAGTCCGAAGCTGTTGTCCCCTCGGCTTCGCAACTCCGCCTCGTTGCTCCGCCTCGCTATGCGGGGGATCCCAAGACCTGCATTTCAAGTTGCTTCCCCATTTGTTTGATTCAGACCAAGCTAAGGTGGCCTTTCTAATGTCCCATCTGGAAGGCGAAGCATTGGCCTGGATGAATCCTTTGTGGGAGAATGAGGACCCAGTGACCACCGACCTCCTGGAATTCCTGCAGGCCTTCCGTGATACCTTTGATGAACCGGGACGCACCACCGTGGTTACCTCCTCGCTCCTCCGGCTACGCCAAGGAACCCTGACGGTGGGCCAGTACGCCATCCAGTTCCGCACGCTTGCCTCCGAGCTAGGCTGAAACAACGAGGCATTGACAGCAGCCTTTTGGGAGGGCCTGTCGGGCCGCATTAAGGACGAATTAGCCGGTCGTGACGTTCCCCGTACTTTGGACGCTCTGATATCCCTAGCCACCCGGATTGACCTCCATTTCCAAGAGCGAACCAATGAAGTATCCCGGGAGAAGCGACCAATCCGTCACATCTCCGTTCCGCAGAGGTCTACCGTTCCCCCGCCACTGCCGTTCTGCGATTCTACTCCTGAACCAATGCAAATTGACTGACTGAGCCAAGCTGAGCAACGCCGTGCAGAGCGACTCGCCCAGGGCCAGTGTTTCTATTGTGGAAGCAGTTCACATCTGCTCCGCTCATGCCCTGAGAGACCAGGAAGACCCCGAGTCCAAGGGATGGTGGGAACCGCCACCCTTGGTACCGGAATCCCCTCAGTCCCAGTTACACAGACTGTCCAGATAACGACTGAGAAGACCCGGTTCACGGCAGAGGCTCACATTGATTCGGGGGCAGCGGGTAATTTCATCCTACAAGCTACCGTGGACCGTTATCTGATACCGGTCATCCCGCTTGAAAAACCCCTCTGGTTCGCCTCCGTGGACGGAAAACCGTTATACGAACCCGTCGTATATACAACCGAACCCGTGAGACTCCGTGCTGGTGCTCTGCACACTGAGACTATTGCTTTATACAGTTAGGTCCACAAATATTTGGACAGTGACACAAGTTTTGTTATTTTAGCTGTTTACAAAAACATGTTCTGAAATACAATTATATATATAATATGGGCTGAAAGTGCACACTCACAGCTGTAATATGAGAGTTTTCACATCCAAATCGGAGAAAGGGTTTAGGAATCATAGCTCTGTAATGCATAGCCTCCTCTTTTTAAAAGGACCAAAAGTAATTGGACAAGGGACTCTAAGGGCTGCAATTAACTCTGAAGGCGTCTCCCTCGTTAACCTGTAATCAATGAAGTAGTTAAAAGGTCTGGGGTTGATTACAGGTGTGTGGTTTTGCATTTGGAAGCTGTTGCTGTGACCAGACAACATGCGGTCTAAGGAACTCTCAATTGAGGTGAAGCAGAACATCCTGAGGCTGAAAAAAAAGAAAAAATCCATCAGAGAGATAGCAGACATGCTTGGAGTAGCAAAATCAACAGTCGGGTACATTCTGAGAAAAAAGGAATTGACTGGTGAGCTTGGGAACTCAAAAAGGCCTGGGCGTCCACGGATGACAACAGTGGTGGATGATCGCCGCATACTTTCTTTGGTGAAGAAGAACCCGTTCACAACATCAACTGAAGTCCAGAACACTCTCAGTGAAGTAGGTGTATCTGTCTCTAAGTCAACAGTAAAGAGAAGACTCCATGAAAGTAAATACAAAGGGTTCACATCTAGATGCAAACCATTCATCAATTCCAAAAATAGACAGGCCAGAGTTAAATTTGCTGAAAAACACCTCATGAAGCCAGCTCAGTTCTGGAAAAGTATTCTATGGACAGATGAGACAAAGATCAACCTGTACCAGAATGATGGGAAGAAAAAAGTTTGGAGAAGAAAGGGAACGGCACATAATCCAAGGCACACCACATCCTCTGTAAAACATGGTGGAGGCAACGTGATGGCATGGGCATGCATGGCTTTCAATGGCACTGGGTCACTTGTGTTTATTGATGACATAACAGCAGACAAGAGTAGCCGGATGAATTCTGAAGTGTACCGGGATATACTTTCAGCCCAGATTCAGCCAAATGCCGCAAAGTTGATCGGACGGCGCTTCATAGTACAGATGGACAATGACCCCAAGCATACAGCCAAAGCTACCCAGGAGTTCATGAGTGCAAAAAAGTGGAACATTCTGCAATGGCCAAGTCAATCACCGGATCTTAACCCAATTGAGCATGCATTTCACTTGCTCAAATCCAGACTTAAGATGAAAAGACCCACAAACAAGCAAGACCTGAAGGCTGCGGCTGTAAAGGCCTGGCAAAGCATTAAGAAGGAGGAAACCCAGCGTTTGGTGATGTCCATGGGTTCCAGACTTAAGGCAGTGATTGCCTCCAAAGGATTTGCAACAAAATATTGAAAATAAAAATATTTTGTTTGGGTTTGGTTTATTTGTCCAATTACTTTTGACCTCCTAAAATGTGGAGTGTTTGTAAAGAAATGTGTACAATTCCTACAATTTCTATCAGATATTTTTGTTCAAACCTTCAAATTAAACGTTACAATCTGCACTTGAATTCTGTTGTAGAGGTTTCATTTCAAATCCAATGTGGTGGCATGCAGAGCCCAACTCGCGAAAATTGTGTCACTGTCCAAATATTTCTGGACCTAACTGTATGTCATCCCGAGAATGGCTCCCGTGCTCCTGCTGGGTCTGCCCTGGCTACAACTCCATGACCCTGACATCAGTTGGCGCTCTGGCGCAATCACTCGCTGGAGTCCCTCGTGCCATGATAACTGTCTACAGCCCATTCCTCAGCCCCTGGCACCTGACCCTGTCATGTCGCAAGAAGAAGAGGAAACGACGCAGTCCAGCGTTGTACCACAGCTCCTGGCACTTGTGCCTGTAGTACCACCGGAACCAGAAGAAGAGACGACGCAGTCCAGCGTCGTTCCACCGTCCCTGGCAATTGAGACTTTGATACCACCGACTTCTGATGATGTGACAATATCCTGTGCCCGGTCCGAGGCACCAGAGCCGGTCGTTCTTGATACCTTCTCTTCTACCGCCTGTACTACCGATCCGGTCGTCCACGATTCCCGTCCTGCTTCTGCCCGTCCGCCTCTTCTTTCTGTTGCCACTGCCAAGGGTTCTTCGGCTAAGCGTGGTGCGGTCAAGAAGGTGGCACGGGGTCAGCAGTCCTTCCTTACCTTTGCGTTGGGTTATGGTCCGGAAGCTCGGTCCGGTGTGCCCCAGGGGTACTTTGCACGGAGGGGGGGCATAAAGGGGGGGTACTGTCATGCTCCCGATGCCTCGGCACCGCTCCTTACCCGCTGATCCGGTCGCACCATCCCGGCACCGCTCCGTACCCACTGATCCGGCCTCACCGTCATTGCACTGCTCCTTAACCACTCATCCAGACCACGTGTCCACCGGTCATGGCTGCCGCTCACGCTCGTGCTCTCCTGTGTCCTGCTCCTGGTCTTATGAGTCTGACTCTGAGTCTTAGCCACATGGTTCTGTATAGGACCAGGCCGCGCCCACTCTCCTGGTCTTATAGGCCCAGCACACCTACAGCAGGAAATGACATGAGGCTGTGCTGGGTATATAAGACTGGCCTTTCCATGTGGGCGGCACCTGATCAACGTGTCTTGAAGCCTTGTCTTGTTAGCTAGGTGCTCAGGTCCCCTTGTGCTGTGTCCTGGACTACTGTTGGTCTTCCCTACCCGGCACCTGTACCAGTATACCGTACAGTCTTAGGAACTCTGTGTCCCCAGTGACTTTGTTCTTCCTGTCCCCTGTGGGACGCGGCTCCCGTCCCGACCACGCCAGTGCTCCGGCTGCCGTGTACCCTACCCCCCGATGGGGTGCTCGGTCCAGCGGATCCACCTCCTGGGTCTACCAGTCCTCCCGGTCCTGACAGATGCGTTGCGAGAACTATGATTTTGTATGTAGCACAAAACATGATTTCAGCCGATGAATGAACATTTTGCTAATTTGTTGGATTGGCAGCCTGTTTAGACTACAAGATATCGTGAACTGTGTTCTTAAGAATGCTTGTTTCTTCATCTCCTGCGATCCCTTCTGTCTTTGGCTGGCTGTAGACCCGCTTTTTCATCCAAGGGGGTATGGTTTTGCTAACTTCTATCTTACTGCTACTGCAGCCAGTTGTCTTAGGCCTCTTTCACACGTCCGTGAAAATCACGCACGTTTTGCATGGACGTGTCAAAGGTGCGTTTTGCCCTCCATGAGCCATCGGAAGCAAGTGACAGCAGCGGCAGAGACAGCAGGGCTGGAGAAGGTAAGTAAAGGTTTTTTATTTTTCTCGCAGACACATGTGTTTTCCCCGGTGCGTGTCACACGGAACACATCTGATTGGTCCGTTTGCGTTCCGTGTGACCCGTTTGCGTTCCGTGTGACACCCGTGATGCCGGAGAAAAACTGACATGCTCCACACGTACACATGGTCCATGGCAGAATACGCACGATGGCAGAATATGCACGTGAGTGCAGACCCATTGATTTTAATGTGTCTACGTGTGCCCGTGTCTCCGGTACTTGAGGAAACGGACCAAACACGTACCGGAGAAACGGACGTGTGAAGAAAGCCTTACAGCCACAGATAAAACTGTGAGGAGGAGGAAGACTAGGGGCACATGACTGAGCACCTGAGACATGTGAAGGGGCGAGCCAGGTGATAGCCATCACCCCGGGTACTCCCAACGGCAGCAACAGTATTCCCAATTACCATACACTACGGGTGGCGTCACAAACTATATACATATGTCCCCTGTAAATAGCCCCTTGTTCATTTGAGTGTGGCCCCTAGCCCCCGGGTCCGGATACCCTCGAGCAATGACTCCCGGATCCGAGTGCTTCGACTGCTGCAGCGGCGGCACAAGTGCGTGGTGCCCCCTATGTTTGAAGGCAACTTTAAGACCCTACCCTAGCCCGGTCCCCATTGGGGAGGGCAACCTGGTGGTGTATTTGAGTGTGTAAGTGGTGAAACCGGTACCGACCTCCTCCGGATACTGGTTAAGCACTACACCTTAAATCAGGTGCAGCACTCTGTGGCGACTGAAGCCTCAGGGACAGTACACTACTCCAATCCCCCTATCCCTCCTACCACCATCTTTAAGCCCCGGATTCTGGTCCCCATAAACTTATATAGAGACCGGCATCCGACCAGATATCCTGGATCAATTCTGGGCTGGAACTGGGATATTTTGTTTAACTCAGACCTGCCGATCCCAGTTATCTGCAAGTCGACCCATCACTAATCTACAGTAATCAAGCATTGAAACAGATCCAGCAGTAATCCATTGGCAAAAACGTTGTGCAAGTAACTTTTTTGTCCAATTTGAAAAAATTGATTTTTGCATGATCCGTTTTTTTAACATGGAAGTCTAAGGAAAATGGATCCATTAAGCGATTGCTATTTACTGATCCAGTAAGCAAAAAATGGATCCTTTACAAATGAAAGAAAAACGGATGGCTAAATGACACACTGCGGCAGCTTGTCCTAGAACTAGACCATTCTAAGTGGGTCTCCTTGTCTGTATCATTAGCCCTTCACCCAAAGCATCTCCCCTGATGAATACTGGCGGAGGAAACGCGTCGGGAGGCTTCTTGGTGACGACCTTTTAGGGCCATTCTATTTAGGGTCAGCTTGGTACTGTCCTTGTAAGGGCTGGAGTTAATGGGGTGTTGAGGAACTAGCTAGTTCTTGCCAGGGAGAGAGCTCATGCCTGGTCGTGGACAGCTACCCGACTGATCAACACTGATGACCCCCTCGAGCAACTGACCCGGACCTACATATGGGTGAGAACAACCCTTTATATCAAGTGTGAAATAGAAAAAGGAGGAATGTGCACCGCACAGCTTACCTATTGGAGGTAGTGTAGTAATCCCGTTCCAAACACTATTCAGTGTGGCTGTTGCCTGATAACATTCTTGGCTTGCCGGGTATAACCATGGGACTTTATTCTGATCTTGATGGATGAAAAAGTCACCTACCGAAGTGCTATTGCCCAGCTAGAGCCAGTAAATCCATAGAACAAAGGAAGACGGGCAGCACTCTCCAGTATTCTGGGACTATTTTATTTTTCAATGCTGACAGGTGATACAGACATGAGGGACTGGAGGGAGGGGAGCACGAGGACGACGGTACCGTTTCGCACCACTAAGGGCGCTTTCACGGGTACCATCGTCCTTGTGCTCCCCTCCCTCCATTCCCTCATGTCTGTATCACCTGTCAGCATTGAAAAATAAAATAGTCCCAGAATACCGGAGAGTGCTGCCCGTCTTCCTTTGTTCTTTATATCAAGTGTATAACTGCACATTGTGAGATTTATTGATCCAGATATATTAATCATCAGGCAACATTCATACATATATGTTACCGCCATAGCCATACTCATTTAACTTAAATCCAGGAGACACCACTGTGGCCTTGGTTTGTTTCCCTCTGGGTAATGGTTGGCACTATTGGGCTAACATACAGTTAGGTCCAGAAATATTTGGACAGTGACACAAGTTTTGTTATTTTAGCTGTTTTCAAAAACATGTTCAGAAATACAATTATATATATAATATGGGCTGAAAGTGCACACTCCCAGCTGCAATATGAGAGTTTTCACATCCAAATCGGAGAAAGGGTTTAGGAATCATAGCTCTGTAATGCATAGCCTCCTCTTTTTCAAGGGACCAAAAGTAATTGGACAAGGGACTCTAAGGGCTGCAATTAACTCTGAAGGCATCTCCCTCGTTAACCTGTAATCAATGAAGTCGTTAAAAGGTCTGGGGTTGATTACAGGTGTGTGGTTTTGCATTTGGAAGCTGTTGCTGTGACCAGACAACATGTGGTCTAAGGAACTCTCAATTGAGGTGAAGCAGAACATCCTGAGGCTGAAAAAAAGAAAAAATCCATCAGAGAGATAGCAGACATGCTTGGAGTAGCAAAATCAACAGTCGGGTACATTCTGAGAAAAAAGGAATTGACTGGTGAGCTTGGGAACTCAAAAAGGCCTGGGCGTCCACGGATGACAACAGTGGTGGATGATCGCCGCATACTTTCTTTGGTGAAGAAGAACCCGTTCACAACATCAACTGAAGTCCAGAACACTCTCAGTGAAGTAGGTGTATCTGTCTCTAAGTCAACAGTAAAGAGAAGACTCCATGAAAGTAAATACAAAGGGTTCACATCTAGATGCAAACCATTCATCAATTCCAAAAATAGACAGGCCAGAGTTAAATTTGCTGAAAAACACCTCATGAAGCCAACTCAGTTCTGGAAAAGTATTCTATGGACAGATGAGATAAAGATCAACCTGTACCAGAATGATGGGAAGAAAAAAGTTTGGAGAAGAAAGGGAACAGCACATGATCCAAGGCACACCACATCCTCTGTAAAACATGGTGGAGGCAACGTGATGGCATGGGCATGCATGGCTTTCAATGGCACTGGGTCACTTGTGTTTATTGATGACATAACAGCAGACAAGAGTAGCCAGATGAATTCTGAAGTGTACCGGGATATACTTTCAGCCCAGATTCAGCCAAATGCCGCAAAGTTGATCGGACGGCGCTTCATAGTACAGATGGATAATCACCCCAAGCATACAGCCAAAGCTACCCAGGGGTTCATGAGTGCAAAAAAGTGGAACATTCTGCAATGGCCAAGTCAATCACCAGATCTTAACCCAATTGAGCATGCATTTCACTTGCTCAAATCCAGACTTAAGACGGAAAGACCCACAAACAAGCAAGACCTGAAGGCTGCGGCTGTAAAGGCCTGGCAAAGCATTAAGAAGGAGGAAACCCAGCGTTTGGTGATGTCCATGGGTTCCAGACTTAAGGCAGTGATTGCCTCCAAAGGATTCGCAACAAAATATTGAAAATAAAATATTTTTTTTTAGGTTTGGTTTATTTGTCCAATTACTTTTGACCTCCTAAAATGTGGAGTGTTTGTAAAGAAATGTGTACAATTCCAACAATTTCTATCAGATATTTTTGTTCAAACCTTCAAATTAAACGTTACAATCTGCACTTGAATTCTGTTGTAGAGGTTTCATTTCAAATCCAATGTGGTGGCATGCAGAGCCCAACTCGCGAAAATTGTGTCACTGTCCAAATATTTCTGGACCTAACTGTATATGGTTATATGCCTGTCACCAACTCCATATATGATATTATATTATGTTATTATGTGAGGTTTGGTTCCCACTGGAACACACCAAATTTAAATTTAAACAATAGACAGGATTGCATTCTTTGTACCTTTCACCCGGATCAAAGCAGTTTACCTTACAGTGTCCATGAACCTTGGATACTGACGTGTTGTTGAACCTTTTGGTATTCGTCTGATAAATTGGATATTTCTCCGACTGTTACCATCTCCTAAGGCTATGTGCGCACAGTGCGTTTTTCGCGGCGTTTTTGCGTGTTTTTCGGGTGCGTTTTTGGCCTTAAAACTGCAGGACTTTGCTTCCCCAGCAAAGTCTATGAGTTTTCATTTTTGCTGTCCGCACACATCTGGTTTTTTTACCTGCGTTTTTGAGTTAAAAAAAAAATGGACATGTCAGTTCTTTCCTGCGTTTTTCTGCGTTTTCCGCCCATGCAATGCATTTGAAAAGCGCAGCAAAGCGCAGAGATCAAAAACGCAGCAAAACGCAGCCAAAAACGCACCAAATCGCGGCAAAAACGCATGCGTTTTTTGATGCGTTTTTTCGACGCAGGTGCGTTTTTGTGAGTTTTTAGCGGCCAAAAACGCACAAAAACGCAGCGTCAAAAAGACGCAGTGTGCGAACCTAGCCTAATTGTGTGGGGGTTCCAACACCCTTTTTGTTGTGGTCCTTTTGGACATGAATAGTGTTTTCTTTTGTTTGCACAATGTTTTCATGGTTGCAGCACTACGCAACTTTTTATGGAAAGTATAATTAAAAGTTATGTATTATCCCCTCTATTATTGCTGATACTTACCTTTATATTGAGAGGCGTCATAGGAACGGCTTATCATTTCCCGTTTCTGTATTTGCTGGTATTTCTAAATAGCAATCAGTTAACGGATCTGTTTTCCATAGAATCCAGTGTCAAAAAAATGGGTGCTGCAAAAATCATTTTTTTCAAAGCAGACAAGAAAGTTGTGTTTGCAGAATGTTTTTGCCAACGGTTTGCTTCTGGATCCGTTCTGATGGATGAATAATGGACATTTAAACTACACTTTAAACACCATGGGACTTTCCTTTAACGACTTATCAGCTCATAGCTTGCCACTGTCACATATTAACTGGACGAGGACAGGGATATGATAAGTTGGATCATTCATAAACAGTTCAAAGACAGAAAGACGTAAGTAAATCTTGTAGCAAATAGTTTAGAATTCTTAAACTCTTTTGACGTGTGTTAACAAGTACTTTATGAAAGAATTTACCTGTACAGTGGATACACAGCATTTTCTATAAAATTACAATTCTCGTAACCAAGCTTCACATTATTCTTTTGTGATATAATTAGTGGATATACTTGCTGTACTACAGTACCGTATATTTTCATAATAAATGGTGAATTCCATATAAACAAGCAGTGTATTTCTTTGTGTTAGGTTCATGACAATGGGCATGCAAATACTTTTATTTACCTTTGCCAATACCCTCTGTATGTTATTAGAGGTGTTTGTGTACTGCACACATAGAGTCCAATTGTAGAACTCTTTATTCTAAATTGTATATAGCTGTTTGGTTCTTGTAAGGTTTAATTTGCGGTCCTCTACATGCAGGCCATACATACTAAGGACTCATGATTTAAAATGCGTGAGTTTGGACCAAGAATTGGACCACACTGGGGCATGTCTCATTTGTGGTATAAATGAAGATACATTTATTCACACCACTGAACCAAGCTTCACCTAGAAAAATTGGCAGAGCTTCCCTGGTGCTGATGTAAATAGGTTAAAAGTTGCATCATTTACCAAAAACTGTTGCAACATTTTTATGCCAGAAAACTGATAAATAGTGACCCTGTAATATAATGTGTCTGTGTGACTCCTGATCGAGAAAATATTCTGCTCAATTACTTATCAATGGATTTATATTTTTCAACTCTAAATATTTGACCAGTTTACTGTATGGGCAGAAAACCCCCTCTTGGAGTCTTCACATTAACCCCACCATCTTCTAAACATACAATATGGTGCTCACTGTACTGTAGTATTAAAGCTTTATGATTTGAGATTTCTCATAAGGGTACTTTCACACTTGCGTTGTTTTCCTTCCGTTACAATCCGCCCTTTTGGAAAACAGCGGAATCCGTTAACGGATTCCGCTGTTTCCCATAGACTTGTATGGTTGACGGATTGTACCAAAAGGACCTGCGTTGCTTCCGCTGGGCGACGCTCCGTTGCTTCCGCCCAGCGGGAGGAACGCAGCATGTAACGTGGTTTTGAGCAGCAGAATCCTCTGGATTTCACTGCGCATGTGTGACGCCCTGGGCAAGCCAGGGGTCACAGATCATGACGCCACCACACCCTACACCCCAGATAGGTACACCAAAGCTACACAAAAATCCTTGTTGCCTTCCTCCAGGGGCTGATGTCCACACCAGGGGGTGGGCCAGGCGGTTGGCTCCGCCCACCGAGGAGTTCACAACCCTTGAGGCGGGAAAACCAGGAGTTAAGCTAGGGAAGTGAAGGAGTGTAGACAGAACAGTTAGTGAAGTGGAAGTGAAGTGGTAAAGGAGCAAGAGAGAGGAGTAAAGGTGGAAGAAGAAGTGACAGTTGAGGAAGCCTGAAGTTGGTCCAGGTGTGTGCCCCGGACTGAGACAGCAAGGTCAGCAGACGGCGGTGACCGTCTGCAGGAGAGGCTGCTTGGAGGTTGCCGAAAGGACCGTGGACGGGTGGTGGCCCAGCGTACCGGAGCGGTATACAAAGAGCAGTCAGCACCATTGGCAGGGGCCTTTCGGATCCCGGCAAGGCTAGGAGTCGCCGTGAATTTGCCAAATCCGTCAGTGAAGGGGACCTCTGGGTCTCCCAACAACCAAGTCCCGATTGAAGGCAACAGTCCAACCGTTAGAGAGAGACACCGCCACCGCCAAGGCACCAGTTTCTCAGGGCCAGCACCTGCGGGCACAGAGGGGTCCTCCGGCACATATCCAAGTCGGGGAGCGGGTTACCGGTGGGAACCCATCGCTACCAACATCATCTTAGGTGCAGGAAAAGGGACCATCACCGTCAACTACTGGGGAAAAGCAACAGCAGCCGTCCGTGGGAACCGTCTTTCCAGCCGTGTGTTTTACCGAGAACTGTGTCCCCGTCTCAGGCTGAGTGAGTACCACAGTGCCGTGAGGCACAGCGCTGCCCCCGCGTCCCTGCACCCCACCAAGCCCTGCACCGGCCCCGCCATCCCTCATCACCCACCTCATCACTGGGCCCCGGGACAACTACCCCCTACCCACGGAGGGGAGAACCAACAACTTTTCTGCTCCCTGTCACCGCTCCCGGGATCCCCATACAGAGCAGCGGTGGTGTCCACACAATCACCACAACCGTGGGTGGCGTCACGGACAATAAACAATCCCAAAAACCAATCCCCTTTCACTCACGGGCAAGGAGTGCCGCTCGAGTCCCCGGGATCCGGCCCATCGCTCGAGCCACCGAGCAGCAGCAGGCCGCAACAGCAGCGGCAGCCAGACCCGAGCAGTGGGAGAGCGCAGCGTCCCCTCCTCTGCCCGTGACAACTTGGCGTCACGAACAGGATCTTACCGCTCTGCCGTTGGGTAGAGGTGCGCCTTGTAACTGCCGGAGGTGTCCGGCCGGAAAATTTCGGAAGTCGCCATCTTTGGCTCGAAAAGTTCCCTCTCGAGCGTCTTCTCGAGCAGTGGAGGCGCGAAGGCCAAAACCCCGCCCCTATAGAGGAGGGGCCGAAAAGAGGCTAAGGGGGACGAAATGGCGACTGGTCGCATGTAGCCGCGGCTATAGAAGCAGGGACGCCAGGACCCTGCGGCCATTGACTGGTTCCTGGAAGAGGCCGCTGCTAAAGATGCTGAGTCCGACCGACAACACCGTGGTCCCCGCGCCTGGCCCCGCAGCGTGGGTGGAAGTCCGGACCGTCCAGCTAAGCAGCCGTCTGCAGGTCCGCATGCAGCTCCTCCTGGAGGAGTGGGAGGCCGACATGGCGGAAGTGGTGGCGGCCATACGGAGACGCGAGGTGGAGGGAGTCTTGGAAGGGAGGGTAAGTGACCCACGCCCCTGTACCCCTAGTGGGTCGGTCATTGCGGCTGAGGGACCCCGTCCATACCCGCTCGCCCTGCTACCTCCCCCGCTACCCATGTTGGCTGCTGCTACCCCGCCACTAGGCCCGCTACCACCACCACCGGTAGCGGTACCCTGCCAATCCGCCCTGGCGGACCGACCTGCAGCAGAAGCTCGTGGCCGCCCTGATCCGCTTCCATGGAAGAAGCCGAAGGCTGAGGCCGTCAGCAAAGATGCACCGGAGGCACGGCGGGGATGCAGCTGCCAGGAGGCAGAGCAGGCCATGTCACAGCGGGGTCCCTCATTACTGAAGGTGCCGGTCGTAGCCGACATGGAGGGACTCTGGCTGGGTCCGTCCCCCGCACACGCTGAACCGGAGCAAACAGAAAGTGCTCCCGGCTGGGAGCGGCGGCAAGAGCAGCTGCGCAGGGAGATCGATGCCCGAGAGGGGTGTAGAGCGGATGTGCATGCCCGCATGAATATGGAGGAAGATCACCCGCAGCGAGCTACCATCAGGGTCCAGAGCGGTGCACCATGTGAAGGTGGCACTAGAGCCCCACGAGTGAGAATGGACTGTTGAGCCGCAAAAGGCAGCGGTCCACCGCTGCAAGTTGTCCCCGTTGGGACCACCTGTGTATGTTTAAAAGTGTTGAAAGTTTTTGCAAAGATGAAAATGATGAAAGATTACCGAACAGTCACCTGATTGCACTGTGATTTGGGAACCGGCCGTTGCCGGCATTGTTGTCCCCGTGGGGACCATCTAGCTGCATAGGAACTTCTATGGACAAGCCCGAGAACTTGCAGGGCAACCACAAACATTAGTGGCTTGTAAATAAAAATCTGTTGTTGCAGCTAACCGTTACCGCCTCCGAAGAGGCAGGTTGGAGGGAGGGCCCGCAGTGGAGCAGGCTGGGGCCCAGCCACCACAGGAACCGGTGGCTACCCTCTGGAGGGGAAGGATAGATCCCGCTCGGGTAACTGGTTCAGGACAGGGGTCAAGGGGTGCTGCCTGGGTTTTAGGGGCAGCATCAGGGCCAGGTTACTCGGGTGGGAGAGAGCGGTAGCCGCAACCGTTTGAAATGTTACGTAACGTTTAAGAAATTAACCTCCCGATGTGGGATGAAGTTATTTTACTTGTATGTCATGTTTTTATATCTTTTCAGAAAAATAAAACCGGTGTTGGACGGGCAGCCCGCGGACGGTCTGCATTTTGCTAAGGGGGAATGTGACGCCCTGGGCAAGCCAGGGGTCACAGGTCATGACACCACCACACCCTACACCCCAGATAGGTACACCAAAGCTACACAAAAATCCTTGTTGCCTTCCTCCAGGGGCTGATGTCCACACCAGGGGGTGGGCCAGGCGGTTGGCTCCGCCCACCGAGGAGTTCACAGCCCTGGAGGCGGGAAAACCAGGAGTTAAGCTAGGGAAGTGAAGGAGTGTAGACAGAACAGTGAGTGAATCGGTAAAGGAGCAAGAGAGAGGAGTAAAGGTGGAAGAAGAAGTGACAGTTTAGGAAGCCTGAAGTTGGTCCGGGTGTGTGCCCCGGACTGAGACAGCAAGGTCAGCAGACGGCGGTGACCGTCTGCAGGAGAGGCTGCGTGGAGGTTGCCGAAAGGACCGTGGACGGGTGGTGGCCCGGCGGTACCGGAGCGGTATACGAAGAGCAGTCAGCACCATTGGCAGGGGCCTTTCGGATCCCGGCAAGGCTAGGAGTCACCGTGAATTTGCCAAATCCGTCGGTGAAGGGGACCTCTGGGTCTCCCAACAACCAAGTCCCGATTGAAGGCAACAGTCCAACCATTAGAGAGAGACACCGCCACCGCCAAGGCACCAGTTTCTCAGGGCCAGCGCCTGCGGGCACAGAGGGGCTCCTCCGGCACATATCCAAGCCGGGGAGCGGGTTACCGGTGGGAACCCATCGCTACCAACATTATCTTAGGTGCAGGAAAAGGGACCATCACCGTCAACTACTGGGGAAAAGCAACAGCAGCCGTCCGTGTGAACCGTCTTTCCAGCCGTGTGTTTTACCGAGAACTGTGTCCCCGTCTCAGGCTGAGTGAGTACCACAGTGCCGTGAGGCACAGTGCTGCCCCCGCGTCCCTGCACCCCACCAAGCCCTGCACCGGCCCCGCCATCCCTCATCACCCACCTCATCACTGGGCCCCCGGACAACTACCCCCTACCCACGGAGGGGAGAACCAACAACTTTTCTGCTCCCTGTCACCGCTCCCGGGATCCCCATACAGAGCAGCGGTGGTGTCCACACAATCACCATAACCGTGGGTGGCGTCACGGACAATAAACAATCCCAAAAACCAATCCCCTTTCACTCACGGGCGAGGAGCGCCGCTCGAGTCCCTGGGATCCGGCCCATCGCTCGAGCCACCGAGCAGCAGCAGGCCGCAACAGCAGCAGCAGCCAGACCCGAGCAGTGTGAGAGCGCAGCGTCCCCTCCTCCGCCCACGACACATGCTCTTTTTTTTTAAATCACAAACTTTATTTTGGCTCGCGGTGGCCGAACGTTCAGCTGAGCGCCCGGCCGTCGGCAAGTCACAGCGCTCAGCTGATCACCCGGCGGTCGGCTGCAGGGAGCGATCAGCTGATCACCCGGCGGCCGGGAGCGATCAGCTGATCACCCAGTGGCCGGCTACTGGGAGCGATCAGCTGATCACCCGGCGGCCGGCAAGTGACAGCGCTCAGCTGATCACCCGGCGGTCGGCTGCAGGGAGCGATCAGCTAATCACCCGGCGCCCGGCAAGTGACAGCGATCAGCTGATCACCCGGCGGCCGGGAGCGATCAGCTGATCACCCGGCGGCCGGGAGCGATCAGCTGATCACCCGGCTGCAGGGAGCGATCAGCTGATCACCCGGCAGCCGGCTACTGGGAGCGATCAGCTGATCGTTCACAATAAAAAAAAAAAAAATCAAAACAGATTCCGTTGTTTTGCAGCATCCGTTGCATCCGTTGTGCCACTATATGCAACACATCCATTGCATCCGTCTCACAACGCAATGCAACGGATACCGTTCAACGCAAGTGTGAAACTAGCCTCATAAGATACAATTATTACATATTTACCACAAAAATTTTGTTTTAGCCCTAGATTTTACATTTTCACACAGGAAATGGGTAAAATTAGTATCAAAATTTGTTACACAATTTCAGCTGAATTTGGCAATATCCCACATGTGGCTGTACAGTATAGTAGGCTCCATAGCAGGTAGTGCAGGAGCCAATGACTGCACGGGGTTAAATTAAGGGAAAATTCCAAAATGACCATGTTTGTAAATATATGGATTTACAGGCATTGTAATTGGGTCAGGGATGAGAGGGAGGGGTAAAGAGGGGTACATAAGATCCCTTCCCCTGATTTGGTATTTTGGTCCATACTCGGTTCCTAGGTATGTCGTTTGTCACAGCTTCCAGGTTGTTTGTGCCCTGAGAGAATCAGATGCTCACTGCCAGGCATGGGGAATGAAGATGGTCAGGGCCCAATAAGGTGATATAAAAGGTTTGGAAATATCGATTAAAAATAATAAAGCTGTGGCCATTTCCCTACCCAACATCGGTCTGTGGTGAGATTTATTTAGTTATGGTTGGTTAGTGCTAAAGGTTATTTCATTGAGGTTATTAAAGTAAGTAAAGTCGAGCAGTCCTGCTTTGCCACATTGCTAGACTCTGGAGGAAAGGAGCGCTATTTGACTCTTTGAGTGCAAATTTTCAAACAATAGTTTACAGACTCTATATACAGAGCTCCTAAGTGACAAAAGAGCAAAATCTGCATCAATTGTGGAAATTGCACCCCTCTAGGATTTTATCTACAGTGATCACTTTGACTCCATGCATGTTTTCCAGAAACAAGCAGCAATGGATGTTGAAGTGTGAAAATGGAAATCTGCCATTGTAGTGGTTATTCATTTTAGAGCCCAGTACATTGTAGTGCCCATGGATGGTACCCAGCTCGTGCTTCTGGAGACACGCACCTTGTAATTGAAGCGGTCTCTCCTCAGTATAGAAATGCAAAACATGGATGCTAAATGTCGCTGAAGCACACTGTGGGACTGAGAAAGAAGGGAAACATTTGGATTTAGGAGTGAAAATTTTGCTAGGTTTCTTTTTTGGGGGAGCCATAGCACTTTTCCAGAGCCTTAGTGCTACCGGTAACGTGGAAGTCCCTTATATTTCCATTAACAGATGATGGACATGAGTAAGGATTTGTGTTTTTATGGGTTGAGTTGAATGCTATTTTGTAGCAATTTAGATATAGAACATTTTGGATCAGTTCACTTGTATCCTATGGTCTATGGTGAGCACATCCATCCATCCATGCATCCATATACATCTTCGAAATACGTGATTCAGATGAAACTCCCAACAGGTCCATTCACTAAAGAGGCAACAGAATTATTCTGGACTCGGTTTGGCCTCTGTTCAGAGGTATTTGTTTTTTCAAAGGTGCACAAAACTGTCCTTGACTGCATGGTTTCCTCTACCTCCACAATATCAACAGGGTCATCATCATGTAGCCCTTGCTCAAAATTTTAAGAAAGTAAACAGGCCAGCCCTCACTCAAGGTTTTTAGAATGTCATCAGTTGGCCCTTGGTCCAAATTTTAAGAGGATAAACAGGTGGCCCTCACTCATAATTTTTGGAGGGTTATTATGTGACTCTTGCTCTTAATTTTTCCAGAGTGTGTATGATGTGCTCTTTCATATTTTTTCAGGTTGTGTATAAGGCCTACTTTTACAATTCTCTGACATATATAGATGTATACCTCAAAGGGTTAAATGTTTTTCAGCCTTTGCACTAAGTGCATAGGCTTTACCAGTCTAGGAATCCCACTCCTTAAAAATGAGGAGGAAAAAATCTGAAGCCCTCCTCTACGTGTCTTCCAGAGTGTTTTGCAGTCCTTCCTTCTAATTTTTGGCAGCTCTTACACATAATGCATAGGCTTTATGAGTCTAGGAGTCCCACTACCTAGACATTTTAACAGAACGTGTATGAGGCCCTGCCTTATGTCTAACACAGGGTATATCGGAGTCCCACTTCCTTCTAATTTTTGGTTCTTGCAATCAATCTCCACATAGACTTTGTAAGGGACTATGTCACACACACCACATGCCCAGATAAGGTAGTAAAATGTTAAAATTACATTTACCAGTCACTACCGGTTGGTATACTTTTATTTTCCCCTTTACTACATCATCTACTGTAGCCATAGGCGAAAGGGAAATATGGTGAGAGATGGCCCATCTATTAAGGGGTTGAATAGGTGTTTTTTTTTCTTTTTTATGTTGCCTTATGTACAATTAATTTTACAAGAAAGAATGTTTCCTAACATTTTTTCCTGTAAAATCCATTTTATCTTCACTTTTGTATGTTTTATTGTCAGTCCGTATAAGTGGAATAATACTCTGACAACATTGTTCCTAGCAGTGACCTAGAAGTTAAAGATGTGCATCTTCCTCATGCTGTTCTCATTCTTTCGAGCGCTGTTTCCATTCACTTCTGAGATTTTCCTGTCTCCCCAGCCCTCGAGTTTCCCATTGACCTCTATTATGCTTGGTACTTGAGTCGAGCCCATCCAAGCATCCGACCTGGTGGATTCCAGTACTGATCACTCAAGAATTTTAGTGCTCGCTCATCACTAGTGCCAACACTTCCAGCCAAGACTGTTAAGCAACGCTATGGCATTACTGTATATAGCACAAGCAATCAGACGATCGCAGGGTAAAGTACTGTAAGTGGACTATTAAAAATAGTGAAAACAAAAAAAAAAAGTTTAAAAAACATAAAAGTTCAAATCACGCCCCTTTTGTCCCATTAAAAATAAAAATAAAAAATATAAACACATATTATCTCTGCAGTAAGAAAAGCTCAATCTATCAAAATATAAAAATAATTAACAGCGATCAGTAAACATTGAAAACACAAAAATTCAAGAACGCCAAAATTACGTACCACAAAAAATTCTATTAACAAGTGATCAAAATGTCATATGTATGCGAAGGTGGTATCAATAAAAGCGTTGTATCATTTCGCAAAAAAATAAGCCATAGCAAAGCTCCATCAGCTGAAAAATAAAACATTACAGGTCTTGGAAGATGGCTGCACAACCCCCAAAGGTTTTTTTTGCAAACTTCAATTTTCTTTTCATCATTCAAATAATAAAAAAACCCGGACAGTTTGGTATGGCAGTAAATAGTATGGATGAGGAGAATCCTATTTCAAGGTCATTTTTACCACAAAATGTACACTGTAAAATCAATTCTTAAAAAAAAAAATCAGAATTGTGTTTTTTTTCACAATTTCTCCACATGTGGATTTTTTTAACAAATTTTATAGTACACTATGTGGTAAAATGAATGGTAGAAAAAGCTGCCTGGTAACAGATAGTGCGCACCCAAATCATATTATGTAAAAGCATGATCTTTATTAAGAAATACAAACTGACAAAAACAAAAGAAATATTTCATTAAAAACATAATTTCCAAATAAATTGGGACAGGATATCCTACAGGAATGTCACCTAAATAATATACAGACACTGGCAGTAATATCTATACAATAGTATCTGGCAGGCACCCTATACAGAGGGGACAATAGATAGTTAAGAAAGATCCAAATGTATAAATCATCCTAACACTAGATAACAAGGGCATAATTTAAATAGCCATCAACAAATAGTTGCCAACATTGCACTGACTGCCATAGAAAATGAAAGAGTACCCAGCGCCCTGTATTACCTACTACCCTACGCGTGTCTCTACTTCAGTAGCTTCGTCAGGGGTTGTTTTTGTCAGTTTGTATTTTTTAATAGAGAAAATGATTTGGGTGTGCAATTTCTGTTAGCACGCAGCTTTTTCTCCCTTTTTTTGAATTAATTTTTGTGTTTGGACTGCATTGTTAGCACCCCAATCTGTACAGTTAAATGTGATTATTTTTGTGGTGCCCACTGGCTTTCTTTTCAATTGGTAAAATGAATAGTGTATTTCAAAAATACATCTGATCCCTCAAACAATAAGCCCTCATATGTCTATGTGGACAGAAAAAAAAATTATACCTCTGGGAAGAAGGGGAGGAAAACATAAAAAACAAAAATTGCTCGCGTCATGAAGGGATTAATATGACTACTGAAAACATCATGATACAAGCAAGTCTATCTCGAGTACTAGTAAGGCTGGTTTCACATCAGCGTTTTTTTGCCTGACGGCAAAAAAACGCAAAACGCATCTAAAAGGATCCTGCGGATTGTACATGCAACGCATGTGACCGCAATTGTTATTTTACTGGATCCTTCTGCAGCAGGACACAAAATTTATCGGCCGGCACTGGAGTCAGCTGATCGGTAGTCAACTGAACTCCTGATCTCACAGCCCGCACATGCTGTGGATGCAGGTTAACAGCAGTCACTGGCTGCTGCCATCACATGTGACCGTGTGCAGGCTGTGTGGTCAGGAGTTTAGCTGAGTTCAGATCATCTGACACCAGTGTCGGACGATTGTTCGGTGTCCCCAGCACCAATCGCAGCGTTTGTGGGCTGTGAGGTCAACTGAGTTCGGCTGGTACTGGAGTCAGCTGATCTGAACTCAGCTGACCTCACAGCCCGCACACGCTGCGATGGTTGCAGGGGACACAGAACAATCGTCCGACACTGGAGTCAGCTGATCTTCACTCAGCTGAACTCAGCAAGCAGAACAAGTAATCAGATCAGCTGACTCCATTGTTGGCAGATTACTTGTTCTGTGTCCCGCTGCATCCATCGCAGCGTGTGCGGGCTGTGAGGTTAGCTGAGTTCAGATCAGCTGACTCCAGTGTCGGCTGAACTCAGCTGACCTCACAGCCCGCACACACTGCGATTGATGCAGCGGGACACAGAACAAGTAATCAGCCGACACTGGAGTCAGCTGATCTGATTACTTGTTCTACTTGCTGTGTGGTCAGGAGTAGGGATGAGTGAGCAGTAAAATGCTCTATGGGCGAGGCCCATGTCTATTTTTTTATTAATTAATTAAAAAATAAAAAAATAAAAAACCCAAACACATAACCCTAAAAAAAAAAATGTGTGGCCTCCCGTTGCATTTTCTATAGAAAAGGGTAACCCAAGCAGCTACTGGCTGCTAACCCCCACTGCTTGGTGTTACCTTCACTGGCAATGGAAAATCCAGGGAAGCCCTTTTTTTTTTAATATTTTTGCCGAAAAACTAAGAAAAAAATGACGTGGGCTTCGCCCAATTTTTGTATGCTAGCCAGGTACAGAAGGCAGGTAGGGGCTGCCCCCAACCCCCAGCTGCTTATTTGTACCCGGCTGGGAACGAAAAATATAGGGAAGCCATTTTTTTTAATTGTTTCATGAATTTCATGAAATAATTTTTAAAAAAATGACGTGGGCTTCGCCCAATTCTTGTGTCCATCCATGTACAACTAGGCAGCTGGGGATTGGAATCCTCAGCGCAGGGTAGCCCAAGCTTTCTGGCCTCCCCCCTGCTGCAAATTGCACCCCACAGCTGCTCCAGAAAATGGCACTTTCATAGAAGCTCCATCTTCTGGTGCTGTATCCAACTCTTCCAGCGGCCCTGGAGCCGGGTGGCACGCTGGGTAATAAGGGGTTAATACCAGCTTTGTTTTACCAGCTGATATAAAGTCCGACATTCTTAATGTCAGGCCAAGTTTGACCCAGCAATTAAGAATCTCCAATAAAGGGTTAAAAAAAAGACACCACACAGAGAAAAATTATTTTATTAAAAATAAATACACAGACACACTTGAATCCATCTTTATTACTCTCTCTCACCCCTCCACGATCCTGGTCTTCTTTCTTCTGTCTTCTTTCTTCAACTGGTGCAGCGCAACTATATCAAAAAAGCACAGGGGAGGAACTACTTTCTGAGCATGCTCAGTACAGACTAACAGGATTCTGCTTACCAGAATGTGGTGACTTCTGGTAGAGCAGGATCCGGCTCATTGAAAAGCATTGCAAGTACTGCCGCAATATGAAGGATCCATTGAGATGCAGTAGTTTGTCGGAGGTCAAAAACGCTACAAGTAGCGTTTTTGAAAAAAGATAACATCCTGCATCTTACCAGATCCAGTATATGCCGCACGCAACCGCAAGTGAACGCATATTGCCGTGATTCCATTGCAAATGCATTGAAATGACAACGCATTTGTAAAGGATCCAGTCATATGTTTTATCTTTTTTTGCCGACCGGCAAAAAAACAGTGATGTGAAAGCAGCTTCAAAGTTGTTGCCTCCCTTGAGTAAACTGGATATGCAGGTATCCAAGCAATTTGTTTTTTTTTCCAGTGAAGTACCACCACAACACCGATCCGTGTATCCTTGATCTGAAATATTGTATTGAGCCAGTGAGGTTAGGGGCACTCCCAAGTTCCTTTCTGGCATGTTATATTGTGTTTTTCAAGTTTCGCAATGTAATGTGTGCATTGTATCTTGTAGGCACTGGGAGCCTTGGAAGAAATGGGGGCTCTTGTTCCTGTAAAACATATAGTGAAATGCTCCAAGTGTCTCCTGTTGACAACCCGGTACCTGAAAGTGTTGGCTGCAGGTGGTAGCCATCTGCTGCATGTGTTAAAGAGAATATTCCTATTAGGCCTTATTCAGAAGTCCGTTTTCTTCTCGTATGTGAAAAAAGGACCGTTGTTCATCAGTGTTTTGGACAAGATATGAATTAGTGGATGGGCTTTATAGAAGCTGACCTGCTTACAAGTTTACTGCATTGCTAGCGGCAATTTCATTTGTTCTCATTCTTTTTAGCACGGATTACATAATCGTGTAGACTCAAGCATAAACTCTTGTGAGAACCATCTGGAATCCTGATCGTGAGCAGGTTTTTGTTGGATTTGACAAGAATTTCATGCTATAACTTGATCTTATGAACTGAAATTGATCTGTTGCTCCAATTAGCTAAACATTTTTGCAGACGAGAAAGTAAAAATCAAAGATCTGACGAAATGATTTACCAAAATGTTTTTTTAAACTATTTCAACATTCATCTCGTACCTTGATAGAACATCATGTGAAAGGAATGCGGAATCAAGTTGGGACAGTGTACTTCAATGGACAAATGTGGAAAGAAAAATAGAGCAATGCCCAAGCTATTGCCCCTCAATTCATTGTGGTGTTTGAGTACAAATTGTGCCACTCCTGCCAGAGGACAGGGATAGATAGAATTTAGGACTTAATGGAAATCGGGCAGGTGATTCATGCTGCCCAAACTGTGGGCATCAAGAATTACAGCCTATTTAATCACTGCTGCCAGATGTATTGTTCTCTGAAATACCCTGGTGTTTCAGAGAAAATATACTTTGAAGAACTGGAAGGAACCATAACTGTAGGCCAGATAAATCCAGCACTGACGCTGGCCATCTCTTCTGAGCACTGCTGCAGGTAATTGACAGGTCTCTCCCTTACATGCACATAGAGAAAGACCTCCCAATCACCTGCAGCAGCGCTGGGAAGAGTCAGCCAGGGGCAGCAGCAGACTAGTCTTGTCTCCAGCTACAGCCATCTATGCATTATGCTAAAAGTAACCTTGTATACGGCCAAATCCATGTTTGCTATGTTAAAAATCACACTCTTGGGCTAAGTTTCCATGATGAGTATTTGATAATCTCTGACAGCGAGATTTAAAGAGCGCTGGCGGGGATCGCGTCATTCCTTGCTCCCACTGGCGCACCTCTGACATCATCATGAGGCACTGATAAGTTGTTATGACAGCCAGGGGTCAGCTGATGACACCTGTGTCTATCACAACACTCTTCCTTTGAACGTTGGCTGCGAGGCGGCGTTCATAGGAGATCATAATTTCAGCTATATAGATCAGTGCTGATGCCTTGCTTTGTAGTCCAAATAGTGGCATTTTGCCCAGACATGGATGTTTTTAACCTAGATAGTGGCATTTAAGTTAGGTTCCCGGATTACAGAGATTACATTGCTGTTGGTTTCCGGGCTTACATGCATTGGCCAATACATAAACTAAATATCTCTCTTTTGCAGTAATGCAGTACCATTTTTTCCCTTAAACATTTTTGGCTTTTCAGTGTGTAGCTGTATGCATTTTATAGCTGCTCTGTATAGCAGACATGATTGGATAATTACAGCTTCAAGTCTCCTAAGAGGACTAGTAAATACAATAAAAAAGTAAAAGTTTTTAAAAATATGAAAAAAAACAAAAGTTCAAATCACCCCCTTTTTCAAAATAATACAATTACCAAAAAAAATACACATATTTGGTATCACTTCATTCAAAAATGTCCGATCTATCAAAATATAAAATAAATTATTCCTACCGTATCAGTAAATAGCGTAACAAAAAAACCCCAAAAAGCCAGAATTTCCAGTTTTGGCCGTAGCAACAATGCAACAAAAGGTGATCAGAACATCAGATATGTTTGAAATTTCAATCACAGAGGACATGAGATTTCTCTATATATATATAAACTGCAGAGATGCTGTGTTTTTGTGTAGAGGAAATACAAAGTGTCAAATATTCATTTGGAAACTTAAAATAGGTGGACAAAATCTGCCCTGGGGCTCATTATTACATTTCTCTTTATGCCCGGGTTCAGCAAGGGCTTGCAAGGGAATTCAACAAAAACAAATTGCCACCATTCTTCAATAGTATAGGCAAAAAAGAGCCCAATACTTACATTATAAATCCAGTCGCAGTGCAGACAGACCAATAGACCACTGCCGGTCTGCGCTTACTTAAGCCGGTGGCTATAGCAGCTTATCACCTGCCAAATCAGTTATTCCCCGTGCCTAATCCCTTATGATTCAAAGGACCTTGCTGTTTACTACACATATTTTAGTAATTTAATTCTCAATATAACATCCTATATCTAAAAACGAATCTGCACTATTGGCATTTTGACACTAAACCACCCTCTAAAATACCTTGATTATTCCATAGGGGTCATAAATCAAGCACAGTCCTATTTTTAGTCCTTGACTTCCATCCCATCTTAAAGTATTATAGCTCTCTTTAAAATGACAAGCTGCATAATGGAAGAACTGAGAACGTGACTACTATGTATGGACATAACTGAGCAGCCCAGGACTGAGACCGCAAACATTTCAGGCACCATTAAACAAAGTTGACTTTAAAAGCCTTTATGCAGAAAAGGAATCACTCAGGTTCACGGACGAGATGAAAAATCAGTGAACTCAATGGGTCCTGCATGTGTCGAGGATATTAAAGTCTTAGATTGTTCTTTTTCCGTTATTGAATCACTTTGTATGGTAGTGTGCTTATATTTACACTAAGGGAAGCAAGTTACAAACTATATATGACATTCAATGTGTCTGTGAATAAATTTATGCTTCATCTAAAGGACTTGTTCACACCCGTAGGTATTGAAGGGGAAAAAAGCAAAGTGCATATTTTTCAAACTAAACACTCATATTGATATCTTAATAATAATTGACTGTACAAACATTGCCCCAAAATAAAGTGTATGTAGCACTATATACTGGGACCACAAAAAGCCAAGCACCCATGTTATCATACAATGTACGACACAAACCATTTCAATGCCCCTTTGGTCCAGCGCAGAGGTGGTCCCCTCACATTGCTCTCTTTACAAGATGCTACTGTGTTTCTCCATAAATAAGACAGGTTCTTATATTATATTTTGCTCCGAGATGGGCTAGGGCTTATTTTCAGGAGATGTCTTAGGCTAGTTTCACACTTGCGTTGGACGGCTTCCGTAGCACTGCGTTGTGTGACGGATGCAACGGATGCGTTGCATATAGTGGCACAACGCAATGCTACGGATCGTACCAAATAACAGAAAGCTTTATTTATTTATTTTCTTCTTTACAGTACCGGCAGCTGACTATTGTGAACGATCAGCTGATCGCTCTTAATAGCCGGCGGCCAAGCGCTCTCACATGTCGGCAGCCGAGCGCTCAGCTGAGTGCCCTGACATGCCGGCGGCCGAGCGCTCAGCTGAGCCCTGACATGCTGGCGGCCGAGCGCTTAGCTGAGCCCTGACATGCCGGCGGCCGGGCGATCAGCTGAGCGACCTGACATGCCGGCGGCCGAGCGCTCAGCTGAGCGCCCTGACATGCCGGCAGCCGGGCGATCAGCTGAGCGCCCTGACATACCGGCGGCCAAGCGCTCAGCTGAGAGCTCTCACATGCCGGCGGCCGAGCGCTCAGCTTAGTGCCCTGACATGCCGGCGGCCGAGCGCTCAGCTGAACGTTCGGCCACCGAGAAATAAAGTTTGTGATAGAAAAAAAAAAAAAAGAGCATGCGCAGTGAAAAATAAAGGTTTCCGCTGCTCATAAAAACGTTACAGGCAGCGTTCCATCCGCCCGACGCAGCGTCAAAATAACGACACTGCGTCATCCAGCGGATGCAACGCTGACACTTGCGTTACAGTGCGTCATCCATACAAGTCTATGGAGAATAGCGCAGTGCGTTAACGGACTGCGCTATTCTCTATGGTGACGGACTCCACTGAACGCAAGTGTGCAAGTAGCCTTAGTTTGTTTCCATGAACAACAATCCACATTTATTCTTGAACACAAAAATAAATCAACAACTATTCAAATATAGCAATATTCACTAGATATAAATATAATCTGGCTGGGAGTGTGTTGTCAAAATGGATGCATGGTCCCCCGCTTTAATTATGGACAAGAATAGTCTGGGAAGAACCTCCTACATTAAAACTGTGTGTGACCACAAATTGGAGTACTATATTCTTATATTAAAAATACAAAACCCTTTATTGATACAATTACAACATGAAATCATTATATGTAATAAAATACATTGAGAGGTGGTATATCAAGGAAAAATCCAGAATACACCCAAGGAATTGGAGATGCATATTCAGCTAATATGCAAAATATACAGTACAGAGCAGCCTGTCTACTCTTCAGGTCCTCTAAACTCCTGCAGTTAAAGGACCTTTGGTGACATCATGGTCACATGACTTTCCTTAAGGACCTTTGGTAACATCAGTCTTAACCTCAGAATAGAAATGTTGAGAACCCCTAAGAGAGTGGGGGCCCTGAAAAATTACCCAGTTTGCTCCACCTTCCACCTAACGCCGACTGCATACTAGCCTGTCTCCTCTTCAGTTCCTCTAGACCAGGGGTGGGCAATTAATTTTCCCATGGGGCTGAATAAGAAATTGGGATGGTTTTAGAGGGCCGGACTAATGTAATTAACTCAGTTCTACCCAATACTGTATATAAAAATAAAAAAGTAAGACAGAGTATGAGTTGATCTACATGCAGCTTGTAAGCTCATGTTCACACTGGCCATAGGACAAAGAAAAACTAAGACAAAAATAAAATGGACATATACCCTGCTGTAACGGAATAAAAGCATAGTGCATATAAATAAACATAGGGTACTTAGTAAACGCTGTTTTTGATAAAAAAAAAAGCATAAAGCCATCCCACCGCGATGTATTTGTATTTTGTATTTAGTACAAATAGGGTGTGGCCCTCTCTCTCAGTGAGCTGGGTATTTCATTCTATGCTTCCTATGGCTGTGTGTCCAGTTGGGACCCAGTCACTCTCTGCCCTTATTCACATTGAGGCCTATTTTGACCCATGGTAAGGTTTTAATATTTGAGAGTGTAGGTACTGTCAAAACTGGGTCGCGGTGGGATGGCTTTATGCTTTTTTTGATCAAACCAAGTACCCTATGTTTATTTATATGCACTATGCTTTTATTCAGTTACAGCATAGTATACGTCCATATTATTTTTGTCTTTGGTTTTTACAATACTGTCTATAGTATATATACTATCTTTTCATAAACAAACAGTAAGTTAAACAAAACAAAGATTCAATGAAAATATAGAGGTCAGTAAGTGGCATACAGATTACTGGGATTAGTGGGGGGTATACACATTACTGGGATCAGTGGGGGGCATACACATTACTGGGATCAGTGGGGGGCATACACATTACTATGATTAGTGGGGGGCATACAGATTACTGAGGTCAGTAAGTGGCATACAGTTAGGTCCAGAAATATTTGGACAGTGACACAAGTTTTGTTACTTTAGCTGTTTACAAAAACATGTTCAGAAATACAATTATATATATACTAGAAGGTGGCCCGATTCTACGCATCGGGTATTCTAGAATTTACGTATTGTGTAGTTCATGTATGATTTTTGTTATATATATATATATATAGATGTTGTTGTGTGTAGTTACCAAGTGTTTGTGTAGGCGCTGTACATGTTCTGGATGTTGTGTGGGTGTGATGGGGGGTGAGAGCGGTGTTGTTTGTGTGTTGCGTTGTTTGTGGAGCGCTGTGTGTCTGTAGCGTTGTGTGTGTGTTGCGCAGTTTGTGTGTGTGTGGTGTGTTTTGGGGGGAAGTATGTTTTGTGCAATGTGCGTGTTGTGCGGTATGTGCGTATATTTGTGTGTGCAGCGTTGTCTGTGTGTGTGGGTGTCTGTGTAGGGCAGTTGTTTGTGGTTCCCAGTGTGTGTGTGTGGTGTGGTGTGTTGTGCAGTGCGCGCGCGCGCGTATGTGTGTGTGTTGGGGGGAGGTGTGCACTTCCCATCGTGCTCCATCCCCCATGCAGCGCACTCCCCATCGTGCTCCATCCCGTATGCTGCGCACCCCCCATCGTGCTCCATCTCCCATCCTGCGCACTCCCAAACGTGCTCCATCCGCCATGCTGCGCACTCCCAAACGTGCTCCATCCGCCATGCAGCGCACTCCCCATCGTGCTCCATCCCCCATGCTGCGCACTCCCAAACGTGCTCCATCCGCCATGCTGCGCACTCCCCATCGTGCTCCATCTCCCATGCTGCGCACTCCCAAACGTGCTCCATCCGCCATGCTGCGCACTCCCAAACGTGCTCCATCCCCCATGCTGCGCACTCCCAAACGTGCTCCATCCGCCATGCTGCGCACTCCCAAACGTGCTCCATCCCCTATGCTGCGCACCCCCCATCGTGCTCCATCTCCCATCCTGCGCACTCCCAAACGTGCTCCATTCGCCATGCTGCGCACTCCCAAACGTGCTCCATCCGCCATACTCCGCACTCCCCATCGTGCTGCATCCTCCATGCTGCGCACTCCCAAACGTGCTCCATCCGCCATACTCCGCACTCCCCATCGTGCTGCATCCCCCATGCTGCGCACTCCCAAACGTGCTCCATCCGCCATGCTGCGCACTCCCAAACGTGCTCCATCCGCCATGCTGCGCACTCCCAAACGTGCTCCATCCCCCATGCTGCGCACTCCCAAACGTGCTCCATCCGCCATGCTGCACACTCCCAAACGTGCTCCATCCCCTATGCTGCGCACCCCCCATCGTGCTCCATCTCCCATCCTGCGCACTCCCAAACGTGCTCCATTCGCCATGCTGCGCACTCCCAAACGTGCTCCATCCGCCTTGCTGCGCACTCCCAAACGTGCTCCATCCGCCATGCTGCGCACTCCCCATCGTGCTCCATCCCCCATGCTGCGCACTCCCAAACGTGCTCCATCCGCCATGCTGCGCACTCCCCATCGTGCTCCATCTCCCATGCTGCGCACTCCCAAACGTGCTCCATCCGCCATGCTGCGCACTCCCAAACGTGCTCCATCCGCCATACTCCGCACTCCCCATCGTGCTGCATCCCCCATGCTGCGCACTCCCAAACGTGCTCCATCCGCCATGCTGCGCACTCCCAAACGTGCTCCATCCGCCATGCTGCGCACTCCCAAATGTGCTCCATCCGCCATGCTGCGCACTCCCAAACGTGCTCCATCCGCCATGCTGCACACTCCCAAACGTGCTCCATCCGCCATGCTGCGCACTCCCAAACGTGCTCCATCCGCCATGCTGCGCACTCCCAAACGTGCTCCATCCGCCATGCTGCGCACTCCCAAACGTGCTCCATCCGCCATGCTGCGCACTCCCAAACGTGCTCCATCCGCCATGCTGCGCACTCCCAAACGTGCTCCATCCGCCATGCTGCGCACTCCCAAAGTTGCTCCATCCGCCATGCTGCGCACTCCCAAACGTGCTTCATCCGCCATGCTGCGCACTCCCAAACGTGCTCCATCCGCCATGCTGCGCACTCCCAAACGTGCTCCATCCGCCATGCTGCGCACTCCCAAACGTGCTCCATCCGCCATGCTGCGCACTCCCAAACGTGCTCCATCCGCCATGCTGCGCACTCCCAAAGGTGCTCCATCCGCCATGCTGCGCACTCCCAAACGTGCTCCATCCGCCATGCTGCGCACTCCCAAACGTGCTCCATCCACCATGCTGCGCACTCCCAAACGTGCTCCATCCGCCATGCTGCGCACTCCCAAAGGTGCTCCATCCGCCATGCTGCGCCAGCATCAGCCTCTCCGTCTCCAGCATCAGCCTCCCCATCCCAGCCTTCCCCAGGTTCAGCCTCTCTCCTCTCAGCCTCCTCCAGCACGCCGTGCTCTTCTGCCGACACTCACAGATCCGATCGCATACACTCACACACACCCACACACACCCACCCGATCGCATACACTCACACCCACCCGATCGCATACACTCACACACACCCGATCGCATACACTCACACACACCCGATCGCATACACTCACACACAAAGACACACACACTGACGATATTGCACATACGCGCTGATACTCACAACATCCGGGGATATCACATGCTTCTGGCCATGTGATCCCCCGGCAGGTCCTGGAAGCTCACAACAGCACAGTATCGCCGCCGAGAAGCAAGCGATATCCCAGGATGTTGTGAGTATTTGGATGCGATGTGATGTGTGAGGTGTGTGTGAGTGTGATCTGATTTGTGTGTGTATGTGTGTGTGTGTGTGCTGTTATGTGTGTGTATGTTCCGCAGCTGCAGGACCTTGATGTGTGGATGCGATGTGATGTGTGTGTGAGGTGTGTGTGAGAGTGAGTGTGAGCCGGTGTACACTGGTAACTATGAAACACATCGGGTAACTAAGGGACCTTAGTTACCCGATGTGTATAATGGTTACCAGCTTTCACGGCCTCCGTCAAGATCCCAGCATCGCAAGGTTATGTCTGGCGCTGCCGGGATCCTGACGGAGCCGGTGTAGAAGCAAGCGATATCCCAGCATGTTGTGATGTGTGAGGTGTGTGTGAGAGTGAGTGTGAGAGTGAGTGTGATCTGATGTGTGTGTGTGTACTCACCTGGGAATCGGAGCTACGTGTCAGTTGGGCCAGAGCGAGCGTGCATTGCGTGAGGGGGCGGGGCCTGCAGAGAGCCGGGGCGAGAGGCCAATCCGTGTGGGGGGCGGGGCCATGGCGAGCCCAGCGGCCAATCAGCTTTGTGTCACCGTAAGGACACAATTTCGGAGCATGACAGACAGACAGATAGACAGACAGACAGACAGACAGACAGAATAAGGCAATTATATATATAGATAATATGGGCTGAAAGTGCACACTCCCAGCTGCAATATGAGAGTTTTCACATCCAAATTGGAGAAAGGGTTTAGGAATCATAGCTCTGTAATGCATAGCCTCCTCTTTTTCAAGGGACCAAAAGTAATTGGACAAGGGACTCTAAGGTCTGCAATTAACTCTGAAGGCGTCTCCCTCATTAACCTGTAATTAATGAAGTAGTTAAAAGGTCTGGGGTTGATTACAGGTGTGTGGTTTTGCATTTGGAAGCTGTTGCTGTGACCAGACAACATGCGGTCTAAGGAACTCTCAATTGAGGTGAAGCAGAACATCCTGAGGCTGAAAAAAAAGAAAAAATCCATCAGAGAGATAGCAGACATGCTTGGAGTAGCAAAATCAACAGTCGGGTACATTCTGAGAAAAAAGGAATTGACTGATGAGCTTGGGAACTCAAAAAGGCCTGGGCGTCCACGGATGACAACAGTGGTGGATGATCGCCACATACTTTCTTTGGTGAAGAAGAACCCGTTCACAACATCAACTGAAGTCCAGAACACTCTCAGTGAAGTAGGTGTATCTGTCTCTAAGTCAACAGTAAAGAGAAGACTCCATGAAAGTAAATACAAAGGGTTCACATCTAGATGCAAACCATTCATCAATTCCAAAAATAGACAGGCCAGAATTAAATTTGCTGAAAAACACCTCATGAAGCCAGCTCAGTTCTGGAAAAGTATTCTATGGACAGATGAGACAACGATCAACCTGTACCAGAATGATGGGAAGAAAAAAGTTTGGAGAAGAAAGGGAACGGCACATGATCCAAGGCACACCACATCCTCTGTAAAACATGGTGGAGGCAACGTGATGGCATGGGCATGCATGGCTTGCAATGGCACTGGGTCACTTGTGTTTATTGATGACATAACAGCAGACAAGAGTAGCCGGATGAATTCTGAAGTGTACCGGGATATACTTTCAGCCCAGATTAAGCCAAATGCCGCAAAGTTGATCGGACGGCGCTTCATAGTACAGATGGACAATGACCCCAAGCATACAGCCAAAGCTACCCAGGAGTTCATGAGTGCAAAAAAGTGGAACATTCTGCAATGGCCAAGTCAATCACCAGATCTTAACCCAATTGAGCATGCATTTCCCTTGCTCAAATCCAGACTTAAGACGGAAAGACCCACAAACAAGCAAGACCTGAAGGCTGCGGCTGTAAAGGCCTGGCAAAGCATTAAGAAGGAGGAAACCCAGCGTTTGGTGATGTCCATGGGTTCCAGACTTAAGGCAGTGATTGCCTCCAAAGGATTTGCAACAAAATATTGAAAATAAAATATTTTGTTTGGGTTTGGTTTATTTGTCCAATTACTTTTGACCTCCTAAAATGTGGAGTGTTTGTAAAGAAATGTGTACAATTCCTACAATTTCTATCAGATATTTTTGTTCAAACCTTCAAATTAAACGTTACAATCTGCACTTGAATTCTGTTGTAGAGGTTTCATTTCAAATCCAATGTGGTGGCATGCAGAGCCCAACTCGCGAAAATTGTGTCACTGTCCAAATATTTCTGGACCTAACTGTAGACATTACTGGGATTAGTGGGGGGCATACACATTACTGGGGTCAGTAAGTGGCATAGACATTACTGGGGTCAGTGGGGGGCATATACATTACTGGGGTCAGTAAGTGGCATAGACATTACTGGGGGCATACACATTACTGGGGTCAGTGGGGAGCTTACACATTACTGGGGTCAGTGGGGGGCATACATATTACAGAGGTCAGTAAGTGGCATAGAAATTACTGGGGGCATACACATTACAGAGGTCAGTAAATGGCATAGACATTACTGGGGTCAGTAGGGTGCATACACATTACTGGGGTCTGTGGAGCATACATACTGGCCCTGGGGGGCTATGGAGCATACATACTGACAGTGGTGGTCTGTGGGGCATACATACTGGCCCAGGGGACGCTGAGTGAACAGGCTGGCAGCACTGGAAGATGCTTAGGGCCCAAGCTGGCAGCACTGGAAGATGTTGAAGGCACAGGCTGGCAGCGCTTCAGGTTGCTGAGGGCACAGGCTGGCAGCACTGGAAGATGCTGAGGGCACAGGCTGGAAGCACTGCAGGATGCTGAGGGCACATGCTGGCAGCATTGCAGGGCGCTGAGGGCATATGCTGACAGCACTGCAGGACGCTGAGGGCACAGGCTGGCAGCCCTGCAGGGCGCTGAGGGCACAGGCTGGCAGCACTGCAGGATGCTGAGGGCACAGGCTGGTAACACTGCAGGACACTGAGGGCACAGGTTTGCAGCACTGCAGAACGCTGACGGCACAGGCTGGCAGCACTGCAGAATGCTGAGGGCACAGGCTGACAGCACTGGAGGACTCTGAGTGCACATGCTGACAGCACTACAGGACGCTGAGTACACATGCTGGCAGCACTGCAGGACCCTGAGAGCACAGGCTGGCAGCACTGCAGCAGCAGAACCTGAGGGCTCCTCTGTCTGCCTTCTTTGAGTCCCCTGTGTGTCTGCCTTTTCTATTGCAGGCACAGGGGGACCTGAGAAGACACAAGTCCTGGACTCTCTCCTGCTCTTCTGTCCTGCAGGCACACTGCTCTCCCCACGTACAGGCACAGTACTCTTCCTGCTGCTAATGGTTCACATTTCTTCAGTTGCAGAAGAGACGTTTTTGGAGTGGCCGCTGTGGAGATGAGCCGGTCACAGGTTTCTGGGTAGAAGGGTCAGGAAAAGGGGCGTGGCCAGCATTGAGAGAGCAACAAGAGGGGACAAGCAAGACATCCAGCATTGAGAGGGGGCGTGGACGACAGCAAAAGGGGCGTGGCCAGCAGCATAGATGCCATAGAAGGCATCCAGAGACTGGGGCCAGCATCCAGAGGGGGTGTGACTGGCAGCAAGAGGGGGCGTTATTGGCAGAGTTCAGGGATGTGGCAGTCGCTTATCACCGCACTGCAGGATACAGAGTTCCCATCCGTGAGAGCAGGGCTGAAACTTAGAATCGTAGATCAGGCCATACCTCCAACTCTGAGCAAAGACGGGTGGGCCGGTCACAGACAGTAGGCGGGCCGGATGCGGCCTGCGGGCTGCCTCTTGCACACGTCTGCTCTAGACTCCTGCATTGGACCTTTGGTGACATCATGGTCATATTACCATGATCTTACTAAAGTTCCATAACCAGTTTTAACCTCAAAATGGAAATATTGGAGACCCCAAGAGATTGAGGACCATAGGCAATCCACCAGTTCACCTCCTCCTAAATGCCGATCCTGACTGTAACTAGGGCTTATCTTCGGAGCAGGGCTTATATTTCAAGCATACTCCAAAAAGCCTGTAAAATCATGCTAGGGCTTATGGTTGGAATAGGTCTTATTTTTGGGGAAACACAGTAAAAGCGAAGTGCTTTAGCTGCTGGTGAGTGCTGCAGCCAATCATTGACATGTGTCCGAGTGTCTATCTGACTTGTATTACCACTTTCCCATAAAACATTACACAAGTCCTCTGAGACCAGTAACAGGCTGCAGGGTTCACGTGCCAATGCAGCATGTCATTGCTCGCAGCTTGTAAAGAAACTAGATGTGATGACGGAAGCATCTGTGATGAATTGGTGAGGGATTGAAGAGGTGAGTAGCATTTGTTTTTGTTATTTTATATTTGTGACTCTTTTCGCACTGTAGCATATACTACCCATAGGAATATGGTTCTAGAGTTCAGTTAGATTTTTGTCACAACAGGATTTGCTACTCAAATATTTAATAAGAATTGGCTATCTGCTACTTTTCTATACCTCCGCGCTGCTAATGGAGTCTTTGCGTTTCGAAGCATGAGGCATCTTCTTCAGAACATAAAATTATTTTGTAGTTTGATGTCCTGAAAGAAGCCTCATGCTTTGAAATGCATAGACTAATAAACTACTTATTTACTCATCCTGATCTCCTCCATTTGCAGAGCGGAATTAACCCCTTCTCTCCTGTTACTCTTTTTACAGCGGGTCTTCAGCAGCCTTTTTATGCTTCTGTTCCATGGTTGTGGATATACAACCCCAACCAGGTGAGCACATTAATCATACATACTCCATTTACCACCCTGGTAAGCCCCTATTTGCGCTGAAGTCATTCCAGTGATCATCCTTCCTTCTTATACTTGTCACATGAATTGGCTAACTGTTAATGCCGCAATACACATTAGTTAACTCTCGACTGAATGATGGTTTGAACAATTGTTTGGACAACAGCCATCTTGGCTGGCTCTTCCGTACACATGAGAGCTAGATCAACATGCCGGATTGATATTTCCCCCAACAATCACCGGTTTTGTGATGTAATAGCGACCTCCCCAGCGACATTGCAGTCTGTGACACACATCAGCGACCTGGCCCCCGCTGTGAGGTCGCTGATCACTACAAATCTTTTAGGACATTTTTTTGGTCCTTTTTTCCTGCTGCGCAGCATGCATCGGTCTGTTTGACACCGTTACAATGACATCGTTAGTGACTTAGAACCCAGCCAGTAGGCGTGCTATAGTGTTCCCTTTCCCGCCCCCTTACCTCCGATTGGTGGTCGCTGTTGCGTTCTGATTGGGCGGCTTTCACTGAAATGTAGGCAACTTTAGGGCTTCTGTCCTTTGTTTCACAGCTACCTTGTTCCTGAGCGTGCTGGTTTGCGGATCATTAGAGAGTTCTCCAGTCTGCAATACTATAAAGCCTATACGGTAAGCATCATTTGATTGAAGCTGTATTGATGCTGTATAGATAAACCAGTGTGGAGTCGCTGCATAGAGAACTCCACAAAGATTCGCTAAGCAACACAGGCTCAGGACAAAGGATATACAAGCACGACTTTTGCCAATCTTTCCAAGCTCGGGGTCGCCAATAAGAACGCACTAGCGATCACCAATCGGAGCTGAGGGGGGCGTGTAAAAAGGACATCTAGGTGGCTTCAGCGCCAAACACCACACCCCTAACATAGGTGTGAGTCGTCAAATAGCTGCTGTGTGACACGTCCCCAATGCCCAGCAAGATCGTTCTGCAGGTCCGTATCACTGCTGCTTCTTTGGCCAGATCTGCCAGCAACTTTCCAATGATCCCGGCCAGGTCGGGTGGGATCGCTAGAAAGTCTCAGTGTGTAAAGGGGCCTTTAGTTTTAAATGCCCACTAAAAGAATCACCTTCTAGTCTCTAATCTTCTGCAAGTTTACAGTCAGAGAAAGCAAATACACAAATGACATATAGATGAATAAACTGAATGGATCTCAAATGATGAGACAACTTTATCTAATGTGTATGACTTACAAAAATAAGTAACCCTTAGAAAAACTGCCTTGCTTCAGTAAGCTTCTATACGCCACAAGAGAACATGACTGACATTTGTGATAAATATTGGTTATGTTCTCCTGTAAGTTCTAGGATTAGTACAGTCTTGTTTTTTTACAGCTTGGATAACTTCCAGTGGTAAATGTCAGTTAATAAATACAATAGTATAGTGGTGTAATCATTAATTATTAAGTTGTCAATTATTTTTTATCTCATAGCTTTTTTTAAAGACAAGATTTAAATTTTAAAATTTAAAGTGAAGGGTTTATGTTTTTTTTAGCTTGCTGGCAAATGGAGTTGTAATGTATCAGAGGTAGACGCTCAAAGGGGTAGTCTCATCTCCAAGACCCCTATCCTAATACTTAGTAGGTGTAATAATGATAATATTAGCACCAGGTTGCACCACTGATACTGTATGTCCACCGTGTTGTTGACAATAACTAATAATGATAAATTGTAATAGCAACAAGAAAACGTTATGGCATTACGGAAACCATAGGATGATGTTGATGATATCCAAATCAAATAATATAATAATGTAAACAGAATTTTCAAAACATCTCTATTTATTTAATATCGAATATGAGCACCACACAAAGAAGTACGGGCACTTAGACGCCTTGGCATGCTATCAATGAGGTTATTAATGGTTATTAATGGTTGTCTGAGGAATGCATTGGTACACTGAATTCACTTAGACTTACAAATCATCAAGAGCCACTGCTGGCAGCTTGCCTTGCACCTCCAGTAGGAATATTCAGTCCGGTTTTCCTCTCCCATGTACATACACGTAATAAAGGAAACTAATTTATAGGTATCATTAATCAATATTGGGGGGATACTCCCCTTGCGAGACCCACAAAGTTAAAGGGAGAATGTAGAAACAACATGTAGAATGGATATACAAAGCCTACACGTCCTTGTTAAACTTCCAGGTGTTTCTCATGTAAAAAATCATACCAAGAAGAATCATTTTAGAACTTTTTCTAGCTTTACTTTTACCTATTGTCTGTGCAATTCGATTGAAAAATAAACTGAAACTTCTTTGGGTAGAAGGAAAAAACTAAAATAATGTAGCTGGATAAACATGCATACCCTTAAACTAATACTTTATTGAAGTACCCATTGAATTTATGGCATCATTCAGTCTTTTTGGGTAGCAGTCTATCAGCATAACACATGTAGAATTGGCAATCTTTGTCCACTCTTCCTTGCAGTAATTCTCCAAATCTGTGAGATTGTAAAGGCATCTCCTGTGTACAACCCTCTTCAGGTCACCCACAGATATGGAATTGGATTCAGGTCTGGGCTCTAGCTGGGCCACTTCAAAGTGTTATTCTTCTTCTGATAAAGCTATTTTTCTGTTGATTTGGAGGTATGGGTTATGATCATGCTGAAAACTTAAATTCCTCTTCATCTTTTTAGCTGAAGCCTGTATTGAAAAATTGATATTTGGAACTGTTCCTAATTCCTTCCACCTTAACTAAAACCCGACTTCCAGCTGCCAAAAAATAGTTTCAAAATGTAATGCTACCTCCAACATGCTTCATAGTGGGTATGGTGTTCTTTTGATGATATCATGTGTTGGCTTTGCACCAAACATACCATTTGTTATTATGGCCAAAAAGCTCAACCTTGGTGTTATCAGACCAGAACATGTATTCTCACATGGTTTGGCAAACTTGATGTAGGTTTTGGCAAAATATAGCAGGGCTTGAATGTTTTCCTTTGTAGGAAGTAGCTTAAGTCTTGCCACCCTACCCCACAGACCAGACATATGAAAAATATGGGCTATTATTGTCACATGAGGTACATAACCAGTATTTGCCAGAAATAGCAGAAAAATGAGAAATGCACAGGTCACTGGAGAAAATTGAAGGTGGTGGTGCATGGACAACCTGCTTCAGCTGGCAGGTGAAGAACAAAATAGAGGTGAAAAAATCCAGTACCAGCAAATAAAATCTAAAAATTTATTTAAGCATAATTAAAAATCCCATAACAAAAATGGTTAGGGCGGGTACAGAGCAAAGAAACTTCAACGCGTTTCAAGCGAAAAAAGGCTCTTAATTATGAAGTAGCTTTTGTCTTGCCACCCTACCCCACAGACAAGACATATGAAAAATATGGGCTATTGTTGTCCAATGAGGTACAGAACCAGTATTTGCCATAAATTCTTTAAGATACCTTAATGTTGCTGTAGACCTCTTGGCAGCCTGCATTTTTAGGTAACGTAAATGTTAGGCCAAATTTAAGCAACTTTTTGATGACCATGTTCACTGTGTTCCAATGTATCTAATACCATGACTTTTTTTGTACTCTTCTCCTAACTGATAACATTAAAAGAATTTGATCCCTTAGCTGTGTAGTAAGTTGTTTATGAATCATGGCTCTAGAGGTAAACTGCAACTAAGAAAATACATGAGAAATCCTACTAAAACAGCTAAGCTTTATATGGAGTTAATCACTGTAAATGATGGCAGCTGAGTAGTGACTACAATTTAATATGAGTTTGATTAGATATTCTGAACACAACTGCATCCCCAATAATAAGAGGCTGCTCAAACTTATGCAACAATATTATTTTAATTTTTTCTTGTTATTTACAGTGCCTTGCTAAAGTATTTGGCCCCCTTGAATTTTTGATCCTTTTCTCACATTTCAGGTTTCAAACATAAAGATAAAAACATTTTCATTTTATGGTGAAGAATCAACAACAAGGTGATCTTGTGAAGTTGAACGATATTTATTACTTATTTTAAATTTTTGTAAAAAAATAAAAAAAACTGAAAAGTGGGGCGTGCAATATTATTCTGCCCCTTTACTTTTAGTGCAGCAAACTCACTCCAGAAGTTCATTGAGGATCTCTGAATGATCCAATGTTGTCCTAAATGACTGATGATGATAAATATAAGCCACCTGTGTGTAATCAAGTGTCCGTATAAATGTACCTGCTCTGTGATAGTCTCAATGTTCTGTTTAAAGAACAGAGAGCATCATGAAGACCAAGGAACACAACAGGCAGGTCGTGATACTGTTGTGGAGAAGTTTAAAGCCAGATTTGGTTGCAAAATGATTTCCAAAACTTTAAACATCCCAAGAAGCACTGTGCAAGAGGTCATATTGAAATGGAAGGAGTATCATACGGCTGCAAATCTACCAAGACCCGGCCGTCCCTCAAAAATGTAATCTCAAACAAGGAGAAGACTGATCAGAGATGATGCCAAGAGGCCCATGATCACTCTGGATGAACTGCAGAGATCTACAGCTGAGGTGGGAGAGTCTGGCCATAGGACAACAATCAGTCGTACACTGCACAGTTCTGGCCTTTATGGAAGAGTGGCAAGAAGAAAGCCATTTCTCAAAGATATCCATAAAAAGTGTTGTTTAAAATTTGCCACAAGCCACCTGGAAGACACACCAAACATGTGGAAGAAGATGCTCTGGTCAAATGAAATCAAAATCGAACTATTTGGGCACAATGCCAAATGATATGTTTGGCGTAAAAGCAACACAGCTCATCACCCTGAACACACTATCCCCTCTGTTAAACATGGTGGTGGCAGCATCATGGTTTGGGCCTGCTTTGCTTCAGCATGGACAGGGAAGATGTTTAAAATTGATGGGAAGATGGATGGAGCCAAATACATGACCATTCTGGAAGAAAACCTGTTGGAGTCTGCAAAAGACCTGAGACTGCGACGGAGATTTGTCTTCCAACAAGACAATGATCCATAACAAAGCAAAATCTACAATGGAATGGTTCACAAATAAACGTATCCAAGTGTTAGAATGGCCAAGTCAAAGGGGTACTTTGCACGCTGCGACATCGCAAGCCGATGCTTGCGATGCCGAGCGCGATAGTCCCCGCCTCTGACGCAGCAGCAATATGTGGTAATTGCTGGCGTAGCGAACATTATGGCTATGCCAGCTTCACATGCACTCACCTTGCCCTGCGACGTCGCTCTGGCCGGCGATCCGCCTCCTTATTAAGGGGGCGGGTCGTGCGGCGTCACAGCGACGTCACACGGCAGGCGGCCAATAGGAGCGGAGGGGCAGAGATGAGCGAGATGTAAACATGAGTGCGGGGAAGCTATGGAGATACCATACTGAATGGGGGTAGAGACACACTGGGTGAGGGGAAGCTATGGAGATACCATACTGAATCAGGGGTGGAGACACCATACTGAGTGGGGGCTGTGGAGATATACTGAGTGCAGGGAAGCTATGGAGATACTATACTGAATGGGAGGTGGAGACACCATACTGAGTGGGGGGCTATGGAGATATACTGAGTGCGGGGAAGCTATGGAGATACTATACTGAATGGGAGGTGGAGACACCATACTGAGTGGGGGCTGTGGAGATATACTGAGTGCAGGGAAGCTATGGAGATACTATACTGAATGGGAGGTGGAGACACCATACTGAGTGGGGGCTGTGGAGATATACTGAGTGCAGGGAAGCTATGGAGATACTATACTGAATGGGAGGTGAAGACACCATACTGAGCGGGGTGTTGTGGGAGCCGTTATACTAAGGGGGGCTATCGTGAATGGGAATCATCTTACTAATCTAAAAATAAATAAATATGATTGATGAGATTTTGCTTTAAAATTATTTCCCGTTGTACAACAAACCTGCTTATTTATAAGTAGAAACCTGAGCTGCAAATAGCTAACAATTATCTTGTGGTTATCAAACACTTGTAGTGCCTCATTGCTACAAGATCATGAATGACATCTCAAGGACTCTGGGGTGTCTGTTAAGATCATGTGTGAACTTCTTCACCTTTCAGATCCACTCTTGTGCAGATGTATCAGACGGTGTTATACTACTACATATATCCTGCACAGATTGCAGTTACTTGAGTTAAAAAGGCTTATCTGGCAGCATATTATTTTCTTGGCTAGTGGAGGAGGAACATGCTTGTTAACACCTGTTCTCGCCTTGCATGGTGGTATTTGAATCTGTCTACTCTGTGTTAAATTTAAGTACGACTGACAAAACAGTCAGGTCCTATCCGGATTCTGGAGCCATTTACCATCATTGATGTAACAATTCATAAAAATATTTTCTGTATACATTTATTTTAGATGAGGTGACATATTGCATAGTGTGCTCCACATTAATAATGTTTAATGCATTCTTTGCACCTCATTAGACAGTTTATAGGCCCCCATACCCACTTGATTTTGCCGACCCTCTAATGTGTATGTGCCACGCAACGAGTGTGGCGAGTGCGTTCAGACCAACTGAAGTCTGACACACAACGAAAAACACACCTCAAAAACACCACAGACAAGGGGTACACCGGGAAAACAGTCAGGGAACTAGGGAGAGGGTAGATGGACACCTCCTATCCTCACCTGTAGCTGTCCCTACTCTCCTAGCCAGTCCCTGTACAGTCTCTGCAACTGTCGCCAAGCAGCACCCGGAGAACCTGGGAAACCCTATAGATCCCCTGACTAGTGAGAAGTGGGTGAGGTTCACTATACCCACCGCTGCACTAATAAGTCAAGAGGGTAGGGGAGACATTCAGTGGATAAACAGCCAAAATGGAGAGGATACAACTTCAAGAGAATCCCCAGCAGCTCCTTCCAACAAAGCGGCTTGCATATAGAAGGCTTTGTATCTTCAGCAAGGATTGCTGGGAAGACACCTCTATTTAAACTTAAAGGGGGCGTGGCTACAAAGCAGTTGCAGCTGAAACACTTAGCTAGGACTGCTGGACAACAAAACTGACATTAACTCCTGATGTACTGAGAGAAATGAAACCACATTTAAATGAAGAGTTCGAGATAGAAATGAGGGATACCAGCCCTAAATTCGTCACTAGTCTCCAGAAATAGACAGTCGACCGTGACAGTATGGGGGCGCCAGCCGCCTGACGGTCAGGAGAGATGTTGATCGTGTATGTCTGATTTCGGACTTACAGCTGTATCGCTCTCCCAGAGATAAGCCACCAGGCGATATGTCTCATAGAGAACACAGGAGCACCGAGTCGAATAGGGCTCTTGTGTATGGGAGAGTCGGGTGAGATGGTTGTCGGCTGAGTGGTTGACCAAAGCATTGTTCAGCTTACAGCCATCTGATGTGTAAGGCAAGGCTATAAGTTGTAAAATATGCCAATTTTTTTCATGGTATGTGTTATTTTCTGATGAAAAATACTAGTGTAAAGTATTCCAACCAAGAAGTGGGATCTGAAAAAGAGAAGTGACCAACATATCTCGCAAGGTATCATACAGTGTGTATTTGGTATCATATAGTATGGATTTGTGATACATTTGGCACGGTTTCTGATTTTCTGGCCTAGTTTTATCCTATTCTTTACAATATGCTATAATTATCCCAAGTACCCTCAACTTCAAATATCTGCGCTGACTCCAGGGTCCACAGTCTGACTTTCTGCCCTGCTTTCCTGTGTTGTCACAAGGGGGCTGGTTAACAGATTCTTATCAGTAGCTAAGCCAGTCCCTTTTTTTGTCATCACTAATGCATAGAAAGAGAATGGGATTGGCTGAGCACAGGTCATGTCCCAACACAGAAAATTGTCTCCTTGGTAGGTCAGAAGTAGAGCAACCAAAACTGGGATATCTGAATATTAGGGATATCTGAATATTGTGCCACCTGTAGGGATGAGTGAACGGCTTGGTAATCCTAATGAGCATTTTGATGCTCTGTACTCGTTTCGAGAGTATAATGGAGGTCGATGGGGAACTCAAGCATTTTTCCGAAAAATCTTCCAGAAAAATGCTTGAGTTCTCCTTTGAATTCTATTTTACTCCATAAATGAGTACCGAACACCCGAGCATCAAAATGCCATTAGGCTTACTGAGCACCGAACAGCTCACTCATTGCTAGCCACCTATGATAGCTGAAGCATATTAGTAAGTTCTATAACTTCTTATTGTAAGCACATTGAAATAGATGTTTTTTAACTGGACAACACCATTGAAGGACAAGATGGAAGATAACTACTGTATATACATTTTACAATTCATATCATACAAATAATATTGATATCTACTGATGATATTTTCTTCAATAATCTATTATACTGTTACCATTGTTACAAACAGAACTGAAGTGCTTTCGAGACTTTTTCTTTTAGGAGTCATGTATATGGCTATAGTACGAATGTGAAAGCATTTGGCTATCGGTTCTTGAGATCCAGTGCAGCTTCAAAAGACCAAAGTCAACAATATTTTCTTCTTTGGTCATTGAATGAATATTGGAAGCTACCTGAATATGGATGTATATACATACAGTATATACTAATAAAAAAAACGTATTAAAGGGAAACTATGACCAGATTTGATGACTATAAGCTGCAGCCACCACCAGTGAATCCTTACAGTGCCTTGTAAAAGTATTCAGCCCCTTGAATTTTTCAACCTTTTCCCACATTACAGGCTTCAAACATAAAGATATACATTTTAAATTTTATGGTGAAGAATCAACAAGTGTGACACAATTGTGAAGGTGAACGATATTTATTGCATATTTTAAATTTTTGTAAAAAATAATAAACTGAAAATTGGGGCGTGCAATATTATTCGGCTCCTTTAAGATAATACTTTGTAGTACCACGGTTTGCTGTGATTACAGCTGCAACTCGCTTTGGGTATGTCTCTATCAGTTTTGCACATCAAGAGACTGAAATTCTTTGCCCATTCTTCCTTTGCAAATAGCTCGAGCTGAGTGAGGTTGGATGGAGAGCATTTGTGAACAGCAGTTTTCAGCTCTTTCCACAGATTCTCGATTGGATTCAGGTCTGGACTTTTACTTGGCCATTGTAACACCTGGATACGTTTATTTGTGAACCATTCCATTGTAGATTTTGCTTTATGTTTGGGATCATTGTCTTGTTGAAAGACAAATTTCCGTCCCAGTCTCAGGACTTTTGCAGACTCCAACAGGTTTTCTTCAAGAATGGTCATGTATTTGGCTCCATCCATCTTCCCATCAATTTTAAACATCTTCCCTGTCCTTGCTGAAGCAAAGCAGGCCCAAACCATGATGCTGCCACCACCATGTTTGACAGTGGGGATGGTGTGTTCAGGGTGATGAGCTGTGTTGCTTTTACGCCAAACATATCATTTGCCATTGTGCCCAAATAGTTCAATTTTTATTTCATCTGACCAGAGCACCTTCTTCCACATGTTTGGTGTCTCCCAAGTGGCTTGTGGCAAACTTTAAACAACACTTTTTATGGATATCTTTGAGAAATGGCTTTCTCCTTGCCACTCTTCCATAAAGGCCAGATTTGTGCAGTGTACGACTGATTGTTGTCCTATGGACAGACTCTCCCACCTCAGAAGTAGATCTCTGCAGTTAATCCAGAGTGATCATGAGCCTCTTAGCTGCATCTCTGATCAGTCTTCTCCTTGTTTGAGATTACATTTTTGAGGGGTGGCCGGATCTTGGTAGATTTGCAGTGGTATGATACTCCTTCCATTTCAATATGATCGCTTGCACAGTGCTTCTTGGGATGTTTAAAGTTTTGGAAAATTTTTTGCAACCAAATCCGGCTTTAAACTTCTCCACAACAGTATCACGGACCTGCCTGTTGTGTTCCTTGGTCTTCTGTGCTTTAAACAGAACACTGAGACTATCACAGAGCAGGTGCATTTATACGGAGACTTGATTACACAGAGGTATATTATATTTATCATCATCAGTCATTAAGGACAACATTGGATCATTCAGAGATCCTCAATGAACTTCTGGAGTGAGTTCGCTGCACTGAAAGTAAAGGGGACGAATAATTTTGCACGCCCCACTTTTCAGATTTTTATTTTTTACAAAAATTTAAAATAATCAATAAATATCGTTCACCTTCACAATTGTGTCCCACTTGTTGTTGATTCTAAAAGTTTTTATCTTTATGTTTGAAGCCTGAAATGTGGGAAAAAGTTGAAAAATTGAAAAGGGCTGAATACTTTCGCAAGGCACTGTATATACTGCATTCCAGAATACTGTATATAAGAGCCCACGCCGCGATGTATAACATAAAAAGCACCTTTTATTGTACTCACCTAGTAGGGTGGTCTGATCTGATGGGTGTCACTGCTCTCCGATCCGGAGTTTCCTCTCTCTGGTCCGGCGCTTCCTCTCTGCTGCAATCTCCATCTTCCTTCTTCCCAGCCCAGTGTGGATGACGCGCCTACGTCATCCACACAAGCCGACATTGTGGTCCTGCACAGGTGCACTTTGATTTGCCATGCTGACATCAGATCAAAGTACTGCAATGCGCAGGCGCAGTGCATGTGCACTACAATTCTTTGATCTGCCCTCAGCAGTGCAGATCAAAGTGTGCCTGCGCAGAACCACAATGCCGGCCTGTGTGGATGACGTAAGACACGTCATGTACATAGGTAGCCCTCAGAAGAAGGAGGATGGCGATAGCCGCAGAGAGGAGGTGCCAGACCAGAGAGAGGAGGCACTGGACCGGAAAGCAGAGACACCCATTAGATAAGACCGCCTTTTTCGGTGAGAATTATAAAAGTGTTTTTTACATTCGACACAATAGCCTCAGTTCTTATATACAGTATTCTGGAATGCTGTATATAAGAGCTCAGTAGAGGTGGCCGTAGCTTATAGTCGCCAAATCTGATGATTGGTTCCCTTTAAAAAAAGGAGTGATAATACTTATTGCATAATAGGACCAAAGTGTCATTGGGCTATGCTCAAAGCATTGCTGCGCCATTTTTTTATGCAAATTATATGTGGTTTATTACAGTTCCAGCAAAAGCTATGCGCATGAAAAAATGATACAAAGACCGCAACAAAAGTTTTTGTGTCATTTTGAAGCGTTTTTGGTGAGTAAAACTAATTTTATTAAACATGTACTGATTACAGAGCCCAAATAATCCACACCCAACAAACGCTGAAAAAACTATGCGAAAAAATAGCATTTTAAATGCAAAGTTTTTACTGTCAAGGGAGCTGGGTTTGACTGTATAACAAAAAAAAAGTAAAAATGCTGCGTGTGAACATAGTCTTAAGGCTACTTTACACGCTGCGATATCGGTCCAGATATCGCTAGCGTGTGTACCCACCCCCATCTGTTGTGCGACACGGCCAAATCGCTGCCCGTGCCGCACAACAACGCCCAGACCCGTCACACATACTTACCTGCCCGGCGACGTCGCTGTGACCGGCGAACCGCCTCCTTTCTAAGGGGGCGGTCCGTGCGGCGTCACAGCGACGTCACTGAGCGGCCGCCCAATAGAAGCGGAGGGGCGGAGATGAATGGCCGGAACATCCCGCCGACCTCTTTTCTTCCTCATAGCGGCCGGGAGGCAGGTCAGGTAAGGAGAGGTTCCTCGTTCCTGCGGCGTCACACATAGCGATGTGTGCTGCCGCAGGAGCGACGAACTACATCGTTACTGCTGCAGTAACGATAATCGAGAATGGACCCCATGTCACCGATGAGTGATTTTGCACGTTTTTGCAACGATGCAAAATCGCTCATCAGTGTCACACGCAGCAACATCGCTAATGCGGCCGGATGTGCGTCACAAATTCCGTGACCCCAAAGACTCCCTATTAGCGATGTCGCAGCGTGTAAAGCCCCCTTTACTGACTATTACGCTGCTTTTGTGAAGTTTTTGATACAAATTCATTCATGCTACAAAATAGGCGTAATGTACTCACGAAAACTCAGATCACATGATTGGAGCATGTACTACATGATACGGCTGTATGAATGTAATGTGCATTCCTCTGGAAGGACCAGAGGCCTAATGTGAAGACCTTGATATATATCATGTTTCCCTCCATTGCTGTAAACAGAAGCCAGAAAGTGTCTGTTCCCACTTCTGCTACTGCAGGACAACTGCTCACTACTTTTATGTCATGGGAAGCGTATGAAATCAGTTATGAATAATACATTGATTCATCCCGGGCCTACAATAGTTGTTCGGACAATTCTCTTTTTACTCCTTAACTTCCCATTTCATGTGTTGGGGACTTGCAATTTTCTGTAATTAGGTAGTAGATCCAATGAATCCACAAAGAGGACACTATGCAGAACACATGAATCAGTGAGAAGCTTTGTGTCCTCTTAGATGATATAAAAATAATGTAGATGGCTGTTACAGATGAGCAGAAGCCATCACTGGACTGATGATACAGAGTCATGTTCTCTTCTAATGGGTCTACTGAACATCTAATAGTCTGGTGGCCAAATAGTGGACTTCATACTGGAAACAGTATTTCTCAATGCAAAACCATTAGGTTTCTCTTCAACACAAACAGAATCCATAAAAATGTCAACACTTGTCGTCACCAACCAGAACAGAGTGTTCCTTCACATTTATTTAGTTTGCTAGTATGTGATTGTGGTGTGGCAGCCTTCATCATATCACCGGTGTTTTTTAATTAGAGCAGAACATAGCTGGATTTTTCATGTCCTGGGTTTATTTTGTAGGTCTAGGTCCAGGATAGGTGACTTGGAGGGTCCTATCTGAAGAGGTTGCCTTGTCTTGGCTCACAATTTAATCCAAAGGTGCATTGAAGGAGTTATCCTTAGCCGGGCATTGCACACTACGACATCACAGGTGCGATGTCGGTGGGGTCAAATCGAAATTGACGCACATCCGGCGTCGCAGTCGATATCGTAGTGTGTAAATCCTTTTTGATACGATTAACGAGCGCAAAAACGCCGTTATCGTATGATCGGTGTAGGGTCCGACATTTCCATAATGCCGGTGCAGCGACAGGTACGATGTTGTTCCTCGTTCCTGCGGCAATACACATCACTGTGTATGAAGCCGCAGGAGCGAGGAACATCTCCTACCTGCATCCCGGCTGCTATGCGGAAGGACGGAGGTGGGCGGGATGTTTACATCCTGCTCATCTCCGCCCCTCCGCTGCTATTGGCCACCTGACGTCGCTGTGGCGCCGCACTTTCTAAGGGGGCGGGTCGCCGGCCAGAGCGACGTCGCAGGGCAGGTAAGTTCGTGTGAAGCTGGCGTAGAGATAATGTTCGCTACGGCAGCTATCACAAGATATCGCTGCTGCGACGGGGGCGGGGACTATCGCGCTCGGCATCGCAGCATTGGCTTGCGATGTCGCAACGTGCAAAGTAGCCCTTAGACTAGGTCATCAATATCCAATTGGTGGTAACCAGACATCCCCCGCAGATCGGCTGTTTGCAGCTCCCACTGTGGCCGGATATAAATGGTGTACAGGACTGGAACACCACAGCTTTGTATCTGCGTAATGGGCATTTTTGGTGCTGCATTTCTTTCAATAGGAGCTAAGCTCCAATACCTGAAAATGGCAAATCTAAATTCTAATATATACTCGATGCGTATTCCATACATATTTTGGAACTATTTACTATTTTCTGATGAAATTCTCATTATGAAATTGTGTTTGTGTTTTTAAAATTGCCATTAACTAACATGGGTCACACATTACCTGACTGCAAACAATGCACAAAACAGGAAAAAGATTAATAGTGATCCGGCAGATTTCACGTGAAACCAGTTCAAATAAAGACGATGCATCAGGAGACCAAATGACAACCTGTCAGCATATGCACATGTACTGTATATGGGTATCATAAAAGAAAATAGGATGTCACCGTGTTTCAGAGAATAGTAAACTAGTAATGCTCTGTATAAGTGTAATGCACCAGGATAGGATAAGACTGAGTTAACATAAACATAGAAAATATTAGTACAGAATACTATTGATTAACAGGGTTTTCCCAGGAACAAAGTACATTTTAATCTATAGATCTTAAAATAATAACAAGCTCTATGGATGTGTTTAAAAATTGTTCCTGTGCTGAGATCTTATATATGTGCCCCTGCTGTGTACTGTGTAATATCCGTTTCTGATGGTATAAGGACATGGTCTGATCATACCATATCCTCGTCAGGGGAGGAAGCAAAAGAGAGTATATGGAAAGCACATCATGAGATCACAGCTGATTCTTTCTGTGAGGTAAAACATTTCTATGCCTGATAACAATGTTTACCTCACAGAAAGAATCAGTTGCGATCCCATGCTGTAATGTCTGTATAGTCTTTTACTTCCTCCCCGGTCCAAAAGATGTGGTATGATCAGACCATGTCCCTGTACGGTCAGACACAGCCATTACATAGTACATAGCAGGGACACGTATATAAGATTATCTCAGCACAGGAAAAAAATTTACCACCTCCAATTGTGAAAATTATTAATATTCTAAGATTTATTGATTAAAATGTACTTGTTCGTGGGTAAACCCCTTTAAGTAAAAAATGTAAAACATAGAAGTGGGTACTATGTAGAAACCAATAATGAAAATATTCAGAATTGTGAAAGCAAACAATAGTTTATCTATAGAATAGTGCACTTCTTGGAGACAATTTAGAACAATATAAATTTAATCTGCACTCCAATACCATGTATACTGTGTATATATATATATATATATATATATATATATATATATATATATATATATACAGAACAGACCAAAAGTTTGGACACACTTTCTCGTTCAAAGAGTTTTCTTTATTTTCATGACTGATAATTGTAGATTCACATTGAAGGCATCACAACTATGAATTAACACATGTGGAATGAAATACCTAACAGAAAAGTGTAAAACAACTGAAAATATGTCTTATATTCTAGGTTCTTCAAAGGAGCCACCTTTTGCTTTGATTACTGCTTTGCACACTCTTGGCATTCTCTTGATGAGATTCAAGAGGCAGTCACCGGAAATGGTCTTCCAACAGTCTTGAAGGAGTTCCCAGAGATGCTTAGCACTAGTTGGTCCTTTTTCCTTCACTCTGCGGTCCAGCTCACCCCAAACCATCTCGATTGGGTTCAGGTCTGGTGACTGTGGAGGCCAGGTCATCTGGCGTAGCACCCCATAACTTTCCTTCTTAGTCAAATAGCCCTTACACAGCCTGGAGGTGTGTTTGGGGTCATTGTCCTGTTGAAAAATAAATGATGGTCCAACTAAATGCAAATCGGATGCAATAGCATGCCGCTGCAGGATGCTGTGGTAGCCATGCTGGTTCAGTATGCCTTCAATTTTGAAGAAATCCCCAACAGTGTCACCAGCAAAGCACCCCCACACCATCACACCTCCTCCTCCATGCTTCACGGTGGGAACCAGCCATGTAGAGTCCATCCGTTCACCTTTTCTGTATCGCACAAAGACACGGTGATTGGATCCAAAGACCTCAAATTTGGACTCATCAGACCAAAGCACAGATTTCCACTGGTCTAATGTCCATTCCTTGTGTTCTTTCACCCAAACAAGTCTCTTCTGCTTGTTACCTGTCCTTAGCAGTGGTTTCTTAGCACCTATTTTACCATGAAGGCTTGCTTCACAAAGTCTCCTCTTAACAGTTGTTCTAGAGATGTGTCTACTGCTAAAACCCTGTGTGGCATTGACCTGGTCTCTAATCTGAGCTGCTTTTAACCTGTGATTTCTCAGGATGGTGACTTGGATAAACTTATCCTCCGCAGCAGAGGTGACTCTTGGTCTTCCTTTCCTGGGGCGGTCCTCATGTGAGCCAGTTTCTTTGTAGCGTTTGATGGTTTTTGCCACTTTACTTGGGGACACTTTCAAAGTTTTCCCAATTTTTCAGACTGACTGACTTTCATTTCTTAAAGTAATGATGGCCACTCGTATTTCTTTACTTAGAATTTGTATAATGGCAAGAAAAAAGCAGCTAACAGTGTATTCAGTAGGACTATCAGCTGTGTATCCACCAGACCTCTGCACAACACAACTGATGGTCCCAACCCTATTTATAAGGCAAGAAATCCCACTTATTAAACCTGACAGGGCACACTTGTGAAGTGAAAACCATTTCCAGTGACTACCTCTTGAAGCTCATCAAGAGAATGCCAAGAGTGTGCAAAGCTGTAATCAAAGCAAAAAGTGGCTACTTTGAAGAACCTAGAATATAAGACATATTTTCAGTTGTTTCATACTTTTTTGTTAAGTATTTCATTCCACATGTGTTAATTCATAGTTTTGATGCCTTCAATGTAAATCTACATTTTACAGAGTCATGAAAATATAGAAAACTCTGTGAATGAGAGAAAACTTTTGGTTTGTACTGTATGTATATATATATATATATATATATATATATATATAAAACTTATTTATATATATATTTATATATATTATTTATTTATATATATATATATATATATATATATATATATATATATATAAAATCTGCATTACAATATAGGTCTTGTGAGACTGTGACCGGGGTTATCTATGACGGCCGGTACGTCTCGCCCCGGTTGTGCTCACTCCATGATAGAAAGTAACTCCACTCCGGGGTTAATGCTGTTTCCCTACAGGCTGAAAGGAGGGTTAAAAGGGAACAGGAAGATGGGCGTGGTGGCCTAGTGTGTGAGGGAGTGAACACAACTCCCTGAGTATCTGCCGGAGAAACAAGTGTATGCTGTATTGGACTTGTGATTTGTGCAATAAACCGTGTGCTGTGACCCTTGGTGCCTGGATCCCGTGTCTTCTGCTACGCAGCCGACCACGCTACCTCACAGTCTATAGAGAGAGGAATATTAATTACAAAGAAAACTGTATTGAAACACCCAACAACCCTCCAATCAGTGCAAACTGCAAAGTATTATTGTATAAATATAGTGGTTTTTATACGGGTGTCTGACTCATCGCCAATTCAGAAAAGTTCAAACGTCCAATTGTGAGTTCACGGCATTTGTAAAAGTCAGAGCATCTCAGAAAAGTCCTGACATATGAAGAGAAATGAAAACTAAATAAATCAGCAGTAGTTTTTATCAGATGGGAGTAAAGTATGTGTAGAGCGAAACAAAGTGCATGGTCGGGGGTGTCTCTACTTTTGAGAGCATGCCGGTCCGCAAGAAGTGTGTGATATCAAGCGAAACTCTTGGGACCAAAGCCTGATTGATATACAAGCTCTACGCATTTCAGAAATAAGCTGCTTCCTTCTCCTGACGAACACTGTTTAAACAGGCCTGTACTCACCTGACGAACAAGCAAAATGCTTGTTAGTGAGAGATTATTTTTAAGCATGCTGTTCTCTTGTCACACAGAGTTTTGCTCAAAACTCTCCAAGTGTCATGGCAGCATCAGACACTGTTCACACTACAGATTCTGACACTCCAAACTATGGTTTCTTTGGTGTTTCTGAGTCACACAAGCAGGCTTGGGCATCGACCAGCTGTGTGCTCATTAATGGTTGGGTTAGCAAGAGTTAATGTTTGCTAGCCCGCTGGTTACCTCTGGAATTACATGTTGCTGGAAACCTATCACAGATACTCCCCGCCTTTTTTAGATGGTGGAATCTGTCTTCTCATGCTAACTATAGTTAGTTGCTGTGTTAATCTGTGTGCTGGTGTGTGCCAGTCCTGCTGGTGATTATATTGCTTGGTGCTTGGATTTGTTGTGGAATCCTTTTGTCATCTTGTTGTTTCCTCCCTGCTCCTATTTTTCTCTCCTATTTTTGGTTTCCCCTGTTTGTCTGCGTCTCTTGGTTTTATTACACTCCTGTCCTGACTCTCCCCTGGGGTATAAGATCAGGGCTGGAAAGGAGTAGGGTCAGTATGGCGGCTCAGACATCCTCAACTTCAGAGGTAACTCTGAGATAAGGGATAGTTAGGGTCCCCCTAGTCTGAGGGTCAGTGTAGGAGCCCCGTTGCCTGCTTCCTCTGATCATCGTGACATCTATGTGCACTGAATGACTGTATTAACAATCAATCTGTGAGCATGGAAGTGTCGTCTGCTTGTCTGAAGCAGCCATTAAACAACATCCGATCAGCATGTAAGCCTTGATCTGCCTGTTTAAACCCGCATCAAGGAGCCATTTACATTTCCTTTGGTAGGTAGGATGCACACATGGACATAGTCACGTCTACATAGGTTTGCTTAGCTACCAATCAATAAACTTGATTCCCAATTTTTGTGAGAAAACTAAATAGTATCAGTGCAGTCCTTATCTCCTCATTGTTTTGCTTCGTTTGTCTATTTGTTAAACAGGAAGGACATGTCTCTTATGACGTCAAAGCTGCAATATACTCTTAATGCAAATGAAAGCTTTCTCCTGTCATTAGTCTGGAAGTTATCACACAATAAAGGCACATGAATATAAAACAAGCATTATCACTGCTCAATGGCTAAATTGTTGTCACATGAAAGCATTGCGAAGCTTGGAATGAGGACCTTCATTATCCCTGACGTAAAACTAAAAGAGCTAAAAAGGAATTTACTTTGGCGTGTACCTGCAATGCTTTATTTTAAATAAGGGCACCGTCACACTTTAGTGACGCAGCAGCGATCCCACCAGCGATCTGACCTGGTCAGGATCGCTGCTGCGTCGCTACATGGTCGCTGGTGAGCTGTCAAACAGGCAGATCTCACCAGCGACCAGTGACCAGCCAGCAGTGACGTGCAAGCGACGCTGCGCTTGCACGGAGCCGGCGTCTGGAAGCTGCGGACACTGGTAACTAAGGTAAACATCGGGTATGGTTACCCGATGTTTACCTTAGTTACCAGCGCACACCGCTTAGCTTAGCGTGTGCAGGGAGCAGGAGCCGGCACTGGCAGCGTGAGAGCGGCGGAGGCTGGTAACGAAGGTAAATATCGGGTAACCACCTTGGTTACCCGATGTTTACCTTGGTTACAGCTTACCGCAGGCTGTCAGACGCCGGCTCCTGCTCCCTGCACATTCAGGATTGTTGCTCTCTCGCTGTCACACACAGCGATGTGTGCTTATCAGCGGGAGAGCAACAATAAAAAAATGAACCAGCACTGTGTGTAACGAGCAGCGATCTCACAGCAGGGGCCAGATCGCTGCTCAGTGTCACACACAGCGAGATCGCTAATGAGGTCACTGCTGCGTCACCAAAACCGTGACTCAGCAGCGATCTCAGTAGCAATCTCGCTATGTGTGAAGTACCCCTTAGTCTATAGAATGTTAAACAATTGGACCTGCAGAGAATACCTGATGATAGATTTGGTCCTCTAGACAGAAAATATTTTATACGGACAAAAAGATGTCTACTTTCATATTAAGCTATGTACTGTATATGGTTTAAAATAATGTTTCAGACACTTTATATCAGCTCTAACCATCTGCCCCTAAAAATCTGAGCAGAGCAACATGTGCTTGGATTTCATATGCCTGGTCTACAGTACCCTCTCATTTCTTTGGGTACTTAGGTTGTCTTCTACATTTTACTTTGGAGGTACTGGATGGGGTATGGAAACTTACAAGTCATACCCCATGAAAAAAATAATGCAAATTAGATGTCCTTCCAAAGGAAAAAACATCTCATGTCAGACAAAGCAGGCACCTGAACTTCTCTATGCTAAAGCGGGCTTTACACGCTATGATATATCTAACGAGATGTCGGCGGGGTCACGACGTAAGTGACGCACATCCGGCATCGTTAGTGATATCGTAGAGTGTGACAGCTATGAACGAGCAGAAATACTCACCTTCTCGTTTATCGTTGACACGTCGCTCATTTTCTAAAAATCGCATGTCTTGTTGTTCATCGTACCCGGGGCAGCACACATCGCTCCGTGTGACACCCCGGGAACGATGAACTGCAGCTTACCTGCGGCCGCCGGCAATGCTGAAGCAAGGAGGTGGGCGGGATGTTTACGTCCCGCTCATCTCCACCCTTCCGCTTCTATTGGCCGGCCGCTGTATGACGTCACTGTGACGCTGAACGTCCCTCCCCCTTCAGGAAGTGGATGTTCGCCGCCCACAGCGAGGTCGTTTGGAAGGTAAGTGCGTGTGACAGGGGGTTACAGCATTGTGCGACACGGGCAACAAATTGCCCGTGCCGCACAAACGATGGGGGCGGGTGCGATCGCAAATGCGATCGCACAATTAATTGTAACATGTAAAGCAGGCTTTAGAGGAGCTAGAAACTAATATCGGTCACACATTAGATGGTGGTTGGCCAAAATATGCTTTTGACCAATAGTTCAGATGACAGCCATCTTGGCCAACTCTCCCATACACAGCTGAATACTTTTGAGTTCTCTATGTGAAAGCCGCCGACTTACAAGAGAACGATGCAATTGGGAGTCTGCGATCAGACATGCGTGACCGACATTCATCTCACCCCGCCGTAAGTAGGCCAAAGCCACCAAACACATTAGACCATTGGTCAAAATTGTCAATATAGGCGAGTGTAACGACATTAGTCTGTATCAGGGGGCCTTAATGCATCTGTCTGATTTGGCTTATGTGAAATTGCTTTATGCCTTCTCAAGGAGAGCTGATTTGCAAGATCCCCATTTCCAAAACATGCTTATGTTCATCTGGTTCCATTAAAATTCATCCTAGTGTGTATTTATAAGATACTAGAAGGTGGCCCGATTCTACGCATCGGGTATTCTAGAATTTACGTATTGTGTAGTTCATGTATGATTTTTGTTATATATATAGATGTTGTTGTGTGTAGTTACCAAGTGTTTGTGTAGGGCGCTGTACATGTTCTGAGTGTCGCGGGGGGTGAGAGCGGTGTTGTATGTGTGTTGCGTGTGTTGCGTTGTTTGTGGAGCGCTGTGTGTCTGTAGCGTTGTGTGTGTGTGTGTGTTGTGCGGTTTGTGTGGGTGTGGTGTGTTTTGGGGGGAGGTATGTTTTGAGCAATGTGTGTGTTGTGCAGTATGTGCGTATATTTGTGTGTGCAGCGTTGTCTGTGTGTGTGGGTGTCTGTGTAGGGCGTTGTTTGTGATTCCTAGTGTGTGTGTGTTGTGCAGTGCGCGTGTGTGTGTGTGTTGGGGGGAGGTGTGCACCTCCCATCGTGCTCCATCCCCCATGCTGCGCACCCCCCATCGTGCTGCATCCCCCATGCTGCGCACTCCCAAACGTGCTCCATCCGCCATGCTGCGCACTCCCAAACGTGGTCCATCCGCCATGCTGCGCACTCCCAAACGTGCTCCATCCGCCATACTGCGCACTCCCCATCGTGCTGCATCCCCCATGCTGCGCACTCCCAAACGTGCTCCATCCGCCATGCTGCGCACTCCCCATCGTGCTCTATCCGCCATGCTGCACACTCCCAAACGTGCTCCATCCGCCATGCTGCGCACTCCGAAATGTGCTCCATCCGCCATGCTGCGCACCCCCTATCATGCTCCATCCGCCATGCTGCGCACTCCCAAACGTGCTCCACCCGCCATGCTGCGCACTCCCAAACGTGCTCCATCCGCCATGCTGCGCACTCCCAAACGTGCTCCATCCGCCATGCTGCGCACTCCCAAACGTGGTCCATCCGCCATGCTGCGCACTCCCAAACGTGCTCCATCCGCCATGCTGCGCACTCCCAAACGTGCTCCATCCGCCATACTGCGCACTCCCCATCGTGCACCATCCGGCATGCTGCGCACTCCCAAACGTGCTCCATCCGCCATGCTGCGCACTGCCAAACGTGCTCCATCCGCCATGCTGCGCACTTCCAAACGTGCTCCATCCGCCATGCTGCGCACTCCCAAACGTGCTCCATCCGCCATGCTGCGCGCTCCCAAACGTGGTCCATCCGCCATGCTGCGCACTCTCAAACGTGCTCCATCCGCCATGCTGCGCACTCCGAAACGTGCTCCATCCGCCATACTGCGCACTCCCAAACGTGCTCCATCCGCCATACTGCGCACTCCCCATCGTGCTCTATCCGCCATGCTGCACACTCCCAAACGTGCTCCATCAGCCATGCTGCGCACTCCCAAACGTGCTCCATCCGCCATGCTGCGCACCCCCTATCATGCTCCATCCGCCATGCTGCGCACTCCCAAACGTGCTCCACCCGCCATGCTGCGCACTCCCAAACGTGCTCCATCCGCCATGCTGCGCACTCCCAAACGTGCTCCATCCGCCATGCTGCGCACTCCCAAACGTGGTCCATCCGCCATGCTGCGCACTCCCAAACGTGCTCCATCCGCCATGCTGCGCACTCCCAAACGTGCTCCATCCGCCATACTGCGCACTCCCCATCGTGCACCATCCGGCATGCTGCGCACTCCCAAACGTGCTCCATCCGCCATGCTGCGCACTCCCAAACGTGCTCCATCCGCCATGCTGCGCACTTCCAAACGTGCTCCATCCGCCATGCTGCGCACTCCCAAACGTGCTCCATCCGCCATGCTGCGCGCTCCCAAACGTGGTCCATCCGCCATGCTGCGCACTCCCAAACGTGCTCCATCCGCCATGCTGCGCACTCCGAAACGTGCTCCATCCGCCATACTGCGCACTCCCAAACGTGCTCCATCCGCCATACTGCGCACTCCCCATCGTGCACCATCCGGCATGCTGCGCACTCCCAAACATGCTCCATCCGTCATGCTGCGCACTCCCAAACGTGCTCCATCCGTCATGCTGCGCACTCCCAAACGTGCTCCATCCGCCATGCTGCGCACTCCCAAACGTGCTCCATCCGCCATGCTGCGCACCCCCCATCATGCTCCATCCGCTTAGGAGTGCGCAGCATGCCGGATGGTGCACGATGGGGAGTGCGCAGTATGGCGGATGGAGCACGTTTGGGAGTGCGCAGCATGGCGGATGGAGCACGTTTGGGAGTGCGCAGCATGGCGGATGGACCACGTTTGGGAGTGCGCAGCATGGCGGATGGACCACGTTTGGGAGTGCGCAGCATGGCGGATGGACCACGTTTGGGAGTGCGCAGCATGGGGGATGCAGCACGATGGGGAGTGCGCAGTATGGCGGATGGAGCACGTTTGCTCAGCCTCTCTCCTTCCAGCCTCCCTCAGCATCAGCCCCCCCCTCCCAGCCTTCCCCAAGATCAGCCTCTCTGCTCCCAGCCTCCTCCAGCACGCCGTGCTCCTCTGCCGACACTCACCCACACCCGATCGCATCCACTCACCCACACAACCGATCGCATCCACTCACCCACACAACCGATCGCATCCACTCACACACACAACCGATCGCATCCACTCACACACACAACCGATCGCATCCACTCACACACACACCCGATCGCATACACTCACACACACACCCGATCGCATACACTCACACACACACCCGATCGCATACACTCACACACACACCCGATCGCATACACTCACACACACCCGATCGCATACACTCACACACACAGACACTGACGATATTGCACATACGCGCTGATACTCACAACATCCGGGGATATCACATGCTTCTGGCCATGTGATCCTCCGTCAGGTCCTGGAAGCTCACAGCACAATATCGCCGCCGAGAAGCAAGCGATATCCCAGGATGTTGTGAGTATGTGGATGCGATGTGATGTGTGTATGTGAGTGAGTGTGATCTGATTTGTGTGTGTGTGTGTGTGTGTGCTGTTATGTTATGTATGTTCTGCAGCTGCAGGACCTTGATGTGTGGATGCGATGTGATGTGTGTGTGAGTGTGAGCCGGTGTACACTGGTAACTATGATACACATCGGGTAACTAAGGGACCTTAGTTACTCGATGTGTATAATGGTTACCAGCTTTCACGGCCTCCGTGAAGATCCCAGCATCGCAAGGTTATGTCTGGCGCTGCCGGGATCCTGACGGAGCCGGTGTAGAAGCAAGCGATATCCCAGCATGTTGTGATGTGTGGATGTGATGTGTGGATGTGATGTGTGAGGTGTGTGTGAGGTGTGTGTGTGATCTGATGTGTGTGTACTCACCTGGGAATCGGAGCCCCGTGTCAGTTGGGCCACAGCGAGCGTGCATTGCGTGAGGGGGCGGGGCCTGCAGAGAGCCGGGGCGAGAGGCCAATCCGTGTGGGGGGGCGGGGCCATGGCGAGCCCAGCGGCCAATCAGCTTTGTGTCACCGTAAGGACACAATTTCGGAGCATGACAGACAGACAGACAGATAGACAGACAGACAGACAGACAGACAGACATAATAAGGCAATTATATATATAGATTGTCCACTAGGGAGAGTGACTGATAAGATAGGAATGCACCCTACAAAACTGTGGAATGATAGCTAGATATAATGAATCATTTCTATTTGGCCTTGTATCTTAATTTTAGCTATTTAATGTTTTTTTACATAAAGTAATATAAATAGATGATTAGTCACCTATGCTGGTATCTATTTCACAGCGTAATAAGTGGATATTTTTAATACACTAGCCTATAATGTGAGGTATAGCTTACATAATGGAAGTCCTAGCGGAGAAGAGTAGCAAAAAGAAGAATACTCTGATAGATTTATCAGTATACAGGCCACAAGACAACATTCCTTTCTATAGATTAATTAAACTGGAATTTTTTAAGGGAATCTGTCAGGTCCCCTATGCCCTCCAACCCAGTACATTCCTATATGTATACCCAAATTCCGTACCTATCCAGTCCTGTATAAAGCTATTCACTAATAGCAATGTTTAAAAAAAACGACTTGGTTAAGCAATATATATATGCCCTTATTTCTGATGAATTTTGTTTATTATGCATTGTTATAGTTTTGAAAATGGAGCTTTTTGAAAACTATCACTCCATGATAAGAATTCCCAATAGCAAAAGGTAAGTGCATGATAGCATAGTAGCAGAATGACTATCAGTATATAGATTCATGGCGCCGACACTCATATTACAGATAACTATTACAACCTTGGGGTTTCTATCATTAGCAGGTCATATGTGTAACTGTTACCACTTAGGAACCCAGTGGCTTTCCTGAGGAAGGCATGAGGATCACTATGAAACACAGGGCAGCCACCAGGATTTTCAGGTTCCCCTTGTAACTGAACCCAGGCTCCACCTCAGCTTCGCCACCTCTCTTCAAACCTTCCACACTCTCACCGCCATTCTTGGAAAAACTCCAGTTCTCCAAACTGTCCTCAACAATTACACATTAACCTCTATTTGGCTCCGCTATGCAGTGCAGTCGTCATTCTGACAGGCCGAAATAGGCTGCATGGACCATTTTTTGGATTATCAAAATGACAAACCCTGGAGAGAATCGTCAGCTATATGCGTATTTATATATATATATATATATATATATATATATATATATATATATATATATATATATATATGTATATATATATATATATATATATATATATATATATATATATATATATATAGGGTGGTCCAAAGTTAGATGGACAGAAAATAACATTTATTTTGATTTATCTATAAAATTATATTTACTAACACAAGCATAACATTGACAATTAAATGTTATTCTGAACAATAATACAATAGCCCTTAAATTTTCTCAGCGCAGGTTCTCAAGCTGTTTTCCATTACACTTTGCACAGCTTTGAAGTCTGCCTCTTACGCTTCGTCAAACATTTTTTGCACAAGTTTCTTTGGGTATTAATTTCTTGAATTTTCTTATGTAATTTTTCAAATCACTGACACTTTTTGGTTTTCGACTATAAACTTTGTCCTTGAGAACTCCCCAAAAGAACAAAATCCATTGGGGTCAAGTCTGGTGAACGTGCGGCCAATCAAGTGGGCCTCTTCGGCCAATCCATTTGTGGCGCCCTGGACAAGCCAGGACGTCACAGGTACTACAACAACACACCCCATACCCCGGCTAGGCACATCTAGGTCAAACACAAATCCTTGTTGCCTCCCTCCAGGGGCTGATGTCCACACCAGGGGGTGGGCCAGGTGGTTGGCCCCGCCCACCGTGGAGTTCACAGTCCTGGAGGCGGGAAAAGGAAGAGTTGAGTTGAGAGATCAGTTTTGGAGGAGAGTGAAGTGAAGTGGTAGTAGAGGAGACTGACCGTGTCCGGGTGCGTGGCCCGGGCACATACAGTAAGGTTGGCAGACGGTGGTGACCGTCTGCAGGAGAGGCTGATTGGAGTGAACCGTAAGGACCAGGGACGGGCGGTGGCCCGATGGTACCGGATCGGGGAGCAAAGAGAAGCCAGCACCATTCGGCAGGGCTTACGGACCCCGACCAGGCTAGGAGTCGACGTAAAACTGGTCAAATCCATTAGCGAAGGGAACCTCCGGGGTTTCCCAGCAGTCAAGACCCGATTGAAGGCAACAGCTCACACCATAAAGGGAAACACAGTCACCGCCAAGGCTACAGTTCCCAGGGCCAGAGCCTGCGGGCAAAAGGGGCTCCCTCAGCATCCATCCAAGCTGGGGAGCGTGTTACCAGTGGGAAGCCATTGGAACCGTAAACACAACACAGGTGCAGGGAAAGGCAGTCACCATCAACCTACCGGGAGAGCTACCGCAGCCGTCTGTGGGACCCGTCCATCCAGCCGTTTGTTTTACCGGAGACTTTGCATTCATTATTGGCTGAATGAGTACCGCCGTGCCGTGCGGCACAGCGCTGCCCCCGCGACCCTGCACCTCACCAGGCCCCGTAACCCGCCTGCCATCCCTAACCCTCACCGGGGCCCCGGGACAACCAACCCCCCTACCCACGGAGGGGAGAACCAACATCCAAGCTGCTCCCTGTCATCGCTCCCGGGATCCCCGTCCAGAGCAGCGGTGGTGTCACAACCTCACCACAACCGTGGGTGGCGTCACGGACAATATCCCTAAACCAAACCACCCCCTTTCACTCACGGGCGAGGAACGCCGCTCGAGTCCCCGGGATCCGGCCCATCGCTCGAGCCACCGAGCAGCAGCAGCAGCAGCCGGACCCGAACAGTGGGTGAGCGCAGCGTCCCCTCCTCCACCCGCGACACATTTATTAGGAAATGTTTCATCAAGATACTCGCAGACTACTCTTGAATAATGTGGAGGGCCCCCGTCTTCTTGGAAATAAAGGTTATTTGAATTAGGCTGTTGCTGTAACTGGGGAACAATTTGATTCATTAGAATTTCGAGATACTTATCTGCTGTGACTGTTCCATCAAAAAATATTGGTCCTAAAACACCAAAACTTGAAATACCAACCCCAAACATTGACACCAGGCTCATTTAGTTGTTGCTCTAATGTTAAATGCATGTTCTCATTATACCAGTAAATACAATTACGAGGGGCGACCCAAAAGTAATGATATCAATAATAAACACAATGAATATATTAAAAAAATATATATTTTTCTACATAGTCTCCTAACAAGTCTATACATTTAGTCCATCTCTTTTCTAAACTTAGAATTCCCTTCGAAAAAAATTCTTGATCTTGACCCTCAAAAAAATCCCGGTTATCACGTCGCTATTGTCATAAAATTTTCTTGCCCCGGAGGTGTTCCTTCAGGCGAGGAAAGAGAAAGAAGTCACTGGGGGCTAGATCTGGTGAATAGAGGGGGTGTTCCACCAGTTCAAAGCCCGCTTCTTGAATGGTTGCCATTGCAACTTGAGCTTTGTGAGCCGGCGCGTTATCTTAGTGAAACAGCACTCCAGCCCGCAGTTTGCCACGCCTTTTTTCCTTGATAGCCTCCCGCAATCTTCTTATTTGTTCTGCGTAGTAGGAGCCCATAATAGTGGCTCCGTTCTCCAAATAGTCCACCATAATAATTCCTTCAGCGTCCCAAAAAACGGACGCCATAACCTTCCCTGCTGAGCTTGACACTTTGAATTTCTTCGACGTCGGTTCGTTGGCTCGTTTCCATGTCATCGATTGTTGTTTATTTTCGGGATCAAAGTGGTGGATCCAGGTCTCGTCCATGGTCAAAAAACGTAAAAAAAAATTCTCCTTGTCTGCTTGGAACTTTTCAAGATTTGCTATTGAAATGTCAACTCGTTTCTTCTTTTGCTCGTTGGTTAACATTTTTGGCACCCAACGCGCGGAGACCTTTCTCATATGCAATTCTTTTGCAAGGATTCTTTGAATACTGCCATATGAGATCCCTGTGACCTCAGCTACATGCCTGAAAGTCACTCTTCGATCTGCCAATACAACTTCTTCAACTTTTTTCACGTTTTCTTCATTGAGGGACGTGGATGGGCGTCCTTCACGATGTTCATCTTCCGTCGATGTTCTTCCCAGCTTAAATTCCTTGGCCCAGCGTGCAACTGTGGAATATGGAGGAGAAGAGTCCCCCAATGTTTCCACCAAGTCGCTGTGTATGTCTTTGGTAGTCATTTTTTTCAAGCAGAGGTATTTGATGACAGCTGTGAGCTCGTTTTTTTCCATTTTGATGTTCACTCCTCGGCAGTCCATATTCAAATGAATGTAGCTCCCGGGAATCGTGGCCTATTTAAGTGATTTTTTTTTTCTGGACTAGTGGGTACCTAAGAGAGAAGAAAACATTTTATTTTAATTTTTGTGTGCAATAGAAATAACCGATTATCATTACTTTTGGATCGCCCCTCATATGTCTGTTAATATGGTCGGATAATTTGAAAGAAGCTTCATCCCTCCACATAATGTTATCTAAAATTACTGGATTTTCTTCAGTTTCGTTAAGCATAATCTCACTAAATTGCAGCCGCCTGTCTGGATCATCCTTCAATAAACCATGAATTAGACGTGGATGATAAACTTTCCACCTACAGTAATAGATTTCAGGATTCGCATGATAGAAGCTCATGAAATTCCCAATTCGAAAGAGACTCTTCTGGGGCACATTTTTGGACTCTGAACAAATGTTTCAGCAACAAGTTGTTTATTATTTTCTGTACAGGCTGTTTTAGGTTGACCAGTTTTTGAAGCACTAAGGATTGAGCCAGTGGCATCGAATTTGTCACGAATGCAGTAAATGGTATGTCTCTTTGGGGCTTGAGTACCAAATGTTTCAACCCAATTTGCTCTAACGGTTTCAGCATTTTGAGATTTCCAATACTCTTTTCAAATCCATTTTCTTTGATCTGTATTTAAATTATTTGCCATTATGGGTTATCTGAATTATCTAAAAAATTTTTAAAAAGTTTAAAATAACCAATAAATTTCGTTCAACTTCACAATTGTGTCCCACTTGTTGTTGATTCTTCACCATAACAATAACATTTTTATCTTTATGTTTGAAGCCTGAAATTTGGGAAAAGGTTAAAAAATTCAAGGGGGCCGAATACTTTCGCAAGGCACTGTATATGCATATATATATTACAGAGTCTGCGCTGGCTGTATGTACAGTATATATATATATATATACTGTATATTTATATAATATAGAGGATAAAGGCTGCTGGCTATGTATATATAGTAAATAACTTAGAGGATGCAGGCTGATGGCTGTTATTTATATATATATATATATATATATATATATATATATACAGTAAAGACCAAACGTTTGGGCACACCTTCTCATTCAAAGAGTTTTATTTATTTTCTGAAAATTGTAGATTCACATTGGAGGCATCAAAACTATGAATTAACACATGTGGAATGAAATACTTAACAAAAAAGTGTGAAACAACTGAAAATATGTCTTATATTCTAGGTTCTTCAAAGTCGCCACCTTTTGCTTTGATTACTGCTTTGCACACTCTTGGCATTCTCTTGATGAGCTTCAAGAGGTAGTCACTGGAAATGGTCTTCCAACAGTCCTGAAGGAGTTCCCAGAGATGCTTAGCACTTGTTGGCCCTTTTGCCTTCACTCTGCGGTCCAACTCACCCCCAAACCATCTCGATTGGGTTCAGGTCTGGTGACTGTGGAGGCCAGGTCATCTGGTGTAGCACCCCATCACTCTCCTTCTTAGTCAAATAGCCCTTACACAGTCTGGAGGTGTGTTTGGGGTCATTGTCCTGTTGAAAAATAAATGATGGTCCAACTAAACGCAAACCGGATGGAATAGCATGCCGCTGCAAGATGCTGTGGTAGCCATGCTGGTTCAGTATGCCTTCAATTTTGAATAACTCCCCAACAGTGTCACCAGCAAAGCACCCCCACACCGTCACACCTCCTCCTCCATGTTTCACGGTGGGAACCAGGCATGTAGAGTCCATCAGTTCACCTTTTCTGCGTCGCACAAAGACACGGTGGTTGGATCCAAAGATCTCAAATTTGGACTCATCAGACCAAATCACAGATTTCCACTGGTCTAATGTCCATTCCTTGTGTTCTTTAGCCCAAACAAGTCTCTTCTGCTTGTTGCCTGTCCTTAGCAGTGGTTTCCTAGCAGCTATTTTACTATGAAGGCCTGCTGTACAAATTCTCCTCTTAACCCCTTCACGACCTTGGACGGATCTATCCGTCATAGATCGTGTCCCGTTAAGCCCCGCCCCCTGCCGCGGGCAGGCGGCGTGGATCGGCACACATATCAGCTGTTTTCAACAGCTGACATGTGTGCCTACATGTTCCGAGTGGAATCGCATTCCACCCGGAACATTAACCCCTTAGATCTCGCTGCCAAAGTCTGGCAGCGAGATCTACATGCGCGCGGCCATCTTTTTTACTTACCGCCGCCCCCTCCGGACGTCACGTGAGTGATCACGTGACGTTCGGTGGTTGCCATCGTAGCACAGGGTCATGTGATGACGCCTGGTGCTACGAAGTTTCACTTTCATTCTTCCTCGGCACGGAGCAGAGGAAGAAAGAAAGTGACTGAATCTGCTGATTACAGCGGTATAGCTGTAATCAGCAGATAGCGATCAGCAATCGGACTGCTGATCGCTATAGCCCCCTAGGGGGACTAGTAAAATAAAATAAAAAAAGTAAAAAAAAAGTTTTAAAAAATTAAAAAAAAAACAAAAAACCTAAAAGTTCAAATCACCCCCCTTTCCCCCCATTGAAAATTAAAGGGTTAAAAAATAAATAAATATACACATATTTGGTATCGCCGCGTTCAGAAATGCCCGATCTATCAAAATATAAAATCAATTATTCTGATTGGTAAACGGCGTAGTGGCAAAAAAATTCCAAACGCCAAAATTACGTTTTTTGGTCGCCGCAAGTTTTGCGCAAAATGCAATAACAGGCGATCAAAACGTAGCATCTGCGCAAAAATGGTACCATTATAAACGTCAGCTCGAGACGCAAAAAATAAGCCATCACTGAGCCATAGATCCCAAAAAATAAGAACTCTACGTGTTTCGGAAAATGGCGCAAAACGTGCGCCACTTTTATTGGACAAACTTGTGAATTTTTTTTAACCCCTTAGATACAAGTAAACCTATACATGTTTGGTGTCTACAAACTCGCACCGACCTGAGGCATCACACCCACACATCAGTTTTACCATATAGTGAACACCGTGAATAAAATATCCCAAAAACTATTGTACGATCCCACTTTTTTTGCAATTTTTCCGCACTTGGAATTTTTTTGCCGTTTTCCAGTACACTATATGGTAAAACTTATGATTTCATTTAAAAGTACAACTCGTCCCGCAAAAAACAAGCCCTCATATGGCAAGATTGACGGAATAATAAAAAAGTTACGGCTCTTGGAAGAAAAGGAGCAAAAAACAAAAACGCAAAAACGGAAAGTGCCCGGGGGCTGAAGGGGTTAACAGATGTTGCAGAGATGTGTCTGCTGCTAGAACTCTGTGTGGCATTGACCTGGTCTCTAATCTGAGCTGCTGTTAACCTGAGATTTCTGAGGCTGGTGACTCGGATAAACTTATCTTCCGCAGCAGAGGTGACTCTTGGTCTTCCTTTCCTGGGGCGGTCATCATGTGAGCCAGTTTCTTTGTAGTGTTTGATGGCTTTTGCCACTGCACTTGGGGACACTTTCAAAGTTTTCCAAATTTTTCGGACTGACTGACCTTCATTTCTTAAAGTAATGATGGCCACTCGTTTTTCTTTACTTAGCTGCTTTTTTCTTGCCATAATACAAATTCAACAGTCCATTCAGCAGGACTATCAGCTGGGTATCCACCAGACTTCTGCACAACACAACTGATGGCCCTAAATCCATTTATAAGGCAAGAAATCCCACTTATTAAACCTGGCAGGGCACACCTGTGAAGTGAAAACCATTTCCGGTGACTACCTCTTGAAGCTCATCAAGAGAATGCCAAAAGTGTGCTAAGCAGTAATCGAAGCAAAATGTGGCTACTTTGAAGAACCTAGAATATAAGACATATTTTCAGTTGTTTCACACTTTTTTGTTAAGTATTTCATTCCACATGTGTTAATTCATAGTTTTGATGCCTTCAATGTGAATCTACAATTTTCAGTCATGAAAATAAAGAAAACTCTTTGAATGAGAAGGTGTGTCCAAACTTTTGGTCGGTACTGTATATACATACAAAAGGCAGAAGCGCAACAAAAGATTGAACTAGATGGACCTAGGAAGGTTGAACTAGATGGACCTAGGTTTTTTTTCAACCTATGTAACAGCCAAAATTTGTAAGAAGAAATAAAGTAACTATATGATATTGACCACAAGCAGGACGTCATGATATAGAAAAATGTTGAACAATAATATGTTACATAATGTATACAGGAACCTTTACATGACACATGACATGAAGAAACCTAAATAGGTAAACTGAAGCAATTGTTGTGTGGAGGAAGCTGCAAAACGTGTAGTGTTGTGTGCATGCATGTACAGTAAATGATATACAGACAATATTATAATATTATAAAGTGCATGTGCTATGGCAGCAACATGAGCGGAACCATACACAACTATAATAGTACAAGCAGCATATATTGTAGAAAGTAAAGTGCTACGTGTATATGTTTAAGCTAATGAGTGTATGGAACACTGTGGAATGATGGTAAAGTGCATGTGCTACAGCATGTGTGAAAGACCACAAAAAAGTAAAATGGTGTAAATGTAAAGCACTGGAGAAAAAAGGAAAAGTGCAGACATTTACAATGGAGATGTAGTGGCAGTTGATAAATATGTCAGCCAAAAAGACTGAAGATATATCACCCAGCTGCGACACACGTTTCAGCGACCATCATCACCTTCATCACCCTATATATATAAATGCACTGCAGCAAAAAAGAATGTTATTTCTTTTTTTATTTTAAATTGTGAAAAGTTTATTCAGAGGGTCATTTATTATTCAACCCCTCAAACCACAAGAAGTCTGTTTGGTTCCCCTAAAGTATTAAGAAGTATTTCAGGCACAAAGAACAATGAGCTTCACATGTTTGGATTATTTATCTCTTTTTCCAGCCTTTTCTGACTAATTAAGACCCTCCCCAAACTTGTGAACAGCACTCATACTTGGTCAACATGGGAAAGACAAAGGAGCATTCCAAGGCCATCAGAGACAAGATCGTGGAGGGTCACAAGGCTGGCAAGGGGTACAAAACCCTTTCCAAGGAGTTGGGCCTACCTGTCTCCACTGTTGGGAGCATCATCCGGAAGTGGAAGGCTTATGGAACTACTGTTAGCCTTCCACGGCCTGGACAGCCTTTGAAAGTTTCCACCCGTGCCGAGGCCAGGCTTGTCCGAAGAGTCAAGGCTAACCCAAGGACAACAAGGAAGGAGCTCCGGGAAGATCTCATGGCAGTGGGGACATTGGTTTCAGTCAATAGCATAAGTAACGTACTCACCGCAATGGTCTCCGTTCCAGACGAGCCCGTAAGGTACCTTTACTTTCAAAGGATCATGTCAAGGCTCGTCTACAGTTTGCTCATGATCACTTGGAGGACTCTGAGACAGACTGGTTCAAGGTTCTCTGGTCTGATGAGACCAAGATCGAGATCTTTGGTGCCAACCACACACGTGACGTTTGTAGACTGGATGGCACTGCATACAACCCCAAGACTACCATCCCTACAGTCAAGCATGGTGGTGGCAGCATAATGCTGTGGGGCTGTTTCTCAGCCAAGGGGCCTGGCCATCTGGTCCGCATCCATGGGAAGATGGATAGCATGGCCTACCTGGAGATTTTGGCCAAGAACCTCCGCTCCTCCATCAAGGATCTTAAGATGGGTCATCATTTCATCTTCCAAAAAGACAACGACCCAAAGCACACAGCCAAGAAAACCAAGGCCTGGTTCAAGAGGGAAAAAATCAAGGTGTTGCAGTGGCCTAGTCAGTCTCCTGACCTTAACCCAATTGAAAACTTGTGGAAGGAGCTCAAGATTAAAGTCCACATGAGACACCCAAAGAACCTAGATAACTTGGAGAAGATCTGCATGGAGGAGTGGGCCAAGATAACTCCAGAGACCTGTGCCGGCCTGATCAGGTCTCATAAAAGATGATTATTAGCTGTAATTGCAAACAAGGGTTATTCCACAAAATATTAAACCTAGGGGTTGAATAATAGTTGACCCACACTTTTATGTTGAAAATTTATTAAAATTTAACTGAGCAACATAACTTGTTGGTTTGTAAGATTTATGCATCTGTTAATAAATCCTGCTCTTGTTTGAAGTTTGCAGGCTCTAACTTATTTGCATCTTATCAAACCTGCTAAATCTGCAGGGGGTTGAATACTACTTGTAGGCACTGTAAATAGCTACTGGGTAATATTCACTAAGAAATGGACAGTAATAGCAAGGTGAATAGTAATGATTACGCCTAAAAACTAACTTTTAATATTACCAAATAATAAAAAGGTCAGAAAAGGACCTGTATTAAAATGGACAGTACAAGAACAATTAGAAAAAACAGCCAGAGACCATTTATCATGATCCACAATCGGACCAACTGGCTCTTCTTGAATCACCTTATAGTTAGAGATGTAAATATTGTGTCAATACTGCAAATTGTCGCAATAATAACGGCAATAGCAAAAAATAGGAAAAGGAACGGTCTTACCCTATCTGCCGTATAACCTATTTCCTGGTTGATATAAACACCTAGTGCTGGATGGTTTTGATTACCAAAAGCAGGATAACCTGGTCCTCAGACCTATGACTCAGGATCCCCACAGGTTACAAACGTGCATCCGGCGGTGTACATACTTCTCCCAACGCGTTTCTTAAATTATATCATCAGGGGAGACGTCCGGTCAAAGCATGACCCATACAATATGGCACAAAATTATTCCATCAGGACCAAGAGAAACCTGGGCAGAGCGCTCTGCCCAGGTTTCTCTTGGTCCTGATGGAATATTAGGCGTAATCATTACTATTCACCTTGCTATTACTGTACTTGTAGGCACTGTATATATATATAGTTAGTTATATTTAATCATAAAGATCCCCTTGTAAGGTTCTCAAAAACACTATGAAAGTTTCAAAAAGGCCATCATGAGCAAATAAAGGCATAAACCTGCCCACCGGAGTCAAAATGCCATATAAAAAAATTAAAAATATAACTTTTATTAGATAAATATTTAAAAATATGAATACTATGGTACTTTCCTATATAAATAAAGGGAACAATGAAATGCTTGATAAGACAGGGTTATTCCTAAAAGGCAAGAGATGAGGGCGTAAATACCAGCGGGACCACTATAAGCAAATTAAATATTATAAATATCCATAAATAAAGTGTAATCCAATGTCCATAAATAACAAGAAAAAATAATGTTCTATAAAAATAAAGTGCAGTGCATTTTCATGATGAAGGCTCCAATAGCAGATATCAAAGTAAAGTGCATAGAGCTCAAATAAGAATACTGCAATGGAGATTAAGGGAATAAAGCATTGGAGAAAGATATGGAATACCTAGTGATAGGGTCCGTGGAGCTCGACGTGCATTTCGTCTTGTGTTAGACTTCCTCAGGGGAGTAGTGAAGTGAAGTGAATAAAATATTATAGAAGCTGCTGGCTGCGTATTTATAATATAGATACAAAAATATGTACAGCAGCACTCTGAAAAGCTAAAATAAGTAACATAAAATATAGGAATATTGGCATTGCATTACTGTTATTGGAAAAAAAATGAGATACTTGGTTTACAAATTGGCCAGTTCGTGTAAGCCCGACAGCCAATGACAATGCGTACTTTTCTTTGTCGACACCCTATCCTAGCATGCCTCTATCCGGGTTGAAAAACCTACAAGTAATGGGCAGGTAGAATCCAGCTAAATGAACACGTTCTGGCTGATAAAGGCGTATTAGGATAGGGTCCCAACAAAGAGAGGTACACCTTGTCGTTAGCTGTCGGGCTTACATGAATTGGCCAATTTGTAAACTAAGTATTTCATTTTTTCCAATAGAAGTATTGCAGTTCCAAAATTCCTATATTTCATGCTTTCATATTTTTGTAACTTCGTTGAATTTTCAGTGCGCTCCTGTTCACACCTAGCGGATGTACTGGTCAGTCTTTTTATATTAGTATATAATATAGAGGCTGCAGGCTGTGTATATATAATATAGAGGCTGGTGGCTGCATATAGTGTATACATAGCCCTATACTGTACATACACATCCAGACTACATACATATAATATACACAGACGTACTGTAATACAGGATATAGTGCGAAATTGTATATACAGTATGGTGCTGTGTATGAGCCGGAAACAAGTGTTGAAAGACAGACACACACAGATTATACTTACCTGCTGCAGGTGATTCCAAGCTGAAGATAGAAGGTTCAAATGGAGTCCTGGCACTCAGCGGATTGGAACATCTCTCCTTGCGATTACGTCAATCTTCTTCTGGCATGTTCCAATTCATACTGTGCATAACAGTCTCTTTAGCGCATGCACAGAACAAACGTCACAATAATGAATAAAGGGCGTGCCGGCAGCGTCTGACGTCACTGATGACTGGGGCCCCAGGTCTTAATAAAGCCAACTACCATATTTTTGGGACTACAAGACACTTCTTTTTTGGACTATAAGATGCACCCCAGGTTTAGACAACATATTTTTCCTATTAATTAAATGTTCCCTAGCGGTGTAAAAAAGAGGGATCATTATTACTAATTTTAATGTTCTAGGGTAGAATAAAGAGGTAATAAATCTATTGTTGGTGTCTTTCTGCAGTGCACATATTATACACACAACTCTGCTATATGCCCATAGACATACATGCCACTGCTATATGCCCATAGACATACACAACTCTGCTACATTCCCATAGACATACACAGCCCTGCTACATTTCCATAGACATACACGGCCCTGCTACATGACCAAAGACATGCACAGCCGTACTAAATACCCATAGACATTCATGGCTTTGCTACATGTCCATAGACATGCACCATACATGCACATATAGACATGCATAGCTCTGTTACATGCAAACTACATGCACCTATAGACCCACACAGCTCTACTATAAGCACACTAGATGTACATATAGACCCACACAGGTCTACTACATGAACATATAGACACACACAGCTCTTCTACATGCACACTACATACACATATAAACACACACTGGCCTAAAACAGACATAGTTACTTACACTTGCATTATACATTACCACATCTTGCACTTCATCATCGGTATAGAGTAGGAGAAGAGCCACTAGGACCTGCACGGAGGCTGCAGCAGTTGAGCAGCTGCAGCACCTTCCGATTCACCTTTCCAATCATGTGATAAGGCCCATGATCAGTCATTTGACATCAAAGTTCCTAAATTTCCTTGTGCAAAGCTTTTAGAGCCTTCGTTCTAGTTTGGTAAGCTTTCTCTCCTGTACTGCATCGAGACCAGTGCAGAGCAGGATGAGAGAGTGCAGCTCTCCATGATCAGCCAGGCCACCTCTTAACTTCTGCTCACCTGGTCCCATACACCACTAAGGGCAGTAATGTCTTGATGGCAGCCTTCCTGAAACGCGTGGAAAATAAACCACCTTTTGATGTCATCTTCAAAGCATTTGGTCATTTTATTTTCATCCACCAGCGCAGTTTCGAAACCACATTGTACTCTGGTTCCCTCTGCCTTTTTCTAATCGTATGGCTCTTGATATCTGCAGCGACTGGTTTCAGGCTCTTATCAAGTTTGTGCGAGGCACAACTGCACCAGGTGAGAGACTTTTCTTTTTTATGCATGTACAGTGAGGAAAAAGTATTCAGTCAGCTACCAATTGTGCAAGTTCTCCCACTTAAAAAGATGAGAGAGGCCTGTAATTGATATCATAGGTAAACCACAACTATGAGAGACAAAATGAGAAAACGAATCCAGAAAATCACCTTCTCTGATTTTTTTTTTGCAAATTATGGTGGAAAATAAGTATTTAGTCATCAAAAAACATGCAAGATTTCTGGCTCTCACAGACCTGTAACTTCTTCTTCAAGAGGCTCCTCTGTCCTTCACTCATCACCTTTAGTAATAGCACTTAAGCTGGGTTCACACATAGCGACAGCGACAACGACGTCGCTGTTACGTCACCATTTTCTGTGACGCAACAGCGACCTTGTATGTCGCTGTTATGATCGCTGCTTAGCAGTCAAACACAGCGACGCGGCAGCGATCATAACGTCGCTACATGTGCAGAGAGCAGGGAGCCGCGCACACTGCTTAGCGTTGGCTCCCTGCTCTCCTAGCTACAGTACACATCGGGTTAATTACCCGATGTGTACTGCAGCTACGTGTGCAGAGAGCAAGGAGCCGCGCACACTGCTTAGCGCCGGCTCCCTGCTCTCCTAGCTACAGTACACATCGGGTTAATTAACCCGATGTGTACTGCAGCTACATGTGCAGAGAGCAGGAGCCGGCAGCACAGGCAGCGTGAGAGCGGCGGAGACTGGTAATGAAGGTAAATATCGGGGAACCACCTTGGTTACCCGATGTTTACCCTGGATACAGCTTACCGCAGCTGCCAGATGCCGGCTCCTGCTCTCTGCTCGCTTCATTTCGTCGCTCTCCTCGCTGTCACACACAGCGATCTGTGCGTCACAGCGGGAGAGCAACAATAAAAAAACGAACCAGGGCTGTGTGTTACAAGCAGCGATCTCACAGCAGGGGCCAGATCGCTGCTCAGTGTCACACACAGCGAGATCGCTAATGAGGTCACTGCTGCGTCACAAAAAACGTGACTCAGCAGCGATCTCAGCAGCGATCTCGCTGTGTGTGAAGCACCCCTTATTTGAACTTGTTATCAGTATAAAAGACACCTGTCCACAACCTCAAACAATCACAATCCAAACTCCACTATGGTGAAGACCAAAGAGCTGTCGAAGGACACCAGAAACATAATTGTAGCCCTGCACCAGGCTGGGAAGACTGAATCTGCAATAGGCAAGCAGCTTCGTGTGATGAAATCAACTGTGGGAGCAATAATAAGAAAATGGAAGACATACAAGACCACTGATAATCTCCCTCAATCTGGGGCTCCACGCAAGATCTCACCCTGTGGGGTCGAAATGATCACAAGAACGGTGAGCAAAAATCCCAGAACCACACTGGGGGACCTAGTAAATGACCTGCATAGAGCTGGCACCACCGTAACAAAGGCTACCATCAGTAACACACTACACCGCCAGGGACTCAGATCCTGCAGTGCCAGACGTGTTCCCCTGCATAAGCCAGTACATATCCGGGCCCATCTGAAGCTTGCTAGAGATCATGTGGATTATCCAGAAGAGTATGGGGAAAAATGTCATATGGCCTGATGAAACCTAAGTAGAACTGGTAGACACACAACTCGTTGAGTTTTGAGGAGACAGAATGCTGCGTTGCCATCCAAAGAACACCATACCTACTGTGAAGCATGGGGGTGGCAGTATCATGCTTTGGGGCTATTTCTCTGCAAAGGGAACAGGACGACTGATCCATGTACATGAAAGAATAAATAGGGCCAGGTATCATGAGATTTTGAGTGAAAAGCTCCTTCTATCAGCAAGGCCATTGAAGATGAAATATGGCTGGGTCTTTCAGCATGATAATGATCCCAAACACACCATCATGGCAGCGAAAGAGTGACTTCATAAGCCAGTCTCCACCCCATAGAAAACCTTTGGAGGGAGTTGAAAGTCCGTGTTGCCCAGTGACAGGCCCAAAACCTCAGTGCGCCAACCTTGTGAAAACTTAGGGTACCATCTCACTAAACGACGTACCAGCGATTCCGACCACGATACGACCTGGTCAGGATCGCTGGTATGTCGCTACAGGGTCGCTAGTGAGCTGTCAAACAGTTAGATCTTCCCAACGACGCAGCGATACGGCGGTTGCATGGACCCTGTCAGATAGCACAATTCAAATCTTGATTAGTAACATAGGCGTGCATCTACATTGCCTTTTCCGCGCCCCCTCTGCTCCGATTGCGTTGTGACTAGGCGGCCTTGCCTTTAGTGAAGGCAACATAATAGCGCTTCCATCCTTGTCATCCTACAGTCTCGATGCAGAATGGACTGTATTGCGATCTGCTGCTACACACAGTCCGGGACAAGTGAATTCAGCTCTCTGAAATGTACTGCGATCTACAAGCCAGAACAGAGGATGGAAGCGGCCAATCCGAACACAGTAGCGATCACCAATCGGAACAGAGAGGGCGCGGAAAACAACGAAGATGCACGCCTACGTGAGTCCTACCCTGCGGGAGCCCGACGACCAAAAAAATGAACCAGTGTGTAACAATCAGCGATTTCACAGCAGGGGCCAGGTCGCTGCTTAGTGTCACACACAGCGAGATTGCTGATGAGGTCACTGGTACATCACAAAACCTGTGACTCAGCATCGATCTTGCTAGCGATCTCACTATGTGAGAAGTACCCCTTACAGAAAACGTTTGACCTCTGTCATTGCCAACAAAGGATAGCTAACAAAATATTGAGATGAACTTTTGCTATTGACCAAATACTTATTTTCCACCATAATTTGCAAAAAAAATCTTGCCAAATCAGACGCGGTGATTTTCTGGATTTGTTTTCTCATTTTGTCTCTCATAGTTGTGTTCTACCTATGATGTCAATTACAGGCCTCTCTCATATTTTTAAGTGGGACACAATTGGGGGATGACTAAATACTTTTTACCTTACTGTATCATTTTTCTACAGATATTGCACTTGTTTTGTCCGCAGTTGTTTTCAAACCTTGCATGTGAAAGTTGATTATTTGTAGCACTAAAGGTCAAATGATCACCTATAAACCCTCCACCAGCACAACGAGACATCGAGGGAGTTCCTTTACCTCTACTGCCAACACTCCACAAGGCAAATACGTTTTGTAATCGTGTGTTAGCAACGTGCTTTGGAGAACAAAAAAGGGGGATTAGTAGCTTGAACTTTAGTTTGTGTACTTCTTAGATGTAAGGCTAGCATTCACAAATCTGATTCAAAATAAGGCTCTGTTCACATTTACATTGGAGGTCAAAATATCTATCACACACTATCAAAGATTGTACAGTTATTCTTCACCTCAATGCAACAAAACCTCCACAGACACAACTTTAAAGGGACCTGGTCACAATGTAAATACAGTTCAATCTATAGAAGGAGCTGAATACATTAACCCCTTTATAACATATGACGTAGTTACGTCATATGCTGTGTCCCTGAGTTTGATGCAGGCTTGCTCACTGAGCCCATATCTTTTCCGGCAGAAAATGGGTAAATTATTCAGCCATCATCGGCCTCTAAAAGCCGTCAATCTCAGAAAGTGGCATCTAACATGCACCGGCAGGGGGAGCGCATCATGCCATATGCCCATTGGCGTGCCTGTGACGTGAACACGGGGCATGGATGGGTTACCAGGGTAGCCTAGGTCTGCTGAAGACCCCAATGCCTGTCATTATGGTACTCCTGTGAAAGCCAACATTTAGGTAGTGTTCAAAGAAGACTGTGATTTTTGCTATACATAGCAATGATGATGCACTGCTAGGTATACCACAAGTGCATGATCGCAGCTTCAAGTCACCTAAAGGGACCAACAAATACATTAAAAAGTGAAAACATGTTTTTAAAAATATGAAAAAAATACAAAAGTTCAAATCACCCCTTTTTTTGCTCCATTAAAAATAAAGCCATTTAAAAAATACACCTATTCGGTATCACTACAAATAAAGCAATTTAAAAAAGTATACCTATTTGGTATCACTGTGTTTGTAAAAGTCCGGTCACAATATAAAATAAATTAATTGGATCAGTAAATGGCATAATGAGAAAGAAAAAAATCGAAATGCCAGAATTATTATTTTTTTAAATTTCTGAATTTTTTTCATCACTTAAATAAAAAAAATACTCATGTAGTACTCGTTCGGCAGAAAAGTAATCCCTGATACGTCTATGTGTGTGTGTGGGGGGGGGGGGGGAAATGTATATATATATATATATATAAAAAAAAATTCTGGCTTTTGGAGATGCAAAGATGCAAAAATGAAAACAGAAGAGGTTAAGAACGTTGGTGTATGAAATTCTTTTAGTTTAGGAGCACCTGTAGGCTCAGTTCTACTAAGGATTAGTGTTCTGTTCCTATGAGACAGAAAAAGAGTGGAAGAACAATGAATATTATAAATGTAATGGATCTGTCTAATGGCGAATACCTTCTACCAGACAAAGAGCATATTTTACAGATGATCCCAGCAGACTTCACTTACATTGCACATTACCCCACCACAATCCTTTCCCTGAATTCTAAATGATATATTACTTTAGATTTATACTCCGTAGATAAACAGGATATTTTTTAAGAAGCCATCTATGCCTACAAATACCCAAAGATGCCATGTTTTATACAGCTACCCTACAAAGGTTTCTGCATTTCCTTCCAATGAACAGTTTATTCAAAGCCAAGTCTGAGTCAACTGGGATATTTGTTATTGTCTTTGTGAGATGTTTTCCTTTTTAATCATAAAAGATAGGCTATCGTTGTCAGATATTTGTTTAAGTTGTGGCATTGTTACAACCTTTCATGTGACTGTATCCGGAATCTGCCATAGCAGATAGCGTTCAATAGCTAAATAATTACTGCAGGCTTTCAGGATTTTTTATTATGTTACACTTTGTATGTGCATTATTATGGAGTTTTTAAGCTTATGTATTAACTAAATAAAAAAAATAGAAAACAAACTAAAAAACAAAATGTTGTGTGCGCTGACTTTTCCATATATTAGGCCCTGTGCGCACTAGGAAAAGGATTTTTCTCAAGAAATTTCTTGAGAGTCTGAAAGATTAGCGCACTTGCGTAAAAAAACCGCACTAATAACGCACCTAAAACCGCATGCGTTTTTACCGCAGTTTGGTGCATTTTTGATGCATTTTTTCCGCGGGTTGGTCCTTGTGTTTTTTTAGCATTATCTATTACAAAAAACGCAGGTACCTGCAGAAAAGAAGTGACATGCTCATTCTATTTCTCAAGAAATTCTGCAGAAAGAATGTTCTTGAGAAAAAAAACGTAGTGTGCGCACAGCTATTTTTTTTCCATAGGTTTTGCTGGGGAATGTCTGCAGAAAGGATACAACTATTTTCTCAAGAAATTTCTGCAGCAAAAACGCAAAAAAAATGCGGGTAGAAACGCAGTGTGCGCACAGGGCCTTAGTATAGTTTTTAAAGCATATCTCCAACTATACAGGACCATTAGGCTGTGTACACATGATGCGGGTTTTTTTTCCCCCTGTAGCACAACCTAATCTCTTGGCAGTAAAAAGATCTGTGTTTTTTTGCTGTGTTTTTGGTGTAATTTGTCTACAGTACATGTTTAAATAATGTTAATTTCAATCACCACAAAAGCACCAAAACACAGCAAAAAACACTGCCAGAACTGACATGCTGCTTTTTTCAAAAACGCAGCAGAGTATATTTCAGTCAGGACAAAAAAAAGCAATCGTGTGCATGGTTTTGCGTGTACGTTAATTAAACAGCTTTAAGATCAGCATGTATTTGCAGAAAACCAATGAAAAAAAAACCATGCAAAAATCACTGGCATGTGCATTTTTTTACATAACTTTTAGGCTATGTGCACACGTTGCGTATTTGCGTGCAGTTACGCTGCATATTGCACTGCAGCGTAACTGCATGCGTCCTGCGTCCCCAGCACAATCTATGAAGATTGTGCATAAGCCATCCGCACGTTGCGTTTGAGAGCGCAGAGATTTGCATGCTGAAATTTTGATCCAAATTGCTGCGCTCAAAAAAGCAACATCACTTCTTTCGTGCGCTTTGGATGCTGCTCCCGCTCTGTCTATGGGAGAAGCAGCATCCAGAGCGCATGAAATCGGCATCTATTCTGCAGACACACTGCATCCATTACACAGTGTTTCTGCAGCGATTTGAAGCGCACATGCACTGCCAAATCGCTGCAGAGTTTTTTGCATGGACATCACGCAACGTGCGCACATAGCCTTACTTGTCGCACACACCAGCCCGTGGTCAGCCCTGTCTTCTACGGTTGAATCCTCGGCGATGTACCCTGACATCACATTCTACAACATTTTAGATGGAAAACTACAAAACTAGTCAGTCAATATGGCCATTGAGCGCATAAAACTAACTAAGGCCATGTGCACACGCTGCAGATTTTACCGCGCATTTGCTTCAGAAAATGTCTCTAACATTGCTGCAGTCATTCCCCAGCAAAGCCTGTGGTATAAAAAAATGCTCTGCGCACATTGCTTTTTTTTATACCTGCGGATTTACCCGCGGAATTTCCGCTGTGGAATTAATGTGCATGTCACTTCTTTTCCGCAGGTTCCTCCAGTTTTGCCAATAATTATTGGTAAAAACCTGCAGGGACCAACCTGTGGAAAAATCGCAGAAATTCCGCACCAAATCCACACTAAAACCACACCAAAGCTTGGCAAAACTGCATGCGGATTTTGTTGCAGTTTTGGTGGGTTTTTTTACCGCAGGTGCAGGATTCTTTCAGAGAGTCCGGTTTTTCCTTAAGAAAAAGTCAGTTTCTAGTGCCTAAGGCCGGGGTCACACTGGCGTATAGCATCGGATGCAATATACTAACACTCGGCTCACACTCGAGTTTGAGCTGAGTATTATTCAACTGTGGATTCTCTTGCATGCGATAATCGGCGCACTGGTGAGAAGGAGATGGAGAGAGTAAATTTTATTGGTACATAATGTGTGGATTCTAAGCATTTTAGTGTGTTTCCACAGTGGAGACTAACCACGCGTTTGTTACATGCAGACATTCTGCATCTAATGCAATACTATGGGGAGAATCCACACTAAGCTCAGCGTACCCCGGAATAGAAATTGACATGTTGCTGATTTCATATACGGGCCGCAGGTCAGTTTACATTGGGTAAAAGAAAATATACACAGTGGGCATGAGATCTCTATAGTTCCATCTACTTTGCAGGAAAATGCATAGCATCAATATCTTACCGAAAATCTGTTATAGAAACTAAAGGGCACTTTACACGCGATATCGCTATCAATATCGCTAGCGAGCGTACCCGCCCTCGTCGGTTGTGCGTCACAGGCAAATCGCTGCCCGTGGTGCACAACATCGCTTACACCCGTCACATGGACTTACCTTCCCTTCGACATCGCTGTGGCCGGCGAACCGCCTCCTTTCTAAGGCGGCGGTTTGTGCGGTGTCACAGTGACGTCCCACGGCAGCCGTCCAATAGAAGCAGAGAGGCGGAGATGAGCAGGCAGAATATCCCGCCCACCTCCTTCCTTCCGCATTGCCGGTGGACGCAGGTAAGGAGATGTTCGTCGTTCCTGCGGTGTCACACATAGCGATGTGTGATGTTGCAGGAACGACGAACAACCAGCGGCATGCACCACCAACGATATTATGAAAAGGAGCGACGTGTCAACGATCAACAGTTTTTGACGTTTTTGCGATCGTTGACACACGCTGCAATGTCGCTAATGACGCCGGATGTGTGTCACTAACGACGTGACCCCGACGATATATCGTTAGCGATGTTGCAGCGTGTAAAGCACCCTTTAGTCCTTAAAGTAGTATTTACTATGACTATAGCATTGTTTTCTAAAAAAAAAAAAATATATGTTATCAAATACCAAAGAAAAGACAACAAAAAGCAGCAAACCACTATATGTAAATGTATCTTTATGCAGTGTAATACTTAAAGGGAACCTGTCACCAGATTTGGTGACTATAAGCTGCGGCTACCACCAGTTGGCTCTTACATACAGCATTCTAGAATAGTGTATATAAGAGCCCAGGCCGCTGTGTAGAACTTAAAAGCACTTTATAATACTCACCTAAATGGTCGGTGCAGTGCAGACCGGTGGGATGGGTGTCTCTGTCCTCCGGGTCCTTCACCTCCTCTTTCGGCCATCTTTGTCCTCCTTCTTCTGAAGCCTGGGTGCAGGATGTGTCCTACGTCATGCACACAGGCCAGCATTGAGGCCCTGCGCAGGCACACTTTGATCTGCCCTGAGCAATGCCGGCCTGTGAGCATAATGTAGGATGCATCATGCACCCAGGCTTCAGAAGAAGGAGGACAAAGATGGCTGAAAGATTATAAAGTGATTTTTACGTTCTACACAGCGGCCTCAGCTCTTAAATACAGCACATTATAATACTGTGTATAAAAGCCACTGGTGGTGGCCGCAGCTCATAGTCGCTAAATCTGGTGACAAGTTCCCTTTAAAGCTTAGCTCCTCGTGTTAAAAGCTGCAGGTAATATTGGGCACAAAAACACTTGGGATGTCAAACTATCACAAAAACTTTGCTCTGGATTCAAAAACATCAATTTTAACAACACTAGGATGATAGCCATATGATCAGGTAGATATTTAATGGGCTATTTTATATGAATCGATTCAATGTTAAAGGGATTGTCTACTCACCTTTCTATATACCATATATACCATATTAGACTATGAAAGAAGGATTCCTAGCTCAGAAGCCACTCTTAGCTAGAGCTGTTCTTCACGTGTCAATGGTTTTCTCATGTGCAAAAAAAAGTGCGGAGTTTCACCAGTGTTTTTTAGCAGAGTTTCATCACAGTTTGGTCAGTGTGAGTTGTTACCATCACAAATTAACCAGAGATTTCCAAAATGAAAAAAAAACTGATGGAGATTTCTCAACTGTCTCCTATCAAAGAGCACATGGATGCCATCTGAAATCCATAGATTTGCACTGGTCAATACACGAAAAAAAACTGCCTGAATGAACCTTAAGTATTTTTCTTTTATTTAACTTTTAATTTTATGATCTATGTTAAAAAAACAAAACAGAAATCTCGCACTTTCACTGTTGGCTAATACTAATACTAGACTCATACTTATTGGAAGCGCAATGGATATAGGCTACTATAAGGGTGCTATACACGCTGCGACACCGCCAACGATATATTGTCGGGGGTCACATCGCTAGTGACGCACATCCGGCGCCATTAGCGACATCGCAGCGTGCGACAATCAATGATTGCAAAAACGTCAAAAAACGTTGATCATTGACACGTTGCTCCTTTTCATAATATCGTTGGTGGTGCATGCCGCTGGTTGTTCGTCGTTCCTGCGGCGTCACACATCGCTATGTGTGACACCGCAGGAAAGACAAACATCTCCTTACCTGCGTCCACCGGCAATGAGGAATGGAGGAGTTGGGCGGGATATTCCGCCCGCTCATCTCCGCCCCTCCGCTTCTATTGGACGGCTGCTGTGTAACGTCGCTGTGACGCCGCACGAACCGCCCCCTTAGAAAGGAGGCAGTTTGTGCGGCCACAGCGACGTCGCAGGGAAGGTAAGTCCGGGTGACGGGTGTAAGCGATGTTGTGCGCCACGGACAGCGATTTGCCCGTGATGCACAACCAACGGGGGCGGGTACGCTAGCTAGCGATATCGATATCGCAGCGTGTAAAGTGCCTTATAGACTAGTTCTCACTAGTGATGAGTGGGCTCTACCATGCTTTGGTGCTCGGTGCCCGGAACGAGCAGTTGGACACTCAGATGGGCTCAACTCAAGAAGCCAAGTATAATTGAAGTCAGCAGGGGACTTGAGCATTTTTCCAGAAGATTTCCCAGAAAAATGCTTGAGTTCTCCCACTGACTTCCATTATACTCATGTACTCGAGTGGCGCCCATCCGAGCATCCAACAGCCCGTTACGGCCACTGATCACCAAAGCATGGTAGAGCCCGCTCATCACTAGTTCTCATGGAAGCTTTCTAGGCATGCTATAATCTGGGCAAAGGTCATAAATAGAGCAGGAGGATGCAAGTGTGACCATCTCCTATTGTGAATGCTGGATCTTGTATTACCTGCTTGTATAATAGAAAATGTTAACCCTCACTGTAATCCTGTTTGTGATGATAATGAGCTTGCTTAAAAAGTCATCAGTACAGAACAGGAAGTATGAGTTCAGTAATTGGCTCAGTGGCCAATGTGAAAATTGCTCAATTATTTTTTCTGTAAAGAAAGTGATATGTAAAATGAACAGAAAAGATATACAAATTATATATGTTCTTTTAAAAATATATTTAACATGTTAACTTGATTTAAACTAAATGTAATTTTCTGTCGACACATTACTTTCAAGCATTATATATTACTCATGTAACACAGGAAAAGACCGGTCCTACAACATGGAAGATGCTGTTTGTAACGGCTCTCTCCCTTGGCCAACAGAGGAGATCCTGAACAGGGATTCCCCCTCCCCACACCCCAAGTTATAACGAAGAATTCTCAACTTCTTTATAGAGGTTTTCCACTACACTGACAACCCCTTCAAAATTGCTATATTATTCACCTCCAGTGTCGGCGCTGTTCTAGTGATGATGTCATTAGGTCTCCTGGGGATCACGTGACATTGTAATGCCAAGTGAGCCCTGCAGCCAATCAGTGCCTGCTTCACTCTCACTTATTCCATATGATGCTGACACCCGGAAGAAGTGAGTGTTGCCGCTGGTCTCTCACATCCTCGTTAGCGATGTGAAATTCTAGATCGCACGTGCGATCTTTTGAGATCGCACATGCGTAAAATGACCTATGTGCGATCTCCAAAGATCGCACTTGCGATCTAGAATTTCACATCGCTAACGAGATTGCTAGCGATGTCGCAGTGTGTAAAGTACCCTTTATCTCTGAAAGGAGAGTGAAGCAACTGCTGATAAGTTACAGGGCTCACTTGGCATTACGTCATGTGATCCCCTGGAGACCTAGCATCCATCATCGCTGAAATGACATTGGGAGCCAAAGAGGAGTATAGGCTGTTTTATTTTATACAAAAAAAAATATCAATTGAGAAGGGGGTTGCCCGAGTAGTAGACAATCCCTTTAAATTAGATATATTGAATATGACAGGAATGTTCAGTCACTTATTATTCCGTGCCAAGAGTGACATGACAAATGCCATCTATGATGCTAGTGACATGAGCATTCTGATCAATGCTATAGACTCTGAACTTGCATATACATGAACATTTAATATAATTACATATTTTATTAACATTGTTATTTAAGAAATTAATTGATGTTTAACTAACAGCCACAATGTTAGGAATGCACCCGATAATAAATCTGTAAATTAGTACTAGCATATTATAATGCTCTTGTTTGACCAAAAGAGAAAGTGCTTCCTTCTGCCATGGTAAAGAGTTGGCAGATAAGCTTTCAGGGAAAGTTTCTAAATGGAAAGTGGGTTCAAAGTACGGTACATGTACAGTAAACCTAATGTAGGATGAGTCAGATGGTCACAGGCCAAAGAAACTCAATATTCTTAGATAATTATTTGCTCCTCCTCTATGCAACATCCTTCAAAACTATATGTTGCCACCCTTCAATTGAGAGTAGTAACGAGTACTCCGTATTTGTATGGTATATAGCCCAAATCGTACTCACATACCACAAATGTGTATGTTCTGAAAACCCCAATACAATATAGTGCAGATTGGTTTCACCCTCCTTCATTAACCCCATGCAATTCACTCTGAACTTTATATTTTTTGTGAATGTGTTTATTGACATTTGCCTTTTGTTCTGGTAAGAAGAAAAATGTTGAAACACGCATAGTTTAACAGGTCTCTCCCATAGCAGACCTGTCAGTCACCTGCAGTAACGCTGGGAATGGACTGGTTTAGTCTTCAGCTATGGTCCTTGAGCTCGGCCAATTGGTTAAGGCTTATCCAGGGCCTTCCAACTCTCCCCTATCTGATAATGTCAAAAGAGTTAAGGATCCATCATGTCCAATTTCAAACTACCGATCCTTTTGCTCTTGGTGAGAGGCCTCTGATGGTGGCTTATAACAGTGGCTTTCTAATAGACAACACTCAGATATGACGAGCACTCCTTTTCGATGTTATTTATTTTGGACAGATGAATAGATCTGCCTATCCTGACTTGTGAGTGTGAAGGGTTAATAATTACAAAAAGAGGACATAAACCTCTCCTCAATGCTCCAATTTATTACATTTTAGTAATGGTAGTTCTCTCATATTCTAATTGGACAACTGCTTTAATACTCATGACTTATTGGTAGGATGTTTCATCAGTGTCAGATTGGCTGGAGCCACTCAACTAGCCATCCCCATCAATCAGCTGTTTAATCCACAGCCGCAGCCAGGTGTAAACGTATTGTCACGGGTGTGTCACGGGTGACAGACAGTCATGTGGTTTCTGTCCATAGAAGGTCACAGCATTTAGCTGCACAGAATGCTCCTTAACTTTCCATTGTTTCTGCTGTCAGTATTCATTGGTATAGATAGCTTTCCTGCTGGATTCATCTGTCCCCCTTTTGAACCCAGCAGGAACTCACCTTCCTCCCAGCTGCTGATCACAAGTATTCCTTTGGTGTATAAATACCCTTTCCCTCCTTGGACTGGTGCTCGTGATATTTTTCAGTTCATTCAAGCCTTGCAAGCAGGTGGCTTGTACTCGTCTGTGGTATCGTTGCTGAAAACTTTGCTGAACTTCTACCTAAGTTATCTAATGATAAATAGTTCATGCTTTTCCCCCGTGTGTCCTCCTTGTGTCTTATATAGTGTTTAGTGGGGTTGACAACAAACTCATCCCAACTGTTCCCTATTTAGGGCCCAGTACTAGGGCTACCTAGGGACTTGGCTCAATGCATAGCTGCGGTACCTATCTAGCGTGGTGATGGACCACAAGGACCAGCAGTAGGTTTGGTCAGGGGTCACCATTTTCACTTTCAGTAGACACAGGGTTTCCCTTTCCTTTTGCTTGGTACTTCCCCGTACCTAGCGTGACACATATTGAATAGAGATGTGCAATGTAGACCAGTTCCATGTGTAGTGGCTGCTGACGGGTTCTGCAGAACAGCTTCAATTCGACAGTATATATTTATACCTATATATGACTTACAAATAGGTCATCAAAAGATCTGGACTGGACAACCCCTTTAAAGGGAATCTGTAAGCAGGGTTTTGCTATGTAAGTTGAAGCCAGCATGCTGCAAGAGTTAACACAGGTAACACATGCCTGTTCTGTCACCGTCCGAATTTTTGTTTATTTGCTATATTTGTTTAAGCAGCAGGACCCTTATCATTACAGGACTAGAAACTCAGAGAAGTCTGACACTTCACTGTCAACTTACAATTACTATCGTGAGCCTGGTGTGGGCATTTACATGACTAGACCTAAAAATTTATTTTGTGTCAGAACGACTGTATCAAGTAATCCAAGTGATACATGGTTGGATTCAGAATCCCTTCGCCTACATCATGATGCTCTCAGATGAGGTAGCAAAATCTTGCTGATCAATTCCCTTTAAGTCCATTACCTTCCTCTGTTATACTTTGATGGTCAGAATAGTATGGCACTCGGCATTGTTCTTTCCAATAAAATCCCATATACCTAAAAATAAAGCTGAAGCACCATAAGTCGATGAGAGGAGAATTATTATGCACAGAGCATTAGCGATGAATACATTTATTTTTGCACCGAACACAGCATGAGTCTTCTTGGGAGAACACAATACAAGAAATATGCCATTGGCGTCTCCTTCCAATGTGGGGATTTTGCATTGTAACCAACCAGACATATGCAGTATATTTCATATTTAGTGTAGATTTTATTATTTCCAATCTCTGACCGTGAGCTGTAGTTATTTGACTGTAATTAATCCAGTAGCCATAGAATTCTGTTAAGGAATTTTCCAGCATGTTAGCTTTAATCTCCCTTGGTTCTACCATCTGCTGTATATACACCTGCGTGGACTGCAAAAAAAATACCGAGATGAACAATCGCCTAGATAAGCCCTTTCTTCACAATATTCATGCACTTGGCCCTATGTGGAGCACCAACAATGTATGGTGCAGGAATCAGTAAACCGTTCCACGGTTGTGTTATAATTCACTGACAAGTTACAACATTTGAGCTAACTGCAAAGTCTGCACTAAAGCGGTATTCGTCTCATGTCGTATAATTATTGGCATGTTTACCTTCTTAGTGTGTTATTCACATTATTAACAGTGTTACACCAGAAGCAATTTATCAACATCAAACACACTGTTATAGGGCTAGAAAAGGGACCAACAATACAATCATTAGACCTAGTGATGTCAGTACAAGGATTGCTAGAACCATCATCGACTGGTCGGAGAGTAAGTAAAATATGAAAAATTTCACAATACAGCATTCCCATAGCACAGAATTGGTCCTTCTTCAGTTCTAGAGGGGAATCCATTCTTCTAGGAAATAAAGGGTTTGGTTTGAATTTGCATTAAAGTGCGTGGGTTTCCCATCTTCACCCGCATAGGTTGTGTAAGGCTCTGGTGTCGAGAGAGCCAGGTTTACCATGGACGTAACAGTTCATCTCAGAAATACTTTATGGAGTTAAAGTGAACGTTTCAAATCCCAAAATTCTATTAACCCTAGAACGCGCAAGCAATTCAATCTACCATAGAAAACAAATGACCTAGCAGGCCTGCGAGGCCCCAGGTATGCATTCTAGGGTTAACCTGCAGATATAGGGGTTAATCTGCAAATTAATAGCATTCTAAAGCTGCCCAGCCGCAGTGATGAAAGCATGACTACTGGGAGGAAATTAACTTTATGCCTCCTGGCAGCCTCCGGCTTTCAGTCATGGAGATGATTCCGGAGCAGTTTCAGTCACGGCTCAGTACAGTTATCAGAGGCTGCAGCCATGTGCTGGCACTGACTGACAGCCGGCTCTGTACTGACACTATGCTAAGTTGGCTGTCCATCAGCGCCAGGACATGGTTACATCTGCTGTTCACTATGCACTGAGACGTGACTGAAGCTGCTCCGGAATCATCTCCATGACTGAAAGCCAGAGGCTGCGCAGGACGCATCTCCATGACTGATGGAATAAACTTAAAGGGAACTTGTCACCTAGAATATGCGGACGCATGTGTGCCCTAATTACACCTCCCTACCCATCCTTGTGTTGTAAAATTGTATAATATGAAAGTAATAAAAAACATTTTATTACATTCATATTTCCTATGTAAATTAGAGAGCCACTGGCCACATGGGTGGTGCCTTGCCCTATGGACGTCTGCATACTTTCCGTGGTATCATGTCCCTGTGGGCGTGATACCATAGAGTCACATGAGCGACGTCCCCGTCGCTCATTCTATCCTGCGCCCGTTTATACTTACCATTGTGGCAGGCTTCTCTTCCGGGTTCTCCTTGTCAGTTTCAGACGCGCACTGCGCATGCACAGTGCGCGTCTGAAGCTGGCGAGTGAACACCCGGAAAAGACGCCTGCCACAATGCGCGCAGGATAGAATGAGCGACGGTGACGTTGCTCATGTGACTCCATGCTATCACGCCCACAGGGGTGTGATACCACGAAAAGTATGCAGACGTCCATAGGTCAAGGCGACGCCCATGTGGCCAGCGGCTTTCTAATTCACATAGGAAATATGAAGGTAATAAAACGTTTTTTATTACTTTCATATTATACAATTTTACAACACAAGGATGGGTAGGGAGGTGTAATTAGGGCACACATGCGTCTGCTGATAGGTCAGAACGCATATTCTAGCTGACAGGTTCCCTTTAATTTCCTCTAGATAGGCGAGTTTTCAGTGGGCCAGCCAGGCAGGTTTAGAATGCTATTAACCTGCAGAATAACCCTATATCTGCAGCTTTATAACATTTGGGGACGTGACATGTTTCCTTTAAAGTGCAACTGGCTGTTCATGAGAACTTGCAGCAAAATTTCTATGTCGGCCTCCGGCACCCCAAACTTTCTCCATAGATTCTTATAACTGTTAGTTCCTATGTCAGTAACATCAATATCTGCATTCACCAAGGACTTTTAGTTGTAGATTTTAACAAAACCTCCCATAAGTCCTCACCCAGCCTGCATCAGAGTTGTCTCAGCTGAGACAAAGAACTAGAGTAGTCCGAAGCGTTTTGCATTGTGGCAGTTCTTTTACAGTGGTTCCGTATATTTGTTTATATATATATATATATATATATATAGTATATCATTTTTTTTATTTTAGAACTAGCTGTACTTCGCCCGGGGTAAAGGGAACGTGTCATCAGAAATTTGGCTTTCAACCTAAATGTTTCCCCCTCTGCAGCTCGTGGGCTGCATTCTAATAAGGTTTCTATACTTTTTGTGCCCCCTTTAAAACCAAAATAAATACTTTATAAAACTGTACCTTTCGGTTTGAAAATCTTGTAAATTATCCATGGGGGCGGGCCGTGTGGCGTCCGTTGCTGTAGCTTACGCCGTCCCCCATGCTCCAAATCATCCCTCAGGGCGCCGCCCACTGCGCCCGAGGTCCCGTGCACGCCGGGACACTAGTGACGTGGTCGCAGGCATGAGAGTATGGGCAGCGCTGTGATTGCATCGCAAGTGCCCGCCCATACTCTCGTTCCCGCCCTTTCCCCACTGCCTCCAGCGTTCTGCGCCGGCCCGACGTCACCTCCTTCCCATCGTACCCTGCAGCAGGAAATAGATGGGAGGAGCTGAGCAGGCCACTACAGGAGAAGCGGAGGATCTGAGCGACATACAGAGGGGAGAGCGCGCCCACGAGAGTATGGGCGGGCACTTGCGATGCAATCACAGCGCCGCCCATACTCTCGTGCCTGCGACCACGTCACTAGGTGTCCCGGCGTGCACGGGACATCGGGCGCAGTGGGCGGCGTCCTGAGGGATGATTTGGAGCATGGGGGACGGCGTAAGCTACAGCAACGGACGCCACATGGCCTGCCCCCATGGATAATTTACAAGATTTTCAAACCGAAAGGTACAGTTTTATAAAGTATTTATTTTGGTTTAAAAGGGGGCACAAAAAGTATAGAAACCTTGCTAGAATGCAGCCCACGAGCTGCCGAGGGGGAAACATTTAGGTTGAAAGCCAAATTTCTGATGACAGGTTCCCTTTAATAACTGCTGTTAACAAAATAGAATGTATTAACAAAAATGTATTCTGCACACAAAAACCACAAAACAAATAGATAGAAATGTAATTATTAAAAGGCAAAAACTAAGCTAATAGAAGCATTTCACAACATATATTTCAACACCACAGATATTCCACACAGATTTAACATCCTATGACCTCACACATACTGAGAATGTCCTTTGTTGCCTATTTAACCAATGAGAGCTCAGATTAATTAACTGTAGCAAAATAGAAGCTAAGCTGTGATTGGTTGCTATTGGCAGCCTGATAAATCTCCAGGCAACAGAAAGCCCTCCCCCTGACAGTATATATTAGCTCACACATACACATATAGACAGGTCATGTGACTGACAGCTGCCGTATTTCCTATATGGTACATTTGTTGTTCTTGTAGTTTGGCTGCTTATTAATCAGATTTTTATTTTTGAAGGATAATACCAGACTTGTGTGTGTTTAGGGCGATTATGTGGTGAGGTTGGTGTATGTGTGGTGAGATGTGTGCTGAGGGTGGTATATGTGCTCAAGTACGTGGTAGTGTGTGGCGCATTTTGTGTGTGTGTTCATATCCCCGAGTGTGGTGAGTATCCCATGTCGGGGCCCAACCTTAGCAACTGTACGGTATATACTCTTTGGCGCCATCGCTCTCATTCTTTAAGTCCCCCTTGTTCACATCTGGCAGCTGTCAATTTGCCCCCAACACTTTTCGTTTCACTTTTTCCCCATTATGTAGATAGGGGCAAAATTGATTGGTAAATTGGAACACGTGGGGTTAAAATTTCGTCTCACAACATAGCACCCGGCGCTGCCCGGGATAGTAACTGTCTCTCTGTTTCTCTCCCATTCTCTGTCTGTCTCCACTTCTGTATATATCTCTCTGTCTCTCTCTATCTCTTTGTCTGTCTGTCTCTTTCCCTGTCTGTCACTTTCCCTGTCTGTCACTTTCCCTCTCTTTCCCTGTCTGTCTCTTTCCCTGTCAGTCTGTCTCTTTGTCTGTGTCTGTCTCTTTGTGTCTGTCTCTTTGTCTGTCTCTTTGTGTCTGTCTCTTACTCTGTCTGTGTCTGCCTTTTTCCCTGTCTGTGTCTGTCTCTTTCCCTGGCTGCATTGTGACACGCCAACATTCCATATAAGGGCGTGGCTGCGCATTCTTCTGAAGTTCTGGCTGCACTGTGGCTCCCAGCTCCATTCGCTTTAATGGAGGCAGGTTTTTTGGTGAATAACTGTAAAGCGCGGGGTTGAAATTTCCCCTCGAAACATAGCCTATGACGCTCTCGGGGTCCATACGTGTGAGTGTGCAAAATTTTGTGGCTGTAGCTGCGACGGTGCAGATGCCAATCCCGGACATACACACACACACACATACACACACACACACATACACACACACACACATTAAGCTTTATATATTAGATGTTTAAAATATGTCAGCATATCAAATAAACATTATCATTTATAGCAACATTCATTTTATATAAATAGCAGAAGAAATACACATACACAGTATCACACTCTACACGTAAACACACTGTCACACACACTACACATATGCACAGACATCACACACTGCACATATACACAGGTAGTATGTAGTATCATCACACACTACAAATATACACAGAAAGTATCACCACACACTACACATATACAGTGTCACACACTACACATATAAACAGAAATCACACACTACACATATATCACAGACACTACACATATAAGCAGAAATCACACACTACACATACATCACAGACACTACACATATAAACAGAAATCACACACTACACATATATCACAGACACTACACATATAAGCAGAAATTACACACTACACATACATCACAGACACTACACATATAAACAGAAATCACACACTACACATATATCACAGACACTACACATATAAACAGACATCACACACTACACATATATCACAGACACTACACATATAAGCAGAAATCACACACTACACATACATCACAGACACTACACATATAAACAGACATCACACACTACACATATATCACAGACACTACACATATAAGCAGAAATCGCACACTACACATACATCACAGACACTACACATATAAACAGACATCACACACTACACATATATCATAGACACTACACATATAAGCAGAAATCACACACTACACATACATCACAGACACTATACATATAAACAGACATCACACACTACACATATATCACAGACACTACACATATAAGCAGAAATCACACACTACACATACATCAGACACTACACATATAAGCAGACATCACACACTACACATATATCACAGACACTACACATATAAGCAGAAATCACACACTACACATACATCACAGACACTATACATATAAACAGACATCACACACTACACATATATCACAGACACTACACATATAAGCAGAAATCACACACTACACATACATCAGACACTACACATATAAGCAGACATCACACACTACACATATATCACAGACACTACACATATAAGCAGAAATCACACACTACACATACATCACAGACACTACACATATAAACAGACATCACACACTACACATATATCACAGACACTACACATATAAGCAGAAATCGCACACTACACATACATCACAGACACTACACATGTAAACAGACATCACACACTACACATATATCACAGACACTACACATACATTACAGACCAAAAGTTTGGACACACCTCATCTCTAGAACAACTGTTAAGAGGAGACTTTGTGCAGCAGGCCTTCATGGTAAAATAGCTGCTAGGAAACTACTGCTAAGGACAGACAGCAATCAGAAGAGACTTGTTTGGGCTAAAGAACACAAGGAATGGACATTAGACCAGTGGAAATCTGTGCTTTGGTCTGATGAGTCCAAATTAGAGATCTTTGGATCCAACCACCGTGTCTTTGTAGAAAAGGTGAACAGATGGACTCTACATGCCTGGTTCCCACTGTGAAGCATGGAGGAGGAGGTGTGGTGGTGTGGGGTGCTTTGCTGGTGACACTGTCTGGGATTTATTCAATGTTGAAGGCATACAGAACCAGCATGGCTCCCACAGCATCTTGCAGCGGCGTGCTATTCTATCCGGTTTGTGTTTAGTTGGACCATCATTTATTTTTCAGCAGGACAATGACTCTAAACACACCTCCAGGCTGTGTAAGGGCTATTTGACTAAGAAGGAGAGTGATGGGGTGCTACGCCAGATGATCTGGCCTTCACAGTCACCAGACCTGAACCCAATCGAGATGGTTTGGTGTGAGCTGGACCGCAGAGTGAAGGCAAAAGGACCAACAAGTGCTAAGCATCTCTGGGAACTCCTTCAAGACTGTTGGAAAACCATTCCCGGTGACTACCTCTTGAAGCTCATCAAGAGAATGCCAAGAGTGTGCAAAGCAGTAATGAAAGCAAAAGGTGGCTACTTTGAAGAGCCTAGAATATAAGACATATTTTCAGTTGTTTCAACCCTTTACATATTTCATTCCACATGTGTTAATTCATAGTTTTGATGCCTTCAATGTGAATCTACAATTTTCAGAGTCATGAAAATAAAGAAAACTCTTTGAATGAGAAGGTGTGTCCAAACTTTTGGTCTGTACTGTATAAACAGACATCACACACTACACATATATACACAGACAGTATCGCTCACACACTACACAAATAACACACTATTACTCACACACTACACATATATACAGACAGTATCACACACTACATATATACACACTGTCACACACACTAAACATATATACAGTGTCAATCACACACTACACATATACACAGATATCACACACTATACATATACACAGACAGTATCATACACTACATACTGTATATACACAGCCAGTGTCACACACACTACTCATATACATAGACAGTGTCACACACACTACACATATACAGACAGTGCCACACACACTACACATATATACAGACAGTATCACACACTACATATATATAGTGTCACTACATATATACAGTGTCACCATACTTATATACACAGTGTCACACACTACATATACAGACAGCACACATACACGTACAGCGTCACACACTACACATACATAGACAGTTTCACACACTACACATATACACAGTGTCACACACTACATATACAGACAGCACACATACACGTACAGCGTCACACACTACACATACATAGACAGTTTCACACACTACACATATACACAGTGTCACACACTACGCATATATACATACATCACACACACTACACATATACGAGAGGCTGCTGATAAGTCTTTGGCTTTGTGATCTTTTTTTGTTTCTATGGTAACGAATGTTACATCACAGGAAAGCCTTATGTGTCTAATATATGTTTTCAAAATTTTGTGTTTGTTGCTTATGACAACAGTGTTTTACGCATGCGGGAAAACAAAATGGTGGCGTCTAATGTGATATTCACCTCAACTGAGAGCAGAGGAGTGATACAATTCTTGTTTCTGCAAGGAAAGTCCACAAAGGATATTCATGGTGATATCTCGCAGACATTGGAGGATCAGTGCCCTTCATATTCCACAGGTAATAACTGGGTTGCCAAATTTAAACCAGGCCAATTCAGCACCAATGATGAGGAACGTCCTGGACGACCGAGAGTGGTTGTTGTTTCCAGAGATCGTCGATGCTGTGCACAACCTCATACTGAAGAATCAACGAATTTCAGCTAAAGCAATAGCAGACATCATGGGGATTTGCCATGAATGTGTTTGCGTCATTATCCATGAACATTTGGACATGAGGAAGCTATCTGTAAAGTGGGTCCCCAAATGTTTGACAACAGATCAGAGAAGCATGCGAGTGAAAACTTCCCGGTCCATTTGTCAGCGTTTCCGGACTGATAAGAACTTCCTGGATTGGCTGGTCACTATGGATGAGACCTGGATTTATTTGTATGACCCTGAAAACAAGAAGCAGTCAAAAGAGTGGAGCACAGTGGTTCTCCTCATCCAAAGAAGTTCAGGGTGCAAAAATCAGCCACTACGGTGATGGCGTCTGTGTTCTGGGATAAGGAGGGCATGCTGCTAGTAAACTACCTTCAAAAGGGTTCCACCATCAATGCAAGGTATTACATTGAACTTTTGGACCAATTGAAGGCAGCTCTGAAGGCCAAAAGGTGCGGCAAGCCGTCCAAAGGAATTTTGTTCCTGCAAGACAACGGCTCCGCTCACACTGCACAAGCGACCAAGCAAAACTGGGAGAGCTGGGCTTCCAGCTGGTTGACCACCCACCTTATTCATCAGATCTAGCTCCTTCCGACTATCATTTATTTTCAAACCTGAAGAAACACCTCAAGGGTACCAAATTTCACACAATTTCTGATGCCATGGCTGCTACGGATGCCTGGTTTGAGGCACAACTGAAATCCTTTTTGCTAGGCGTACAGAACTTGGAATACCGATGCAAGAAGAGTGTTGACATCAGTGGAGAATATGTGGAATAAATGTAAAGTTTCAGCATCCAATCTTCTTTCTTTCTGGGTAAAGCCAAAGACTTTGGCCAGAATCACACTGTCATGTAGAGCTGTTGAAGGGACTTCCTCCCCCTCTTCTTCACCAGCCACAGGTCGTCATGGCGATTATCTGATTGGCCTGGAAGCTTAAGGTATTTATGACTTTGGGTGATGGTAGAAGAAAAGCCAAAAGCTGCAGAGAAAGACAATTCTTTGTAATATTGGCGGGAAAACTCCCAAAGCAGGTTTTGAAGTGCGACTTTAATGCTAGAAAGATGAAAAACACATTGCCAGAATCCCTGCGTCGTGCGGAACCCAGCGCACCGTCTCACCTGACGAGGAGATCGACGGAATCACGACAAATTAGTATTGGCCAGTAAAATTGTGCTAGAGGCGTTGTGTTTGGTATCAATGTAACTGTAAAATCGAGATATTAAATATGACGCTAATATCTTTCACCTGTGTGACCCAGGAGCAAAGATATGAAAAACCCTAGAATTATGGAACTTTGTGACCATCTCAAGCCCAGCCCACAAGTGACTGTAAAATGATGTCACAGGCAAGGGGGGCTAGCAAGAGCATAAGAGACAGTTCCTGTCTTTTGGGGCAGTCAGCACGAGGAGGGCATCATGAAGGGTGATGCTGGCCGATTCTAACATCTCTTGGAGCCCCTCCCTCCATAAGCAGACGTCACTTCTATGGCAGAAGCTTAGTAAGTTTCACGTTTATACCTTTTATTTTAATGTAACTGTTATGCCGTAATGTGTATTGTTCCCTTTTGTAAATTCCTGTATATTCTTTAAACACTGCCTATTTTCGGATTAAATATATAAAAATTTAAGAGTTTCTTTCCTTATGCTTTATATACGAATCCAAAACCCCGAAGGGCCTTATGCTATCTGAAACGGGTCCCCAGCTACCTGTAGAAAGTCTGGGTGGTGGCAGCGTAATTGTTATTGCATAGAATTATCGGAGTGCTATCATTAAGGGTACCGAGGTATATAAATATTCCATTAGCAGGAATTGGGGATATATACATTTACCCTTGCTGTGAGACCTCCAATATTTGGCATTATCAGCTCAGCAGCCTCATCTTATGCATTGTCCTGCAGTACCAAAAGTGGCCTGCAGACAAGGGGGGCGCTAGAAAGTAGTCGTGTGTAACAAATCAGTGAACAGCTGCGGATTTCTGAGTGACTTCCCCGCCTGTTCGTGGCAAATTGGTGGCAAGCGGTGGGATATATAAAGCATTAGTGATCTGGTTTGAGCAATCATCCCTGTCACTAAAAACTTGCAAAAGTTTTGAGGATTGAACTCAGTGTTTAAATATACCTGGAACAATACTGTACGTGTAGCAGTTACCCCCTCCCCTTCTCTCTTGTTTTCTATCCTATCTTTTATTTGGCAATTATGGAGGCTGTGTCAGAAGCCTGGTACAATCAGCAGAAGAAGGAAGTTCTTTCTGCACTCTGCAGATCCAAGTTGATTGATGGCCATGGCAAAACGAGGCAGGACCTCATTAAAGAACTTTTACAATGGGACGCAGAGCACGTTCATTCCCCCAGTGCTGGAGAAGGGGAGGCAAGCCAAGCCCAGGATGGGACTGCTGCAGAATCCCCACCATCAACTGCGAGCCAGAGCAGTGACCAGGGCAACATGGACTCCTACCTGCAAATGGCCCTACAACAGTTCACTGCCGAGGACCGGCAGGGACGGCTGGACCTCATTCAGCAATATCGAGAGGCTGAGAGAGCCGAGCGCCAGGCCCAGGCTGAGAGAGCTGAGCGCCAGGCTCAGGCTGAGAGAGCCGAGCGAGAGGCTGAGCGAGCCGAGCGAGAGCGCCAAGCCCAGAGAGACCATGAATTGAATGTCCTCAAAGCCCGGCAGCAGACATCTTCCTCACTAAACGGTGAGTCCAATAATGCCAGCAGCTTTAAGCCCCGACCGGAGCACTTTCCTGTGATGGAAAAGGACGGGAATTTGGACAGCTTTCTGACGGGATTTGAAAAGACTTGCTTGCAGTACCAGTTGCCCTCAACACAATGGGCACAATACTTAACCCCAGGGCTGCGAGGCAAGGCCCTGGACGCGTTTGCCAGTCTCCCTCAAGAGCAGAGTGGAGACTATGGGGCCATAAAGCAGGCCCTAGTACGGAAGTATCAGCTGACTCCGGAGGTGTACCGAAAAAAATTCCGGACCCTCCAGCTCGGACCTCATGACAGCTACAGCGATTTGGAGGGTGGGCTCCAGCGCACCTTTGACCAGTGGATCCAAGGACTGTCCGTTACAACCTTTGAGGAGTTAAAGGACCTCATGGTGAAGGACCAACTCCTACATGTCTGTCCTGTGGAGGTTCGACAGTTTGTTACGGACCCAGAGCAGGTCCCAGAGGGTCCCGGTGAGGTTGGAACCTTAACGTCACTTTTGGCTGCCTCTAGCCAAGAGTTTCAGGTGGCTCTACGAACTGATGCCAGTCTAGAGACGTTAAGGGACCTCGCAGAGAAGCCCTCCTCCGAGACCGATAAGGAGAGGGTATTCTGGGACCAGGGAAAGTTGTACCGGGAGACAATTCCCTGTAACCCCCAACAAGAGTGGCTGAAGGAAAGACAGCTGGTGGTGCCTCACCGCTTTAGGAGTGAGTTGCTGCGGATTGCCCATGAGATCCCACTCGCCGGACACTTGGGGGTTAGCAAAACCAAGGCCCGGCTGTCTCACCACTTCTATTGGCCCAAAATGGGGACAGATGTTGCCAACTACTGCCGCTCCTGTATCACATGCCAAAGAGTGGGAAAGTCAGGGCCTGCTCCCAAAGCTCCCCTGATCTCTTTGCCGGTGATAGAGGAGCCTTTCCAGAGGGTCGCTGTGGACATTGTCGGGCCTCTGGCCGTCCCCAGCAGCTCTGGAAAACGGTTTGTCCTTACTGTGGTAGACTATGCTACCCGGTATCCGGAGGCAGTGGCTCTGTCCTCAGTTAGAGCCGATAAGGTGGCAGATGCCCTCTTGACCATATTCTCCCGAGTAGGATTTCCCAGGGAGATGCTTACCGACCAGGGGACTCAGTTCATGTCTCGTCTAATGGAGGCTCTCTGTAAGAAAATGCAGGTGCGGCATCTGATATCAAGCGCTTATCACCCACAGACCAATGGTTTGTGTGAGCGATTTAATGGTACACTTAAGCAGATGCTTAAGATGCTGGTTGAGTCACATGGACGCGACTGGGAGCGGTATCTCTCACACCTGCTGTTTGCCTACAGAGAGGTACCACAGGCCTCAACGGGGTTTTCCCCCTTCGAGCTCCTGTATGGCAGACGAGTCCGGGGGCCTCTTGGTCTGGTAAGGGAATCCTGGGAAGAGGAACTGAATTCCCCAGAAGTGTCCGTTGTGGAGTATGTCATTCGGCTCCGTGACAAAATGCAGTCAATGACGCAGATGGTGCATGAGAATATGGCGCAAGCCCAGGCCAGCCAGAAGCGATGGTACGACCAACACGCTCGAGAGCGGGTGTATGAAGTGGGTCAGAAGGTGTGGGTCCTGGTCCCAATGACCCAGAACAAGCTTCAGGCGGCCTGGGAGGGTCCATACCTGGTGCATCAGCGCCTCAATGACGTAAACTATGTGGTCACCATCGACCATGCCAGGAAGAGGCAAAAGGTCTTCCATGTCAACATGATGAAAGCTCATCATGACAGGGAAGCCTTTGCTCTTCCTGTGTGTAGTCTTCCCGAGGAAGGCGAAAGTGAAGTCTTGGTGGACTTGCTCGCCTCAGCCCGGGATGGAGGGTCTATCGAGGAGGCGGCATTCAACCCACAGCTATCCTTGGACCAAAAGTCCCAGCTGCGGGAGGTATTCCGGCCCTACCTGATGACCTTCACGAATGTCCCAGGGAAGACATCCCTAGCCACCCACCAGGTGGACACAGGGAGTCATTCCCCAGTTCGTCAACCCCCATACCGTGTCTCCCTAGAGGTACAAAAGGACATAAAAAGGGAGATCGATGAAATGCTAGTCCTGGGAGTGATCCAGAGGTCCAAAAGTGCATGGGCCTCGCCTGTAGTCTTGGTTCCCAAAAAGGACCGGACAACCCGGTTTTGTGTGGACTACAGGAGGCTAAATGCAATCACAGCACCCGATGCGTACCCAATGCCACGCATCGACGAGTTACTGGATTGCTTAGCCGGGGCCCAGTACCTGACCATCATGGACCTGAGTCGAGGGTACTGGCAGATTCCTATGTCCAAGGAAGCACAGGAAAGGTCCGCCTTCATCACCCCATTCGGGCTGTATGAATCCCTTGTCATGCCCTTTGGCATGAGAAATGCTCCTGCCACTTTCCAGCGATTGGTCGACCAGCTGCTCGAGGGACTAGGAGGGTTTGCAGTAGCTTACCTGGATGACATTGCCATCTTTAGTCCCACTTGGGAGGAACACCTGGGGCACCTGGAACAGGTGCTCAGGCGGATCCAAAGCGCTGGTCTGACTATAAAGCCAGGGAAGTGTCAGATCGGCATGACTGAGGTACAGTACCTTGGACACAGAGTGGGTGGCGGGACCCTGAAACCAGAGCCAGGGAAGGTTGATGCCATCACCTCCTGGCCTACCCCCAAGTCAAAGAAGCAGGTGATGTCCTTCTTGGGTACGGCAGGGTACTATAGGAAGTTCGTTCCTAACTATAGTGCTCTTGCTAAGCCGTTGACGGACCTCACCAAAAAGAAGCTACCGCAAGTAGTCACCTGGACAGATGACTGTGAACGGTCCTTCAGGGCACTAAAAGCTGCCCTCGCCAGTTCCCCAATCCTACAAGCTCCGGACTTCACCCGACGGTTCATAGTTCAGACAGATGCCAGTGCGTTTGGCCTTGGTGCAGTACTCAGCCAGGTAAATGGGAAGGGAGAAGAGCATCCGGTGATGTTTCTCAGCCGCAAGCTCTTATCCCGGGAAGTGGCCTACGCCACTGTGGAGAAGGAGTGCCTCTCTATAGTGTGGGCCCTGCGGAAACTGCAGCCCTACCTATATGGACGCAACTTCACCATAGTGACAGACCACAACCCTCTCAGCTGGCTACATCGGGTGGCCGGCGACAATGGTAAGCTACTGCGGTGGAGCTTGGCACTACAGCAGTATGACTTTACCATTCAACACAGGAAGGGTGTTGAGCATGGCAACGCTGATGGGCTGTCCCGGCAGGGGGATGCCAGCGAGGTAGGCTTAGGAGACGATTGGCAAATCAATCTCCCATGCTACCTCAAAAAGGGGGAGGTGTCATGTAGAGCTGTTGAAGGGACTTCCTCCCCCTCTTCTTCACCAGCCACAGGTCGTCATGGCGATTATCTGATTGGCCTGGAAGCTTAAGGTATTTATGACTTTGGGTGATGGTAGAAGAAAAGCCAAAAGCTGCAGAGAAAGACAATTCTTTGTAATATTGGCGGGAAAACTCCCAAAGCAGGTTTTGAAGTGCGACTTTAATGCTAGAAAGATGAAAAACACATTGCCAGAATCCCTGCGTCGTGCGGAACCCAGCGCACCGTCTCACCTGACGAGGAGATCGACGGAATCACGACAAATTAGTATTGGCCAGTAAAATTGTGCTAGAGGCGTTGTGTTTGGTATCAATGTAACTGTAAAATCGAGATATTAAATATGACGCTAATATCTTTCACCTGTGTGACCCAGGAGCAAAGATATGAAAAACCCTAGAATTATGGAACTTTGTGACCATCTCAAGCCCAGCCCACAAGTGACTGTAAAATGATGTCACAGGCAAGGGGGGCTAGCAAGAGCATAAGAGACAGTTCCTGTCTTTTGGGGCAGTCAGCACGAGGAGGGCATCATGAAGGGTGATGCTGGCCGATTCTAACATCTCTTGGAGCCCCTCCCTCCATAAGCAGACGTCACTTCTATGGCAGAAGCTTAGTAAGTTTCACGTTTATACCTTTTATTTTAATGTAACTGTTATGCCGTAATGTGTATTGTTCCCTTTTGTAAATTCCTGTATATTCTTTAAACACTGCCTATTTTCGGATTAAATATATAAAAATTTAAGAGTTTCTTTCCTTATGCTTTATATACGAATCCAAAACCCCGAAGGGCCTTATGCTATCTGAAACGGGTCCCCAGCTACCTGTAGAAAGTCTGGGTGGTGGCAGCGTAATTGTTATTGCATAGAATTATCGGAGTGCTATCATTAAGGGTACCGAGGTATATAAATATTCCATTAGCAGGAATTGGGGATATATACATTTACCCTTGCTGTGAGACCTCCAATATTTGGCATTATCAGCTCAGCAGCCTCATCTTATGCATTGTCCTGCAGTACCAAAAGTGGCCTGCAGACAAGGGGGGCGCTAGAAAGTAGTCGTGTGTAACAAATCAGTGAACAGCTGCGGATTTCTGAGTGACTTCCCCGCCTGTTCGTGACACACACTTGCTAGTGCCTCGCGTGTAACTCGCGCGAGTCTCTCATGGTAGAACCCGGCATGACCGCACACTTTCCTGACAGGAGCTGGTCGGTTGCATGTATCTCTATGCAGCTCAGACGCTCCTGTATGCATAGTGTGCGGCCATGCCGGGTTCTACCATGAGAGACTCACGCGAGTTACACGCGATGCACTAGCAAGTGTGATTCTGGCCTTATCAGCAGCCCCTCGTACACAGACATCACAAACTACACATATACATAGACAGTGTCACACACTACACAGTGTCAAACACTACACATATAAACTGAAATCACACACTACACATGTACAGTGTCACTCACACACTACACATATAAACAGCCATCACACACTACATATACACAGTGTCACCCACACTACTCATATACACATACAGTGTCACACACTACATATATACAGTTTCACACATATACAGTGTCCCAATACTTATATACAGTGTCACACACTACACATACATGTAGTGTCACACACTGCACATATACACAGTATCACACACACACACACACTACACATATACACAGAGTATCATACACATCTAATATATAAAGCTGAGTGTGTGTGTGTGTGAGTGTATGTGTGTCTGTGTGTGTGTGTGTGTGTGTATGTATGTCCGCTAAAGGAATCTGCACCGTCGCATTTACAATCACAAAATTTTGCACAGACGCCTGATGTGGCTCACTCAGGGAACGTCTTCGTAGACTATGTTTTGACAGGAAAATGTAACCCTGCACTTTACAGTTCCTCTCCAAAAAGATGCCTGCATTAAAGTGAATGGAGCTTGGAACTACAGGTCATTAATAGGAGCTGGGATTGGTTTCTATAGGAAAAAAGGACATTGTTTGTATAAGAAGCTTATGTGTGAGGTAATATGATGTTGGTGGAGAGATAGACAGACAGGGAAAGAGACAGAGAGATAGAAACAGATAGAGAGACAAACAGATACAGATGAGGAAAGAGACAGACGGGGAAAGAGACAGATGGGGAAAGAGACAGACGGTGAAAGAGACAGACGGGGAAAGAGACAGATGGGGAAAGAGACAGACGGTGAAAGAGACAGACAGAGACAGGCAGACAGAGAGACAGACAGGAAAAGAGATGGGGAGACAGACGGGGAAAGAGACAGACCTGGGAAAGAGACAGACGGGGAAAGAGACAGACGGGGAAAGAGACAGACGGGCAAAGAGACAGACGGGCAAAGAGACAGACGGGCAAAGAGACAGACGGGCAAAGAGACAGACAGACACAGACATAGACACAGAGATAGAGAGACACAGACATAGACACAGAGATAGAGTCAGATAAACTGATACAAAGACAGACAGAGAGATAGACACAGACAAGGAAAGAGACACACAGACAGCGACACACAGACAGAGAGACAGTCAACGCCCGGGTACTACAGCTAGTTTACACATATAGGCAGCTGCAGGAAGGATTCTCACAGCAGATTACATTGGCACAATCACCACACCACAGTACCCTCCTCCTGGCCATGAGCATGCGCATCCCCGGCGAGGCCGTAGAGTACCGTACACGGACGTTCCACGTACAGCACTATGGCACTAGTGGAGCAGTTGTCTGGGCAACGAGCAGGCAGGGGGCGCCGCCGTACTCCCCTCAGCCTGGGGGCGGGGCAGCGGGGTACAGGAATGCGCGAACATCACTACTCTTCATTGAGAGCTGCAGCCACCGGCCCGCCCTCGTCATCGCGCATGCGCCACAGCCTTTCTCTCGCCTGCACCGTGGAATGCTCTACTCTCCTAGAGAGACGTGAGTGTGCGCGCAGGCAGGGGCGGGAGTGTCGGGGCAGTGCGGGCGGCGGGGCCAGACCAGCTGAACGGACACAGACCGGAGACGACACAGGTCCATGGAGAGGCGCGTCTGCTCCGGGTGCTCACCTCTCTCCAGCAGCACCAGCCTCCTCTAACCCCGGGCCGGCTCTCCTCCTGCTCCGGCCGCTCGGACGTGTGGTGCGGATAGAAGCAACGGCAAGGCTCGCGGTGACGGCAGCTGTAGCATCCGGGGAGTGTGGAGGAGTAGCCGCCTCTATGATGAAGTTCAAGCCGAACCAGACTCGGACTTATGACCGGGAAGGCTTCAAGAAGCGGGCGGCCTGTCTGTGCTTCAGGAACGAGCGGGAGGATGAGGTGAGACCGGGAGACCCGCCCCCAGCATACCGGCCTGCATCCTCCGGTGCCCGGGACGAGCGCACCGCGCCGCTGTGCAGTGGAGGCCGCAGCTCGGCGGAGCCCTTGTGTGAGCGCTGTGGGGCTCCCCCGGGAGCCGGGGCTGCCAGTGTGTGACGGGGCCCCCCCCCCGGGAGCGGGGCTGCCAGTGTGTGACGGGGCCCCCCCCCCGGGAGCGGGGCTGCCAGTGTGTGACGGGGCCCCCCCCCCGGGAGCGGGGCTGCCAGTGTGTGACGGGGCCCCCCCGGGAGCGGGGCTGCCTGTGTGTGACGGGGCCCCCCCCCCGGGAGCGGGGCTGCCAGTGTGTGACGGGGCCCCCCCCCCGGGAGCGGGGCTGCCAGTGTGTGACGGGGCCCCCCCCCCGGGAGCGGGGCTGCCAGTGTGTGACGGGGCCCCCCCCCCGGGAGCGGGGCTGCCAGTGTGTGACGGGGCCCCCCCCCCGGGAGCGGGGCTGCCAGTGTGTGACGGGGCCCCCCCCCCGGGAGCGGGGCTGCCTGTGTGTGACGGGGCCCCCCCCCCCGGGAGCGGGGCTGCCAGTGTGTGACGGGGCCCCCCCCCCGGGAGCGGGGCTGCCAGTGTGTGACGGGGCCCCCCCGGGAGCGGGGCTGCCAGTGTGTGACGGGGCCCCCCCGGGAGCGGGGCTGCCTGTGTGTGACGGGGCCCCCCCCGGGAGCGGGGCTGCCAGTGTGTGACGGGGCCCCCCCCCCGGGAGCGGGGCTGCCAGTGTGTGACGGGGCCCCCCCCCCGGGAGCGGGGCTGCCAGTGTGTGACGGGGCCCCCCCCCCGGGAGCGGGGCTGCCAGTGTGTGACGGGGCCCCCCCGGGAGCGGGGCTGCCAGTGTGTGACGGGGCCCCCCCCCGGGAGCGAGGCCGCCAGTGTGTGACGGGGCCCCCCCGGGAGCGGGGCTGCCAGTGTGTGACGGGGCCCCCCCGGGAGCGGGGCTGCCAGTGTGTGACGGGGCCCCCCCCCGGGAGCGAGGCCGCCAGTGTGTGACGGGGCCCCCCCCTTGGGAGCGGGGCTGCCTGTGTGTGACGGGGCCCCCCCGGGAGCGGGGCTGCCAGTGTGTGACGGGGCCCCCCCCCGGGAGCGGGGCTGCCTGTGTGTGACGGGGCCCCCCCCCCCGGGAGCGGGGCTGCCAGTGTGACGAGCAGGGGGCCCCATGAGAGTGGGGCCGGCAGTGCTGCTCTGCCCAGTGGCCCCTTATCTGGTGGGCCAGGCACTGACAGATAACAAGCCTGAGTCATGGTCCCATCATCATCCAGATGTGTCCTGTGCCTCCTCCTATACTGTGGGGACACGGAGGACACAGTCAGGGGGGCGGCTCATATGTAATGCACTTTGGGATCCATGGCCGTGTATTCCTATTCTGTGTAACAGGCTGCACTCTTCTATGCAGTGTATGTCCCATGTTTTTCTGGTGGGTGTTTTATGTAGCTAGTTTATAGTAGTATGATGATGCACAGAGTAATGAGTACCTAAATTGTAATTCTTTTTGTAAATGATGGGCACTACACTACTTGTCCCGCAGCCCCCCGCAGCGATCAGAGCCGCATTCATGAGGCCCAGAGCAGTGGTAGGCTCCTCTGTGGACAGGCTCGCAGCCTCTGTGACTCAGGACACCATTCTGTGCACTGCCTGGCGAGCTGCGCATTGGAGACAAGCTTTTGAGTGATCGGCAGGGATTTTGTACGACCAATTAGCGCAGGACATGTTGGGCAGCACAGACGCTTGGTACTTCAGTGCACCTTCCCACCCGCTTGTTGTTGAAGATCATAGATCATCTCCTCTCCCTTTCTTTGATAGTTCTGGCTTCATACAGGCGGAGATAAATGTAAAACAAGCAGGTGGGAAGGTGGACAAATATCTGGCCCCGCCATGGTGCATGGAGCGCCGGCGCTTGGTTTGTACAGTCATTTTGTGCCTTTAAACTGATTTTCATCAATCTTTTGGCTCAGATTTTAGGCTATGTTCATTGCTTGGTCGCTTTTACCTTCAGAGAGTCATCAGTTTGTGTATACTTTTTTTTTTTTTTTTTTTTTTATGCTTAGCTCACAAATTGCACATGGATGGCATCTATGGAGGTTTGTTTTTCTTGTGTGGACCCATATATATTTGAATGGTGAGTTTGTGTTTCACAGTTCAAAATCGGACATGTCTGTTTTGGTCCAGCACAAATACTCGGACATGTAAGCTGCTCTTTGAGGCACAGCTCTCTAGGTGACATACTCGGATATATGTGCTGTTGGGTGCATTCATTCAGGCCTTAACAGAGCTCAGCAGTCGGTTCACATACAGAACATTACCAAAACAGATCTGAGCAGCAAATCTGTAAGTTACTGCCGGGCTGTTAGACTTTATTGGTTTCTTGAGGAGTTTAGCTGGCTCATATATTTTGTCTTCCCAGATTAGGATGATATGGTCATTCCTAATCTTCATGGTTTACTTGCCGCCTCTCAGGTCATCAGTGTGCAGAGTAAAGTGGAATAAGAGACCAAAGACCATATGTCGTGGCTTAGTGGAACATCCCCTTTTCATGTGCCAAATGGTAACATTCAGTATGTAACTTCGTAGCTGGTTATATAAGCCCCATGTTTAGAGAAAATTCCTATAGTATACCACATATTTATCTCTGTGCTTAGACAGAGGATGAACGTCGTATATAATATACATTTTGCATGGGTAACATGGACAGCTATAATCTTGTGAGGTTTTCTTATTATATATTTTTTTATAGCAGATACCAAATTTTGCAATAAGCACAAATATTACTCAAAAACAAAACAGATCATAGTAGATCCTAGAGAACGAGTTAAGGTATGAATCTGTTTTATACAGATCTTTAACATGACACTCATACGGTACATTCACGTGGCTAGGATTTTTTTTTTTTTTTTTTTTACTCCAAGGACATTGCAGTACACTGCAATCAGTGCCCCATTATCGATGCTCCTATTGAAATATTATCATGTCCTAGAGATTGTTCACTACGTTTACACAGATGGACTATCCCTGGGATAGGTCATCAATGTCTGATCGGCCAGGACCCGGCATGCCTGCTTGTCAGCTGTTCTCTGTGCTGGCAGCAGGCAGCTGTAAATGCTCAGTTCTGGAGCTGCCCTGTCTTCATGATTCATGATCAGAATGCCGGACACTACCGGTCATGTGCACTAGATCTCTCTGAAACCGGAAAACGTACACCCGGCTTCATTGTGCACATGATCTGAAGTGCTGGGACTTCTGATAATGCGCACTAACCCTAAACCCGGCGTTCTGAAGCGCTGACAACGAACACAGGTACGCTTGTCACCGCTGATAACTCTGGGCAGTGGGCATTGAATAACATGCGAAGAAGGCGGACTACTCGGGAGAAATAACACCCTTGCGACTAGTCCCGGTTACTCATTAGCATATCATAAAGGATCTTTAGAAATACATTTTCCAAAAATCTATTTATGTCTGCTATTGGATGCAGGGACTAGGAATATGCATCAGAACTGCTCGTGGTCCTGGGTGCATATTGCACCTGACAGGTTTCCTTTAGCAATAATTGTGCAATCTACTGGCTAACACGGTACCAAGATAAATTTTACCTGTTTCAATCTAAACAGCGTTGATGAATAAGGCTACTTTCACACATCAGTTTTTTGCCATCAGGTTCAATCCGGAAAAAAACGGGTAAAACGGATCCAGTACCGCATCCGTTTTTTCCCCATAGACTTGCATTGTTACCGGATTGTACCGGATGGCTTTGCGGTGCATCCGTTTTTTTCCGGATGCGGCAAAATAAATAAATGCGGCGGCCGGAGGCAACGTAGCTTGCAACGTTTTTTTGTCCGGCAAAAAAAACGCATCGCGCCGGATCCGGCGCGATACGGCGTGTTTTACAATAGAAGCCTATGGACGCCGGATCCGGCGTAATGCGGTAAAAAACGGATGCGGCCGCCGGATCCGTTTTTGTTAACTGCGCATGCACCAATGTAATTAACAAAACGGATCCAGCCAAAAACCGGACGAAAAGGATGCAAAAACGGATGCAAACCGTATCCACCGGATCCGTTTTTTAACGGATCCGGCATAACGGATCCGTTAAAAAAACGGATCCGGTGGATACGGTTTTCACTTTTTTTTCAGGATCCGTTGGATCAGGAAAAAAAAGGACTGTGCCTGAATACAGAAAACTGATGTGTGAAAGTAGCCTTAGCAAAACAATCACTCATTGGGTGAAATGTTTTTGTGCTACACAGAAATCATCATTCTCGGCAGCGCGTTGTCCTGAGAACAATGGTAGCCTATCACAAATCATTCAGTGCGCACTGCCAGTCAGTAAATATTCCCTAATTGATCATTTAGTGTTGCAAAATTGAGTGGTTTAAATGCACCCTTAAGTCCCATCCCCCCCCCCCCTTAAACACAATACATAATTTGTCGGTGGCTGTCTCGGCCGACTTGCATACAAAGGAGCTGTTGCTCTGATTTTCTGGCAGTCGCTGCCATACGTTTCTGCTAGCTGCATGTTTCTAGAGTACAGAAGGATTGGCAGTCCGAGATTGGACATGCTGGATTCAGATCTCCCTGGACAATCCCCTATCATGGCCCTTATACATGTTACTGTTGGCCGACATTATTCTGTATGTGGTGGCCCCAGGTTTTATATGTATTAAAATTATTACAAATATTAGTGGGATTGGCCAACAATGTAATGTGTTTGGCGACCCCCTTACTCTGCCCCGACAGATGATTGGGCAGGTTGAATTAAAACGCCCATCGATTTTGTTCTCCCGGAGAAAAGTCACCGCCAGATCCATCTGCCAACAGCTTTCTCCATTTAGCCAACAGTTAGCAAATGTATACGGCTATAGGTTTCATGTAGTCCTGTTGCTTTTATTCCAAAAAGCTTGTTTGCTTTGTTTGGAAGGGGTTTGCATGGGCAGTCTGAGGTGGGCTCACCTGTCTTGACTGAGAGTAAGGATTATACAAGTATTGTTCTATGCACCCATCAATGAAGTCTTCTCACATTGTCAGTACAGTAGTTGGTGTGAATTGATGTGCAGAACACAGTCCAGCGGCTTGGTCAGTATTCTCTGGCTGTCAGATGCAGCATGCCCACGATCTGGGTTTGCAGTGTTTTTGCTGTGTCCAAACCGCTGTGTTGTACAGTACAAGCACAGTGGATGGAATTTCTAGAAATCTGCCCTCTGCGCTTGTTTTTCTCGCAGCGAAAACTGACCTGCGGTGCAGCTTCCCAAGTTCGTTGGTGCGGAAATGCAAGTGTTTACCGCAGGCAGAACATAGCAAGAGACCGCAGCTGTCTGAGCTCTGATCGTGGGCACGAGCAACTGCGGTCTCCTGCTGAAGAGACCTACTGCCCCACAGGTCATGTCTCGCAGGACACAGCGGGTCTTGATCATGTGCACACACCCTTACCTTCTGGCATCTGTGGCTCTTCTTTTGGTTGCCTATCGTCACGTCACTGTTGTGGCATGACAACCATGTGCCATCACCCCAGGTTGTCTACTCAAAAGATCAGATGCTAGAAGGTGGAAAAAGGGTTCTCAGGGCTCCCTATAAATCGATTTGAACCTACTGTAAGGCTATGTGCGCACGTTGCGTACAAGCCCTGCAGAAATTTCTGCAGCGATCTGAAGAGCACATGTGCGCTTTAGATCGCTGCAGAAATGTCCGTAGTGAGCGCCGATTCCATGCGCTCTGCCTGCAGCTCCTGCCATAGACCGTGCAGGAGCTGCAGGCAAAGCGCAGGAAAGAAGTGACATGCCACTTCTTTTTGCGCAGCGCTTCGGCAGTAGCCGAAGCGCTGCGCTCTTAAACGCCACGTGCGCACGGCCCCTGCACAGTCTCCATAGACTGTGCAGGGGACGCAGGACGCATGCAGTTACGCTGCGCTACAAAGCGCAGCGTAACTGCATGTTTTTACGCGACGTGCGCACATAGCCTAATTGTCGGGAGCTTTGTATAAGTGAATGTCCCCCAGGCAATATGGACTTCTCAACTGTTTCTTGTGCTTTGTGAGAATAACAACTTTGGTATTTAACAAAAACATTTTTCTTTGCTGTCACAACTTACAAATATCTCTAGGTGTTGTAAGTTTGTGTACATGATTGCCTTTTATGAGCACTGTTGCATTTTAGGCTTATTATACCACAATATAGAAACCGTTTTTGCTTATGTTTTTCTGTGCCAGACACAGGCGTTAATATGAAAATAAAAGGTATAAAGTAAAATCACATCTCGTATCCACCGCTGAGAACAAATGCAGTGTGCATGAGATTAGGTAAACCCCCAACAAATCTCATCTCCTCGTTGGATTGTGAAGTCCACACCACAGCTTGAAATGAGTTCCGTATCGTGGATAAACCTGTGGCGAGTATCCTCCGCTAAAGCCTCCTGTAAAACGAGAAACGCTAGTGAAATATTGAGTATTCTAATGCTGATGGGATAGAAAGTGATCAGTGTTGCCCATGTCATACCTCTGCAGCCACAAATGCTTTCTGCGTAATAAGACACACAGACCGTGATTCATTTGGGCACTTTTTTGTTGTAATTTTTGTTGGCTGTACTTTCTATTTAGAGGCATTCACCAAAACAAAACTGGTGTAAATGCAGTAACGTATTAGGCCTTTTATTACAAATCCACCAAAGTAAAAGTAGAGTAGTTATACTGTGTTTGAAAACGCATAATAAAACCAGCCTTTCTATTAAAAAACATGATTGCAAACATCCATAGCCAAACATTTAGTCATACACTGATCAGTAAACCTGACCCAAAGTTTCCCCCACAATTCAGGCTTCTTGCAGGGAAGCCTAAGGCCCCGTTACACATAGCGATGTCGTTAGCGAGATCGCTGAAACGTCACAGATTTTGTGACATAACAGCGACCTCGCTACGTGTGACACAGCAGCGACCGGCCCCCTGCTGCGATATCGCCGATCATACCTGAACGTCCTGGTTAATTTTTTGATTGTTGGTATCCCACTGGGCAGCAAGCATCGCTGTGTTTGACGCCATAACAATGACTTGCGACCTCGTTGTCATGCCTGGGTGGAAACACTACGCCTCTATCGAGGTCTGAGTCGTCAGAATAGCTGCTGTGTGACAGGGTCCCAGCGACCGCAGAGGTCGTTAAACGGATCGCCGTATCGTTGCTGCGTCGTTAATTAGATCTGCCTGTTTGCCAGCTCACTAGCGACCATGTTGCAACATACCAGTGATCCTGACCAGATCGTATCGTTGTCGGGATCACTGGAACGTCGCTACATGTAACGGGACCCTTAGGCTTTGGTCACAAGATGTGTTGTTGTTTTTAATACCCTAGTTAGCATATTAGCCAGGAAAAACTCCCCAATGTATACACTAAATGGAGGCTGCAACTGATGCCTGACAGTAGCATCTATCATCCATATATCTGTTTCTCTAATAAGTCAACAGCTTATCATGACTTAGCCATTAAACGGATGCCATTGCAGTCTATGGGGGATGAATGCCACCGTTAGACACCTGCTTAATGTATCCATCACCCGTAGGCTATGATGGCATCCTTTTAGCGGATGCCTGTGACAGATACCACACATTGGCGTTCATTTGCAAAGCAATTCCCTAATCTTTTTTTGATTCTTCTTTTTTTCTTTTCTTTTTCTTTCTTTTTACCTTTTGCATATACTCTCTTGGCGTTTCTCTGGTTCTAGGGCCCTATGGGCAGATTTGACTTGTACATCTGGAGCTTTCCTGAAATACGCACTAAGCATTGGGGTAAAAAGAAAGTGATGCCAACAGAGCCCTATGGTAGCATGTGTAGGTCCAGTTCCTCTTGCTGGTCCTGTTACTTACAGCAACCCCGTGTCTGTCTGGGAAAAAGTGATATAGAAATATGTAGTCTTCATTATACATCATGAACGATCATCGTTCACAAAAGCCGTCCATTGGGCGATCAGCTGATCGCCCAGTGCCCGGCTTTTGTGAACGATCAGATCAGCTGATCGGCCGGCTTTTGTGAACGATCAGCCGATTGTTCTGGCCACTGGAACAGAATTTACAGTCAATCATATTTTTTTTTTTTTGTGCGCATGCTCACAGTAAAAAACTGATCCGCCGCACACAAAACAAGCTACATCCTGCGTTTCTCCCGCCTGTCGGTCAGTCAGTAAACGACTGATCCGTCACGCTGCAGATGCAACGCAGGGCCATCAGTCACAATCCGTCGCTAATAGAAGTCTATGGGGAAAAAACGGATTTCTGCAAAATCTTTTGCAGGATACCATAATTCCTCAAGGCAATGGATTGTGACTGATGCAAAACAAGAGAAGTGTGAACTTAGCCTAAGGAAACCTTGTGTGACTGGAGTGATGGTCTAATGTGCACTGCTGCTTCATGTTAATGGGACCACCTTCATCACTCCAGTAAAATGGAGAGGCAGTATCAACCACCACTCCATTTACACAGTGCTCATTAGAACCCTGTTTTTTATGATATCTTGGGGTCCCTTTTGCATGTGTACAAAATAATGTCCAAACTTTCGACTATCCCTTTAAAGAGTTGTTCATTATAAAAGGGGAGATTGGTACTGTTTAGTGCAGCATGAATGTCTTTGATTAGTTACCTTTTAGAAGGGTTGTGGAAGTTGTAGAGAGAGCTGCATCCAGGCAGCAATCCTGACACATTATTCAAAGAAATACTGTAAATGTTACTTTCTCTTACAATTCCTTGCTCCTCTTCTGCTACCTTGGCTGCAGATCTGCCCTTTAGCCATGGGTGGTAACACTCTTCTGAGGTGGTGTGTACTAATTCCACCTGGTTACCCTGGCCAATCATAAAGCAGGAGGAGGGACAGGCAGAACATACATAATACACCCCAGAGGAGGTCAGACCAGACTTTCTCGCCATGAGTAATGTGCACTGCCGATACTTCTGGATTCACACAGTATGGATAAGGGGGAGAGCCGCAGGAGCTGCAGATTGTGATGGGGCCTACTGATGGGCAGTCAGGCTGGTGAGGAAGCAGCATTTGGCTCCACTAACCAAAAACAGCCGGCTCCTTTGGATCCCTACTAAATGTGATCAGAGGTAAAATCACAGCAGCTGAAATCTTGGGTGTGCCATTGTGACGCTGTCTGCTTAATGATTGACCAACATCACCAAGGTGAAAAAGTACAAAAAAAAAAAAAGTAAGCCCATCCTACAGCACATTTTTGAAACATTGAACTGTCAATCAAAGCATTCGGGGTGTACCTACAGCCACAGTTTAGGGTAAGTTTACACAGTGCGTTTTTCGGGTGCGTTTTTGGCCTCAAAACTGAATGACTTTGCTTCCCCAGCAAAGTCGGAGTTTTCAATTTTACTGTCCGCACACAATTTTTATTTTTTTTTTAAAGCAGCGATTTTGAACTTTAAAAAAAAAAATGGACATGTCAATTCTTTACTGCGTTTTTCTGCGTCTTCCCCCCCCCATGCAATGCATTGGAAAAACGCAGAGATCAAAAACGCATGCGTTTTATGCCGCGGGTGCGTTTTTGTGTGTTTTTAGCGGCCAAACACGCAGCATCAATAAAACGCAGCGTGTGCACATAGCCTTAGGCTATATGCGCACACTGCGTCTTTTTGACGCTGCGTTTTTGGCCGCTAAAAACGCACAAAAACGCACCTGCGTCGAAAAAACGCATAAAAACGCATGCGTTTTTGGCCGCGATTTGGTGCGTTTTTGGCTGCGTTTTGCTGCGTTTTTGATCTCTGCGTTTTTCAAATGCATTGCATGGGCGGAAAACGCAGAAAAACGCAGGAAAGAACTGACATGTCCATTTTTTTTTTTTCAACTCAAAAACGCAGGTAAAAAAAACAGATGTGTGCGGACAGCAAAAATGAAAACTCATAGACTTTGCTGGGGAAGCAAAGTCCTGCAGTTTTGAGGCGAAAAATGCCGCGAAAAACGCACTGTGTGCACATAGCCTTAAAGTAAAGTGAGATGTGACTGCAACCTCTGCATTCATTACTGATAGCTGATGGCTAGTGAGAGAACTAAAGTTAATTTTCTCCAGTTAGCCACACTTTCACTAAGGCCCCCATCACACGTTAAAAAATACACCTGTGGCACGTTGTTTCGTCCATCAGTGTAGCCATTCATGTGTACTTGTACCGTCCATGTAACAAATACTGACAAAAAAAGCCACATGAAATGAATGGTTTTTATGTGCTAAAGATGTGCAAAGATAGATGAATATGGATAGAGAGGTAGACAATGATAACTAGATTTTACAACTATTATCCAAATAAATAAAATTAAAAAAATCTACGTTTGGTCCACCCTATTTTTGGTAACCAATAGTAAATCAGACAGCTGAAGTCTGATATTGCCAGGCTGGAAAGGTCCATTGTTACTGGGCCCTTCCCAGCATAAAAATACCAGCCCGCAGCCACCAGGGCGCACCACATTAGATGCGTCAATAGCACTTCTCCTTGGATCTTCCCAATTGCCAATGAGTGTGAGAAGATCTTTCAAAAAAAATGCTCAATTTTTCCATTGACTTTCATTATACTCGATACTTGAGTCAAGCCCGTCTGAGCATCTGACCTGCTGGTTTTGAGTACTGAGCACCCGAGCATGATAGTGCTCGCTCATCACTAGTGTGAACGTGTCTCCAGTATGTGTGAAGGGGGCTGCAGACAGGCAGTACTCTGATGCTATTTACCTGGTGATTAACTCTATATCTGCAGGTAAAATGTGTTTTTTGTTGTGACAAGTGCCCTTTTAAAAGGGATTATGCAATAGCTGACAACTCCTTTAACCTATAGAAACCTATCACAGTGTAGCTTTCGTTTTTATCCATGTGTTTACTCCATCTGTATTTGTGCCTGAGTCATAGACGTAGATAATGTATTGCAGTATGTTTGTGTTCAATCTAAAGGCCCAGTCACACTAAACAACTTACCAGCGATCCCAACAACGATCAAACCTGATAGGGATCGCTGGTAAGTTGCGAGGAGGTTGCTGGTGAGATGTCACACTGCGACGCTCCAGCGATCACACCAGCAACCTGACCTGGCAGGGATCGCTGGAGCGTGGCTACACGAATTGCTGGTGAGCTCACCAGCAACCAGTGTCCCAGCCCCCAGCCAGCAGCGTCGCGTGGATGATGCTGCGCTTGGTAACTAAGGTAAATATCGGGTAACCAACCCGATATTTACCTTGGTTACCAGCGCACGCAGCTACACGTGCAGGGAGCAGCGCACGCCGCTTAGCGCTGGCTCCCTGCTCTCCTAGTTACAGCACACATTGGGTTAATTACCCGATGTGTGCTGTAGCTACATGTGCAAGAAGCAGGAGCCGGCACTGACAGCTGAGAGCGGCGGACGCTGGTAACAAAGGTAAATATCGGGTAACCAAGGACAGGGCTTTTTTGCTTTGACAATTCAGAGATAAGTGCAAGGCGTAGATGGCTTCTCGTTCAAAGATCATATTAGTATATTGGCTAGTGTGCTTGTACTGCATGTCTCCAGTCACAGGGGTCCTGAGAGCAATTACCATGACTTCAGCAACAATGTGAGGAACATTACTCTATAGTCATCACTATTAGACAATTGTTTACAGAAAGATTTGTTTTCTGTTTAGATCATGTATGGATGGTCATAACTAAAGTTCAGTCCACATTTTTTAATACTGTGTGCAGAATTATTAGGCAAGTTGTATTTTAGAGGATATTTTTATTATTGATCAACAACTATGTTCTCAATCAACCCAAAAGACTCATAAATATCAAAGCTTAATATTTTTGGAAGTTGGAGTCGTTTTTTTTTTTTTTAGATTTGGCTATCTTAGGAGGATTTCTGTTTGTGCAGGGAACTATTACTGTGCAGAATTATTAGGCAACTTAATAAAAACCAAATATATTCCCATCTCACTTGTTTATTTTCACCAGATAAACCAATATAACTGCACAAAATTTAGAAATAAACATTTCTTACATGCAAAAAAAACCCCCAAAAATTTGCGACCAATATAGCCACCTTTCTTCATGACACTCAACAGCCTATCATCCTGTCAGTTGCTTGATATGTTAATGATCAACATTGTGTGCAGCAGCCACCACATCCTCCCAGACACTGTTCCGAGAGGTGTACGGTTTTCCCTCCCTATTGATCTTACATTTTATGAGGGACCACATGTTCTCTATGGGGTTCAGATCAGGTGAACAAAGGGGCCATGTCATTATTTTTTCATCATTTAGACCTTTACTGGCCAGCCACGCTGTGGAGTAGTTGGATGCATGTGATGGAGCATTGTCCTGAATGAAAATCATGTTTTTCTTGAACGATACCGACTTCTTCCTGTACCACTGCTTAAAGAAGTTGTCTTCCAGAAACTGGCAGTAGGTCTGGGAGTTGAGCTTCACTCCATCCTCAACCCGAAAAGTTCCCACAAGTTCATCTTTGATATCAGCCCATACCAGTACCCCACCTCCTCCTTGGTGGCGTCTGGGTCGGAGTGGAGCTCTCTGCCCTTTACTGATCCAGCCTCTGGCCCATCCATCTGGCCCATCAAGAGTCACTCTCATTTCATCAGTCCATAAAACCTTTGAAAAATCAGTCTTAAGATATTTCTTGGCCCAGTCTTGACGTTTGATCTTTTGTTTCTTGTTCAAAGGTGGTTGTTTTTCAGCCTTCCTTACCTTGGCCATGTCCCTGAGTATGGCACACCTTGTGCTTTCTGATACTCCAGTAACGTTGCTGCTCTCAAATATGGCCAAACTGGTGGCAAATGGCATCTTGGCAGCTTCGCGCTTGATTTTCCTCAATTCATGGGCAGTTATTTTGCGCCTTTTTTTCCAACACGCTTCTTGCGACCCTTTTGGCTATTTGCCATGAAACGCTTGATTGTTCGGTGATCACACTTCAAAAGTTTGGCAATTTCAAGACTGCTGCATCCCTCTGCAAGATCTCTCACAATTTTGGACTTTTCAGAGCCTGTCAAATCTCTTCTGACCCATTTGGCCAAAGGAAAGGAAATTGCCTAATAAGTATGCACCACTTATATAGGGTGCTGATGTCATTACACCACACCCCTCATCATTACGGAGATGCACATCACCTGATTTACTTAATTGGTAGTTGGCTCTCAAGCCTATACAGCTTGGAATAGGACAACATGTATAAAAAGTGTCATGTGATCAAAATACTAATTTGCCTAATAAGTGTATAGTTTTTTTTTTTTTTTCTTGTAAAGGGGATGTGTGGACGTAGGTACTAATGAGAACAGGGGATCAGTCACAGAATGGTGGGGAGCCGCACCACCACAGATCAGCTGTTTGCTCTGACAGTAGCAGGATGTCAACACTTTCCACAGAACTGCTGAGCACCGCTCCATTCATATTGCAGGGACTGCTGTCAAGTGCTGCAGATCCGCTACTAGTCTTTTGAATAGAAGCTGTGCTGCAGTGGCTGCTACACTTTAAATGGAGCTGCTGCGTTCAACAGCTCTGCGCAAAGCGTTTACTTCCGGCTGGAACAAATGACATCTGATCGGCAGGGATGCTGGCTGTCTCAAACCTATTCTGAAGATAGGTCATCAATGCCCATGCCCAGACCACCCCTTTAAAGATAGGTTCACACGGGCATGTGCTTCTGGTTAATAGACGTAGAGAGCACAGACCTGAATCAATATATAGGCCAAAAGATACAATGTAGAAATTGCAGAAATATCTTTGCCAAAATATTGTACAAAAGCCGAAGGCCTTACTGCCGTAGACTGCCACGTCTTCCTGGTTTTATGCTCCATGCAGGAGTGAATGCTCTTCCGTTAAAGCACTTTGGAGTACGAAAAGCTAGTCTTAATGAATAGGTTAGCAGAGTGCAGCAGTAGATGTGCCAAATTCATGAAGACCCCACTTAATTAATTTGGGGCATCTTTTTAGTGGCGTGCCCCTCAACAAAAGAGCTGTCCAAAAGTAGCGTGAAAATGCCAAAACTTACAATTTATTTTTTTTGTGCAAATTCATATTGCACACAAATGTTGTGACTTAATGTTGAATGCCATCGTTCTATAAACTTATGACTTGGAGTCTTTGTATCTCTCCTGACTCCCCCACATACAGAAAGGCTCGGCTGTGCGCTCCTGTGTACGGGGCCTTCTCTGAGAGCCACTGTCAGAATCATCTGAAAGTAGCTTTTCACAAGATATGGTTTGCCTGATTGAATTCCAGTTGCCTGATCCTTGTGTCCCAGGACATCTGTTGGGGTATGGTCGAGAGGCCCCCTTGCACATAAGATGGTCAGTTTAACCTGCCGAAGTTAGCGGGTCCTGATGACTTTTATATGTGTAGTGATGAGCAAGCACTACCATACTCGGGTGCTCGGTACTGGAAAACGAGCAGGTCAAACGCTCGAACGGGATAGACTTGAATACCTCTAAGGGTATGTGCGCACGTTGCTTTTTACCTGCTTTTTACCTGCTTTTTTGCTGCTTTTTCTTCTGCGCTGTTTAATGCCAAAATGGATGTGTTCTTCTATTCAAGCAAAGTCTATGGGAATTTGGGTTTCTTGTTCACACTATGTTGTTCAAAATGCTGCCTTTTTGAGGCAGAACTTTGGTCAAAAACTCAGCTTTTCAAAGAAGCAACATGTCAATTGTTTTTGCCATTTGGGTTTTGCACTGCAAAGCTGAGTTTTTGACCAAAGTTCTGCCACAAAAAGGCAGCATTTTGAACAACATAGTGTGAACAAGAAACCCAAATTCCCATAGACTTTGCTTGAATAGAAGAACACATCCATTTTGGCATTAAACAGCGCAGAAGAAAAAGCAGCTAAAAAGCAGGTAAAAAGCAACGTGCGCACATACCCTAATAGAAGTCAATAAAAAACTCCCCATTGACTTCCATCATACTTGGGTGCTCGAGTCGCCTCCGTCTGAGCGTCCTACTGCTCGTCCTGAGCACCCGAGTATGGTAGTGCTCACTCATCACTAGTAATGTGTATAGGGGGTCTTTTCTATTGGATTCAATGGTCACTTTTGGCTGGCTTTCTCCATCTATTGTGTTCATTGCTTTGCCAGCCAGTGCCAGAATTATCATTAGTAAAGTTGTGAGCACACAGGAAGGTCAGTAATTATAAAGTATAAAGGTCTGGTATATCCATTTCCTAATTGGGTTGTCATTCACAGCTGGTTGCTATCAGTAATGTTATCCTTTTATACTGTTGGCTTGTAGCTTTACGATGTCACTTCCTCGTTCCCCTATTTCTAAAGGTACCGTCACACACATCTGAGTCACGGTTTCTGTGACGCAGTAGCAATCCCGTTAGCGATCCCGTTAGCGACCTCTACCAGTGATCAGGCCCCTGCTGTGAGATCTCTACTCGTTGCAGAATGGTCCAGGCCATTTTCTTCAACGGCGATGTCCTGCTGGGCAGGACACATCGCTGTGTTTGACACTGTGTGACAGGGTCCCAGTGACTGCTGAGATCGTTATACAGGTCGCTACTGTGACCTGTATTGTTCCTGCATCGCTGGTAAGATCTGACTGTGTGACATCTCACCAGCGATCCCTATCAGGTCTCATCGTTTTCGGGATCGCTGGTAAGTTGTTGTGTGTGACTGGGCCTTAATTGTGGAGAGCTATGTTTGGTGCCTGTATGAGTAACATTTAGAGGAAGGCCTCGTAGAAACAAGTCAGCACTACACATACATACGGAGTACAGGCTGCTGAATTCTCCGGTCAGCCTTCTGGGTGCCAGCCATGTGGGAGTGGACACTACTCAAATTCTAGCCAATTTGTTAAAAGCCTTGTTAAGTGAAATGTAGACTTGCCTTCATCAACAGAGACCTGACCTGAAGTTTTAAAAGTCTGACCAAATGCTAGTCTAAATTCCCCTTACTGAATTCGCCTTTCATTCCAAAAAAGTTATTTAATCAAAAGTATGTTTCTATCCTCTTACAAGGGATAAGTGATAGATGTTCAGTGACCTTTGCATACTATGTAGTGGTATATTGTGAAGCTTGATGTCACCAGGATTTGTGCAGTTGAATGGGTTCTTTATGTAGGTTCTGCTCAATGTGATATCCTTGTAGATTGCTTTAGCAATAGTGTCACCTGCTGGTTGGATATATGTGGCTCTGCAGACGTTTGTGCATGTCTTTGTATCTCTTCTTTGTGACCCAAATCCTGTACTGCCTCATATGTGCCAACACTCTTTCTGGTAACAAGGATACAAAAGTCATCTGACATGGTATATAAATATAATGAACCATATAGAATTTGGGGAGATGTGATCTCTTAAAGGGAACATGTCAGGTCCCAAGTGCAGCCAGAACCATGAACAGTTCTGGGTGCATATTTATAATTCCTCCATAACCGTCCATGTGTCTAGTACCGTGTTTCCCCGAAAGTAAGACAGTGTCTTACATTCTTTTTACCCCCAAAAGTCCCACTATTTCTTACTTTCGGGGTATGTCTTATATTGGAAAAAATCCCACAGCAAGCGCAGCAAGTCTCCATGCAATGTACCGTATGGGGACTTGCCGCGATTGCACCCTAAGTGTACCACAAGTTAAGGAAACTTGACCACCAGCGGCTGCACATGAGGGCACTGAGGCTGCGTGATTTTGTATGTTGTCCATGGTCCTGATGGACCACGGACAACATTACTGCAACATTTCAACATGGCATGTGTCAGCTAAGCCGCCGGCATGTCAGGGCGCTCAGCTGAGCGCCCGACCGCCGGCATGTGTCAGCTCTCAGCTGAGCGCTCAGCCGCCGGCATGTCAGAGCGTTCAGCTGAGCACTCGGCCGCTGTAACTGTACTGTAAAGAAGAAAAAAAATAAATTTTTTTACTACGTCTTACTTTCGGGGTACGTCTTACATTAGCCGACCCCCCCCCCCCCCAAAACCCCCACTACGTCTTACTATCGGGGAAACACGGTAGTATATACAAACAGATCTTCAAAAAAAGTATTTCTAAAGATCATTTATTATATGCTAATGATGCTAGTGACTAATCGCAGGGTTGTTAGTTCCCTTGGCTAGTCTGCCCATATAGCATGTAATCACACCCATAACATACTATACAATGTCCAGCATGGCTGCATGTACCTGTTTGAATATACTGATGTAGTGCACATGCCCAGAAGTGCGGTGACTGAGGCTACACTCTGCGTCCAACAAGGCCAATTAAAACTAGGCATTGTATAGTAGGATATCACGCTCACAGGGGATTGATGACCTGCTTTGTGGGAAGACTGGAACTAACACCCCTGCGACTAGTCACTACCATCCTTCACATATAATAAACTATCTTTAGAAATACATTTTCTTTAAAACATCTGTTTATGAATGCTAGTACATACAGGCACTGTTAGAGAGGAATTATAAATATTCACCCAGAACTACTCATGGTTCTGGGTGAACTAGGGACCGGACAGGTTTCCTTTAGGGTATGTGCCCACATAGAACTGCATGTTTTGGCAGGAAAAACAAAACAGAAAAAAATGTTTGCTGGGTTTAACCCCTTCAGCCCCCGAGCACTTTCCGTTTTTTGCATTTTTGTTTTTTGCTCCCCCTTCTTCCGAGAGGCGTAACTTTTTTATTTTTCCATCAATCTTGCCATATGAGGGCTTGTTTTTTGCAGGACGAGTTGTACTTTTAAATGAAACCATAAGTTTTACCATATAGGGTACTGGAAAACGGCAAAAAAATTCAAAGTGCGGAAAAATTGCAAAAAAAAGTGATCGTACAATAGTTTTTGGGATATTTTATTCACTGTGTTCACTATATGGTAAAACTGAGGTATCTATGTGATGCCTCAGGTCAGTGCGAGTTTGTAGACACCAAACATGTATAGGTTTACTTGTATCTAAGGGATTAAAAAAAATTCACAAGCTTGTCTAAAAAACGTGGCGCACGTTTTGCGCCATATTCCAAAACCCGTAGCGTTCTCATTTTTCAGGATCTGAGGCTCAGTGATGGCTTATTTTTTGCGTCTCGACCTGACGTTTTTAACGGTACCATTTTTGCGCAGATGCTACGTTTGATCGCCTGTTATTGCATTTTGCGCAAAATTTGCGGCGACCAAAAAACGTAATTTTGGCATTTGGAATTTTTTTGCCGCTACGCCGTTTATTGATCAGATTCATTGATTTTATATTTTGATAGATCGGGTATTTCTGAACGTGGCGATACCAAATGTGTGTTTTGTATTTTTTTTAACCCTTTAATTTTCAATGGAGTGAAAGGGGGGTGATTTGAACGTTTAGGTTTTTTTTTTTTTTTAATTTTTTAAAACTTTTTTTTATTTTTTTTTTTATTTTTTTTTATTTTACTAGTCCCCCTAGGGGGCTATAGCGATCAGCAATCCGATCACTCTGCACTATCTGCAGATCTCAGCTACAGAGCTGAGAACTGCAGATTTGCTGCTTTACTTTCAATGCCGGCTGTATTCCGGCATTGAGAGGAAGTGAGTCATGTTAGCTACAGGCGTCATCACATGACCCTGTGTTACCATGGCAACCACCGAAAGTCACGTGATCATGTCACGTGACTTCGGGTGGGGGCGGGGTAAGTGACTGTCATGGCGGCGCCCATATACATATCGCTGCCAGATTTTGGCAGCGAAATGTAAGGGGTTAATGGCTGCGGGTGGAATCGCTTCCACCCGCGGCTAGCAGGCACACGTCAGCTGTTGATAACAGCCGATATGTGCGCGGATCGCGGCCGCCTGCTGGCGGCAGGGGGCGGGGCTTACCAGCACACGATCCATGACGTACCCAGTACGTCATGGGTCGTTAAGAGGTTTTTTTTTTTGTTTCATCCTTTCATACTTTTTCATGCTTTTATGCCTGGTGATTGATATACCCCCATGACTGCCAATGGGTCTCCAGCTGAAGTTACTGCCGTAACCCGGCTCGCAGTGCCCACGCGGCTCCTGGTAGTTTAACCCCCTGAATGCGATCGCAGCATTCAGGAGGCAGGTAGAGGGCTCGCCTACCTCTCCCTGGCAATTGGGACCTGTGATTGCATTTCAGGGACCCGATCGCTGCCATGGAAACCCTGGGTTGTCACCATGACTACCCCGGTTTACTGAGCTACTGAGACCCTTACACACCATGTCAGGTGCATGGTGTGTAAGGCAAAGTGTAAGTGCTGCAAGTGCAGCACTGACATTATAATCTACTGTAGAGCTTGAGCACTGCAGTGGATATCTGCAGGAAAACGCAGAAAGAATTGACATGTTGCTTTTTTCTGCAACAAAATCTGCAAGGAATCAAGAATCAACATGTGCATAGGTCAGGATTCTCAGACTTTGCTGGGATGCGTTTTTCCTTGCTGTATTGGTTAAAATATGCAAGAAAATTGCATGGAAAAAATCCGGCAAAAAAATGCAAAGTGTGCACATGGCCTTAAAGGAGTTGTCCACAACTTTTATATTTATGGCCTATCCGTCTTAATTTAGTTTTTTTTTTTTTTTTTTTATTGCTGCATATTGCCCCGTAGTGCTGCTGCAAGTCCTGGAAAATGTAATCTGATGCCGGCTAGTTCAACATGTTAATGCAAAGTGAATGCTCAGCCCTTTCCCTCACCCACTGCTCTGTGCCAACGTGTGTGATTGGGTGCAGTCACACTGTTGTATGACTCGCGCAGTCCTCGGACTGGCCGTCTGCTCTCCAGACCTGAGCATGATGGCTGAATAGAAATACATGCTGTCACACTCAGGTCAGGAGAGCAGACGGCCAGACCGAGAACTGCGATGCAATCCTCGGGCGAGTCATACAGCAGTGTGGCTGCACCCAATCACTGACGTCGACACGGGAGTGGGAGAGAAAGAGGTGAATATTCATTTTGCATTAACATATGTTTACCTGGTGCGCGACTATACATTTTCCAGGGCTTACAGCAACATAACTGGGCAATGTACAGAAATAAAGGTTGCATATCTTGAAAGGGCTACCCAAGCTGGGGACTTCGTTTTCCCTGTAGAGCACACTCATGGCTCTGCAGCTTACATAGACATGCTTCGGTTTGGAAAGCCACACCACAGGTCAGTCAATGCTCAAAATTTAAATAATGAACTCCTAAAACTTTGAATTTATTGGATATACATTAAAAATGAGAAATAATCCCAAACACATAATGTGGTAATAGTAGTAATTAAAGCAAGGAAAGCTGAGCCTAGTAGGCCCTATTTTCACCACTACCTTGCCACGGAGGTCCACACCCTAAACCTGCGCATATGGTGCTCCTACTCACAAACGACTGACCCTTAAGGCCCTAGAAATCCCTAAATGGGTTAGATAAGGGACAGCAAAAATTACCATACAAACTCAAAACGAGCACCACCAACAATAACTACCACCAATAATAAACAACGACACACTTTACCAGAATCCTTGAAATGTATAGTCTGCAAAGTGTAAACCGGCCCAATGGCCCACAAAAATAGACCACTGAATTAAAGTAGTCAAAAGACCACCCAACATGATTCCCTTCAGTGAGAGGTTCTTCAGGAGTGTTATCTAAAGTGCTGTATTAAACATGGTTCTGGTGCCTAAAGTGCAGTAAAGTGCATAAATAAGGCCAAAACACTGATGTAAACAAGCAAGGAGATTTCTAAACCATACAGATGACTTGCTTAGGAGAAACGGATACCACCACATCTATAGATGTAGAAGTTTCATATATTGCTCCATATAATATTCCATTACGGAGAATAAGTTATAGGCCATACAGTGGGCCCACATATATAGCTGTCCAAAGGTGAATAAAGCAGAATAGAACAAATAAATGCAATAGCCAATAGTAACAGGTATGGCACTTAACTTGGGATGTACTGTAGAAGGCACGGTGCTGTATGGTCTCAGCCCATGAAAAGAGTCCCCATCCCGACTCAGTAGAGGTTGTATCACTCTCATATTTTGATGTGGCGGTGGAATGAACCTATAACCAGCTGCGGATAAAACAAGCACAGTGGGCATGGGATTTCTATAAATCCATCCACACTGCTTGTATTAATTGATTCAGCCTGCAGAAATGACAGGCAGCAGGAGTCGAAGCCTGGTTGTACTATTGTAGGTTGGTATATTTTTCTCTGAAATGCTTAGGTGTTTCAGAGAAATAATACTTTAAAGATCCTTCTGGGACCACAGTCTGAGAAGAGACTAGCCTGGTGCTTTTCCCAGCAGCTCTCTAGGTACCGTATTTTTCCCTTTATAAGACGCACTTTTCCTCCCCAAATTTTGGGATGAAAATGGGGGGTGCGTCTTATAAAGTGGTAGCGGGGGAGGGGGGTCATGTCTGAGGCGATCGGGCGGCCGGGTGCCTGTGGCTGCATGCAAGCGGCCGGGTACCTGTACTTGCGTGCAGCGGCAGCCGGTTACCCGTGGCTTGTGCGGGCGGCAGCGGGTGCTGTGTGGGGTCGGCAGCCGGGTACCTGTGTTTGCATGCGGTGGCAGACGGGTACCCATGGCTGTGTGCGGGCGGCAGCCGGGTGCTGTGTGCGAGCGGCAGTCGGGTGCCCGTGCGGGCAGCAGCCGGCTGCCGCCCTCACACAGGTACCCGGCTGCCGCCCTCACACAGTCACCCAGCTGCCGCCCGCACACAGCCATGGGTACCCGGCTGCCACCGCACGCAAGCACAGGTACCCGGCGGCTTGTACGCTGGGTGGGCGGGCAGCCTGCTGGCTGCCACTCTGTGGATGCGGGGCGGGCGGCTGTGCAGCTTACCAGTTGTCCGCGGTCCCACTTTCAAATGATGGCGCCGGTGGAGCTCTTGGATGAGAGCTCCATCTGCGCACGCGCTGCTCCGGGAGTCGGCGCGTGCGCAGATGGAGCCCTTGGATGAGAGCTCCATCTGCGCATGCGTCGCTCCGGGCGCCATTATTTGAATCGGGACCGCGGACACACTCCACCACTGAGCCGTCGCCGCCGCTCCCACCACTGAGCCGTCGCCGCCGCTCCCACCACTGAACCGGGACCGCGGACACACTCCACCACTGAGCAGTTGCCGCAGCTCCCACCACTGAGCCGTCGCCGCCGCTCCCACCACTGAGCCGTCGCCGCCACTCCCACCACTGAGCCGTTGCCGCCGCTGCCACCACTGAACCGGGACCGCGGACACACTCCACCACTGAGCAGTCCCTGCCACCACTGAGCAGTCGCCGCCGCTGCCACCACTGAACCGGGACCGCGGACACACTCCACCACTGAGCCGTCGCCGCCGCTCCCACCACTGAGCCGTCGCCGCCGCTCCCACCACTGAGCCGTCGCCGCCGCTCCCACCACTGAGCCGTCGCCGCCGCTCCCACCACTGAGCCGTCGCCGCCACTCCCACCACTGAGCCGTCGCCGCCGCTGCCACCACTGAACCGGGACCGCGGACACACTCCACCACTGAGCAGTCCCTGCCACCACTGAGCAGTCGCCGCCGCCGCTGCCACCACTGAACCGGGACCGCAGACACTCACTGCACCGGCCTGCTGCACGGCTCACCCGCCACGGCTGCTGCCGCCACCACGGACGCCACCGCGCCTTCAACCACGGACGCCACGGCACCTGCAACCACGGACCCTGCTGCCACTGACCTGCCGCGCCTGCCAGCACAACCTGTGCCTCCTGTGACCCCGCTTCACCACCACTGCTGCCCCCCTCCGGTAAGAGAACACCGGAGTATAAGACGGACCCCATTTTTCTTTTTTTTACCTTTTTTTATGTCTAAGTTTGGGGTGCGTCTTATATTCCGGTCCGTCTTATAAAGCGAAAAATACGGTAATTGACACGGGAGAGACTTGTTAATCACCTAGAGTGGTGTTGGGAAAAGCTGGCCGTCTGTGGTGCTGGCCTAGACACAGCTCTGGCTACGGTCCCCGGAGCGTTTCAGAGAAAATGATACCTGGCTGTTATTATGCAGCCAGACTCTGAACCATGCTCCTAATGTTGGCTGCAGTTTGAGCAGCATGAATCGCATGACAGGTGTCTCACTTGGTGGGTGTAGCAAGCGTGGCCAGGTGCGTTCAGACCTACGTGCATCTGAAGCGCAACAAAAAACACGAGGAGGGGAACACCAGGGATACAAAAACAACGGGAGGCCCTGGAACTAGTGAGAGGGGTAGGTGGTCACCTCCTAACCTCATCTGCAACTGTCCCTTCTCTCCTCACGAGTGCCTATACTGTCTCCACAACTGTTGCCGAACAGCAACCTGGGACCCCTGGAAGACCCTATAGTAACCCTGACTAGTTAGGGGCAGGTGGGGTTCACTAGACCTCACTGCTGCACCAACAACGCACCAGAGAAGTAAAGACAAACGGGGAAAATTTACAAACAAAATGATATAGCCTGAGCACAGGAACTTGACTTGCAGAACCTTCCTCAAAGGCGGCCAGGACACAAATGACTTTGTATCTTCAGCAGGGAATGCTGGGATACGCCACTATTTTAAAGCTGAAGGGTGAGACTACTTAATAAGTGCAGCTTATCACTCAGCAAGGAACTACTTTGGAATAGCTGCAATAGCAAAACTGGCACTTAACCACTTCAGTGCCAAGAGAAATTAACCCATTTAAATGAAGAGTGCCAGAGGAGAGGCTCAAGACCAAAGGCTGTCAATGGTCACAACATGCAGGGAGATGATCGTGACAACAGGTTCCCCTTAAGGCCATGTGTACACTTTGCATATTTGAGGGTTTTTTACCTCCATATTAAAGCCGAAACCAGGAGTGGAACAATCATAAGAAAAGTATAATAGAAACACGGGCACCACTTCCGTGTTGTTCACCCACTTGTGGTTTTGTAAAAAAATATACTGTGGTAAAAAACTCACTAAATACTCAGTGTGCACGTGGTGTTAAATTAGTAAGACTAAAGGCCCCATGCAAATTAGAATAACATCGGTTGAACCCATTGATGTTGGCTGACTCCCAACAGTCTGTGTATGGGGGGCCTCACAAATCTCTGCAAAGTCAATTTCAACGTCCAGAGCTCAGCAAGCGCCTAACCAGTGCGGGCATGCTCTCTTCCTTCTGTCCTGTCTGCAGGGATCAGTACCTACTGTTCATCCTGTGTCACCAAAAATATATGCTATATTAAAACGCCACTTTTATTACATATATAGAATCGATTAGCACCAAACGTGCAGATAAACCGAGGCTATCAAGTAAAGGTAAGGTGGGAGGGCCCTGGTACAATCTGCTCTGGCCCTAGTGTCCCCTGCCTTGCAGCGGACGTTGGCACCCTAATCACGCATATGACGCCCCCGCTTCTCCACAGATGGCCCTATTAAGCCCTGTCTGTCCCCAGATTATTGGGAAAATACACCAATCACAAATACACAATCTAAATAACACTGGTCACAATAATAAGCTGCCTAAATAGTAGGATCCCAAACCAAAAGATATCATTCAGCATTAACCTAGATGTTTAAAAACACTGCCTACATCAGTGCAGAGAACAGGTAAGGTAGTGAAGGCCCTAAGAAACCCTCCTTTGGCCCTGGTATCCCTTACCTCGCTGTTTTGGTTGGCACCCTAAAAAGTGTACATGGCGCCTTTCCTTCACAATGGCTGACCTTGTTAGGCCCTATATAGCCTTATATAATCAAAATGTATGAATGCACTATTTCACTTGGGAGTACATGATGGCAACTATATATGGCAAATACATAGAGGCATAAGGCTATGTGCGCACGTGTGCGTATTGCATGCAGTTACGCTGCGATCTGCACCGCAGTGTAACTGCATGCGTCCTGCGTTCCCTGCACAGTCTATGGAGCTTGTGCAGGAGCCGTGCGCACGTGGCGTATTAGAACGCAGAGATTCGGCTGCTGCCCGAAGCATGTGTTCTAAGTGACATGTCACTTCTTCTGTGCGGTTTGCATGCTGTCTATAGGGAGAGGCAGCATGCAGAGCGCACGTTCTCGCCGGCACCATGCGCTTCAGAACGGAGCTTTTCAGCTGCGCTCTGAAGTGCACCTTTTAGGTGCGGTGCAGAGCGCACACGTGCGCACATAGCCTAAGGATACGCCTGCACGCTGCAGTCTTGAGTTCACTACAAAACTGCACCCTGTGGCCACAAATATGCATCTTGTGACAAAAAAAAAGCATGTGTTTGGTGCGTTTTGATGCATTGTTTTTGACCATGCATTTTTTTGTGCGTTTTTTTTTTTTCCACCAATGGGTAAAAAATGCAGGGAAAAAATGCAAAAAGAATTGTCATGCTGCAGTTTTGTTGTCACCACAAAACTACAGCCACAAAAAAGCAAATCTGAAATCTTAGAGTTTGCTGGGGAAGGAAAACTATGTAGGTTAGATGCAGTTTACTCGCCACAAAACTGCCCCAAAAACTGCAGCG